>NC_041231.1:55626337-55734984 GCF_002837175.3 Physeter macrocephalus | reverse complement strand
CTCCACACCGGGAGAGGCCCCCGTACCGCCAAAAAAAAAAAAAAAAAAAAAAAAGGTTTTCTGGAGCCAGATAGTGGTGGTGACTGCACCACATTGCATGTGCTGAATGTCACTTGTGGGACATTTTATGCTGCATGTATTTTATTACTACAATTTAAAAACAAAACAAGGTAGGAAGTGTGTATAGGCCTATCTGTATGATGCGAGCTAAGTAGGATGAGGGGAGAGGATGACCAGGGGCTGGACTCGGCTCTTCCCATATATTGTCCTGCATTTATTTTTCTCACTTTCACTCTGAAGTTGGAGAAGGCCAGGAGCTTGTCTGAACTAGTAGGAGGTAGAGCTAGGATTTGAACCTGGGTTTCCTGAACCCTAGGATGACCATCCAGCCTGGCTTGTCCAGGACTGCCCGCTTTAGATGTGTTTCATGTCCCAGAAACCTTTCTCTGCAGGGCACACAGATGACTGGTCACCTGTAGCTGATTCCTGAACCTAGGCAGGTTCTAAACCCTTGAGGCTTCCCTGGGTCCCTCCTGATCTGGGACACCTGCTCTAAAGCCTGTTGCAGCATTAGCAGTGAGTTTGGACTCCCTGATTTAATACCTCAGTATCTCCAATCCTTGTGGCTTTTCAAGGCACATCATGTAATATTCATGAAAACACCAGGTCTCTGTCTGGATTAATTTTTTATGAACAATCATGCGTCTGATTAAACGGGCTGATTTACGGGGGCTGATGGTACAGGGTGGGGGCATGGGGGTGCAGAGGTGGTCTCTGGCCATAGGCATGGCTTCTCAGGTGCATCAGACACTATTTCCCAGTTTGCACTTGGTGTTGGTTCTGAGCTGGGCTGCAGCCTGTTGACCACCTTCTCCCGAGGGAGGTGCCCAGCCTGCAAGGTTTCCCCCAGGTGGGGGGCCTGGCAGGAAAGTCTGTGCAAAGTTGCTCGTGCACCTGCAGTAGTACATTTCACATCTGATCCTCAGTCCGTTTTGGGCTGTGACCCAGCTACACTGGTTTCACTGTGTCAGACTATCTCTTAATAGTCCTGACATTCACTGTGTAGGTGCCATTTCTCATACAAAGAAATGCAGCCCTTGCCAAGCAGCTCCTTCAGTTACATGTCAAACAGATGCCCTTCTCTCCCCCAGTGCCTGCTTTCTTTCCAAGGACGTGGACCTCGAGGTCTGGGTTGGGGGCCTAAGGCGTTAGCTTTTCGGGGCTGAAGAAAGCAGCCTTAAGTGTTGCGTGTGAAGAGGGAAGGTACTTCTCATGCTCTGAGATTGTGTTTGGTTTTCCAGCTGAGCATCGAGCAGGCCCAGACGGTGGCAGAGCAGGTGGAGATGAAGGCAAAAGTGGTACAGTCGGAGGTCAAAGCCGTGACTGCGAGACACAAGAAGGCCCTGGAGGAGCGGGAGTGTGAACTGCTGTGGAAGGTAACGTGGGGGGGTGTTGCACGCCCACCCCACCCTGTGGCTGCTCGGTGGCCGGCACGGCCTCTGAACCACAGCAGGGTGACAGCATGCTGATGTCGCACCCTGGGTTCCGGCTCTGAGTTTAGAACACTTGGTAGTTTTCCCCTAAGTTTGTCTGCAGAAAGATGCAGGGGTCCCCCTCCGAGTAGTAAGACGATGAGAAGCCTTTTCAGAAGCAGTCAGGTCCCCGAGACTGGACAGAGTCTCAAGTTTTCTATTGCAGGCACTCAGGTGGAAGCAGAAAGAAGGGAGTACAATGGAGACTGCTGTTAGGAAAGCAGGCTGCTAACACACGTCCTTAGTTTTGGTGTCCCGGCTGGTTGGACTTCCTGACCCCTTGTGGAAAACCAGTTTTCCACTTGTGGGGGCAGTGAGCGTGTGCCCTTTCTTCCTGTTGGAGCCGGAAAGAGCGCTGAGCACGCTGGTGTGCTGTTTAGATAAAATCAGCTGGGGGGATGACTCGCCCCGCCCACGTCCCCTGCAGCATTTTCTTCTCTGATTTTGCCCTCTCACTCAGGTAGAAGAGGGTGACATGCCTAAGAGGGGCCAGTACCGCACGCCAGTTCAACTGGGATCACCTTCTCTGAACCCAGGAGCAAGACTATACTGAGCTGGTGTGAACTGGTGTGTTTGGGTGTGTGGTGCTTGTTTGGCTCATTGCAAACTATATGATGGTGGGGACCGCACGTCGATTTCTGAAAGTGATCCTCGCCAATTTCCTGTCCGCTAAAAGAGTAAATTGTAGTGGCCTTTGGGAAGGCTGTGTGGGCTTTTGCATTGCCTCTTCCTTTGAGTTAGCTCTGTATCTAGCTGCTTTCTGCTTCTTCTGACTCTCTACTGCCTTTTGACAGAAAAGAAGAGTCCTTGGATGGAAACAGTCCAAGATTTAATTCACATGATTTGTTCAGCACCTTTGTGGGCCTGACACAGTTTTCAGACCCTCCGATGTCCCCAAGGTCTGCCAGTCCCATGCCACCCACGAATGTTAATTATAACTGAAAGGGGCCCCCTTCTTGCAACCTGAGAGCTCTGTGGTGAACTCTGCCACAAACTTGCTCTTCTGGATCTGCTGATGAAAAGGCCTTTGTGTGCAGGGGTTTCTGCAGATCTCACCTTAGTTACCCTCCCTCCGGTGGGGCTGAGGACCTCTCTCAAGGCAGTTCTCTTTCAGGAGGAATAGAGAGCACGTTTTTTACCGTAGGAGAAGCAAATTGGGAAGGACAGTCAATCTCTTCTTCATGTTATCAATTTCGTTTTTACTTGCCTAAAAACTCATTCTTGAATAACTCAAATCAGCTTGCTCATTCTGGACACACCTCAGTCCCATTTGTGCTTGCTTTTTTGCTGGGGTACCACGCCCCAAATCCTTTGGGAGTCCCCCTTCTTCTTCACTAATCACTGATTTTTCTGCTCCCTCTTGCCTGGCTCTGTCTGGGCACCTCCTTGTTGCACAGTGTTTTTTTTGTGTGTTTGTTTGTTTGTTTTCTTACATCCTGGTTATTGGAAATAACTTGAGTGCTAGGTGACACAGTTATAGGTATCTGGATGCATGTCCTTTCTTGTGGCTTGTGCATTTCCAGTGGACATGGCTGCCTCTTGGCGGGTAGCTGCAATCATCCGGTTGAGGGATCAGAATCGAGGCCGAGAGGTTTGGCCCAGTGCAAAACCAAACGACAGAGCTTCTCTTTGATCTGTCCCCACGTGGGCTTCTCTGCACACACACGTCCTTCCAGAGTGGACAGATGAATACACATGAATCAGGTCCAAAATCATGTTATCCACCCCCCACAGGAAAATCGGATTAAAATCCAGCCCTTCCAACATTGGACCCTTATTCTGAAGTAGACTTTCTGTGGCTTTCAGATCGGTCAAGCACTCAGAAGTCATGGTTCTCTCTGCAAAACAGCACGCGCTGGCTGGGCGACTGATCTGTTCTTTTCAGAGGAAACCACTTAAACTTAGAGGACTGAGTTATTTCCTGCAAAAGAATGGAGAACTGACTGATTAGTCAGACAAAAATCCCACATTCCCTAATAGTGTGATCTGAGTCAGAAGCAGGTCAGAACCCGTGTTTACATATCACGGTGTTTTAGATTTAGAGGCCCCTTTGGAAATGATACAGGCCAACAGTTGCTAAAAAGCTAGTATTTCCAACAAATTTGGGGTGTGGGGCCTCTCAGGCTCCCTGATGAAGATTTCTAACCCCTGTGAAGAGAGAAAACGGGACAAGGAAAGAGTGGGGTTTGTGATCCTCACCAAATCCTTCATTTTATTCTCTCCACACACAGGCTTTCTGTCTCTGATTACGTGTGTGTGTGTGTATATGTGTGTGTGTGTGTGTGTGTGTGTGTGTGTGTGTGTGTGTGTGTGTGTGTGTGTGTTTATGTGTTTATGCTGAGAGAGAAATATCCTACAGGAGACTTCAGGTTGGGAGTGACAGCAAAATGAACAGAATGTGTGTGTGTGTGTGTGTGTGTGTGTGTGTGTGTTTATGTGTTTATGCTGAGAGAGAAATATCCTACAGGAGACTTCAGGTTGGGAGTGCATGACCCGCCTTGTACTACAGTCCATTGGTCAATCCTGCCTCTGGTCCCCTTTCACCACTTTTCTCTCCACGTTCAAGGCCACGTGTCCCGGACAATCCTCTGTCTAAATGAGGCCTCCCTCGTCACTGTCTGTCACACTCTTTTTCTACCCTCTAACCCCTAGCACTGTCTGAAATTGTCTTTCAGTATTTCTTTGCTTGCTTAGTATCTGTTGCTTTAAACACTAAGCTCAGTGGGGCGGGACCCATGTTTTCTATGGGCCACATGTACCTCCATCGCCTGGCACAGAGTAGGTGCTCAGTAAACGTTTCTTTGTTACAGGGCTGTTTCTAACTTCTATTTAATTTCTAACTGAGAGAAAATTTGCAGGAATAATAAAAGAACCCCTTGTATCCTTTACCCAGATTCACTGATTATTTACATCTTGCCCCATTTTCATCATTCTCTTTCAGTGGGTGAGTGTGTGTGTGTGTTATTTGACAGTAAGTTGGAGACACTGCCCATTTACACCTAAATGTTTCAGTTTATTTCCTCTGAGCAAGGATATTCTCTTAATCACAGCTAATCAAAACCAGGAAGTCGAATCTTGATATAACGCCAGTATCTAATCCTTAGTCTGTAGTCACATTTCACCAATAGTGGGTTGGTGTCTTGGTTTGGTTTGGGGTTTTTTTGGCCGTGCCGCACGGCTTGTAAGATCTTAGTTCCCTGACCAGGGATCAAACTCACGCCCCCTGCATTGGAAGCACAGAGTCCTAACCACTGGACCATCAGGGACATCCCACCATCCCACCAATAGTGTGTTTAATAGCAGCGTCCTCCCAATCCAGTATCAGTTGTTGCATTTAGTTGTCAGGTTTCTGTAGTCATCTCCTGCTATCCAGGACAGTTCCCCAGCCTCCCTCTGTCTTTGGATTTTGCCACTTTGGGGGAATGCAGACCAGATGTTTCTGCAGACCCTCCCTCAGTGTGAGGTTTCCCTCGGTATGAGTATGTCAGCCAATGTGTTGTTTTCTGTCTTGGTTCTAAGCCTCTGTGTCCTCTCTCCCGGCTCTCACCTTTCCCTCCAGGTAGAGAAAATCCGCCAGGTGAAAGCCAAGTCCCTGTACCTGCAGGTGGAGAAGCTGCGGCAAAACCTCAACAAGCTGGAGAGCACCATCAGCGCCGTGCAGCAGGTCCTGGAGGAGGGGCGGGCGCTGGACATCCTGCTGGCCCGAGACCGCATGCTGGCGCAGGTGCAGGAGCTCAAGACCGTGCGCAGCCTCCTGCAGCCCCAGGAGGACGACCGGGTCATGTTCACACCCCCTGACCAGGCCCTCTACCTCGCCATCAAGTCCTTCGGCTTTGTCAGCAGCGGGGCCTTCGCGCCGCTCACCAAGGCCACGGGCGACGGCCTCAAGCGGGCCCTCCAGGGCAAGGTGGCCTCCTTCACTGTCATCGGCTACGACCACGACGGGGAGCCCCGCCTCTCAGGAGGAGACCTCATGTCGGCCGTGGTCCTGGGCCCTGACGGCAACCTGTTTGGTGCGGAGGTGAGCGACCAACAGAACGGGACATACGTGGTGAGCTACCGGCCGCAGCTGGAGGGCGAGCACCTGGTGTCTGTCACCCTGTGCAACCAGCACATCGAGAACAGCCCCTTCAAGGTGGTGGTCAAGTCCGGCCGCAGCTACGTGGGCATCGGGCTCCCGGGCCTGAGCTTCGGCAGTGAGGGTGACAGCGATGGCAAGCTGTGCCGGCCCTGGGGCGTGAGCGTGGACAAGGAGGGCTACATCGTGGTCGCCGACCGCAGCAACAATCGCATCCAGGTGTTCAAGCCCTGTGGCGCCTTCCACCACAAGTTCGGCACTCTGGGCTCCCGGCCCGGGCAGTTCGACCGGCCCGCCGGCGTAGCCTGTGACACCTCCCGCAGGATCGTGGTGGCTGACAAGGACAATCATCGCATCCAGATCTTCACCTTTGAGGGCCAGTTCCTCCTCAAGTTCGGTGAGAAGGGCACCAAAAATGGGCAATTTAACTACCCTTGGGATGTGGCGGTGAATTCCGAGGGCAAGATCCTGGTCTCCGACACGCGGAACCACCGGATCCAGCTGTTCGGGCCCGATGGGGTCTTCCTGAATAAGTATGGCTTCGAGGGGGCTCTCTGGAAGCACTTTGACTCCCCAAGGGGGGTGGCTTTCAACCACGAGGGCCACTTGGTGGTCACCGACTTCAACAACCACCGGCTCCTGGTCATTCACCCGGACTGCCAGTCGGCCCGCTTCCTGGGCTCAGAGGGCACCGCCAATGGGCAATTCCTGCGCCCACAGGGCGTGGCCGTGGACCAGGAGGGGCGCATCATCGTGGCCGATTCCAGGAACCACCGGGTGCAGATGTTCGAGTCCAACGGCAGCTTCCTGTGCAAGTTTGGCGCCCAGGGCAGTGGCTTTGGGCAGATGGACCGGCCCTCCGGCATCGCTGTCACGCCGGATGGGATGATTGTCGTGGTGGACTTTGGCAACAATCGAATCCTCATCTTCTAATCACATTCCTAGGCTTCTGTGTTTGGGGTGCGCGTGTGTACGTCTCTCTCTCTCTCCCCCTTTTGAAATTCAAAGAAGAAACCGTCTCAGGGAAATTTCTTTTTTTTTTTTTTTTTTATTTTCTTTTGTTTAAAGACAACAAGAAAAGTACAACATTGCTTATGTCCTACCTCATCTTTATTTTTTTACAGATGAATGTACGTATCTTTTCTGCAGGGATTGAGCCTGTGAAGTGATGATCTCTATCTACCTCAGAAACCTTTACATTTCCTTCTCCAACAGGCCCTCTGCCCTCCCACCCTCGCTCAGTGGAGTTCACGTTTCCCCTCTCCCCTCTGTGGGGCGTGACATGCACAAGCCTAGCATCTCTGTGGCTGGGAGGGTGCTAGATGTGTGCGGTGGGGTGCATTCTGTAGATTGAGCCAAGCAAACACGAGAAAACTACTAAGTTAAAAAAAAGAAAAAAAACTATAAAACGTGGAAAAATGGGATTTAAGATGCTTAATTGTAGAGTATTTGTGTTCTTGAGAATACTGTGTTTATGGGGTTAGGCTTTATGGTGTGATCTTGATCTTTGGGAAAAATCTTTTTTTTAAAAAATGCTGCAACAGTGAACTTCCTGTGTTCTTTTATACCTCAGTGTGTTTCTCAACCCGTTCAACATCAGTATCTTTTCTTATTCCTAGAAGAAGTGGCTGTGGCTTGCTAGCCAAGAAAAGCAGACCATTCCTATCTTAGGGTATGCAATCTTTGTTTCTTCTAAGGGAGGGTGTGTGTGTGTGTGTGTGCGTGTGTATGTATGTGTGGGTGTGAAGCCATCTTACACCAAAATAGTAAAACTGAAAATGCTATACCACCTCCCAAAGAACTTTTTCTTTTCACACTTTGGTTTCTGAAAAATAGATGTAGTTCAGGATTTTTGATTAAAAGTATTCTCAGAAGTTAAGTGTTTTTAGTTTGCTGTTGGTTATAAAGAATTAAGTAGAAGAAGAAAATTAACCTCCTTCTCAGAAAGAGGATTTTCAGGCATGTGGCATGTGGACTTTGAGTGGGTGGATGGGCATGCGTGTGCTGAGTTGGTCAGCAGAGAGCATGAGACACAGGCAAGGGACCCCCAGACTGCGGTTGAATGTTGTTCTCTTAATGTTAGGCATTTCTTTTCCTAAGAAGAGTAGGCAAAGGAATGAACTTTTGTTTTAAAAGCACAATTTTTTCCTGCTTTGGAAGTTCAGGGAAATAGAATGTTTTAAAGTCAAGTTTATGGGAACAGCCCATCCCCACACCCTCTTCTCGGGTCACTTTTACAGAGTGGTCTGCTCCCGAGCCATGGAGCATGGTAAACGTGAATTTTCCCCCCAAAGGCCTTTGAACGTAAAGGATTTGTAAACCACATTGCCCCAACCAGAAAAACGTATAGGACCTGAAACCTCTTGTTCAACCTGTATTTCGGTACCAAAGAATGAAAATTTATTAAGCCAGGCTCCCGCTGCAGAAACATGGGATGGCATCCGTCACTTTACAGGGTGGGTTTGTCGTAAGCTGGACTTGGGTGCGGAACCTTGTGCTTCTGGGCGTTAACTGTCTTTCAAATACTGAAATGAGAACCAAATTCCAGAGCACCACAGGAGAAAGAGGTGCTCTCAGATGGCAGTGGCTTCCAGGACACCTCTTGTTTAAACAGGAAGACTAACAGATCAGCTTCTATTCCTGTATTTAAGAGAAATTTCTCTTGCAATATGGATAGAGTTTTTAACGAACAGACTAACAAGTGGATCGATTGTTTTTGTCATCCCCCCCCCCCCAAAAAAAAAGGAGATGATGGGGAACAGTGTAGCAAGCCAATCAAACTGCTTTTCCCATCCAGCTCTTTTGGACATTTAATTTACCACTTCATGGTCCCCTGTCTCTTCCCATTCATTGCTTTAGTTCTGGGGTTTCTGAGTGACCAAGATGGGGGAGAAACCTTGTTCCATAAAGGAGAACCACATGCAATAAAGGATCCAAAAACTGGAAAGTAGCTTCAAACTGCTGTCCCCCAGCTGCTGTGTTTCAGGGTGGGAAGGTGTCAGGGGATCTTGTTATATGTAAAAGCATTTCTTCTATTGAAGAATTTAGTAGTCATTCCCTCTCTTAATGGTGAATCCCTCTCTAATTCCTATTCAGTTGTCTTTTATGTTGCCCCTAGGTTCTAAGTTCTTTGACTGGTAAAGAGATCATGTAATTAAACATTTTTATTGTTTTTTATTTTGGAATAACTTGGTGCTGAAGCTCCTTCTCTCAATCCTCCTGCCCCCTAAATAATCCCCCTTTAAACACCAAAGACAACTGGTTTTAAATGATTACATTTTTTTTTAATTGAAAAAAAAAGGTATCTTAAATTCTTTAAAATGTTCTCAGAAACTCAGGTCATGATTATGGCTAGGCTAAGTTATTTCCGGTAGTCAATACCTTTGATTATTTTGTCTTCATTTTCATCATCTTCACTCTTAACCTTTCCTTCCCAGTTTCCCCATATGTGGGGAAATATTGGAAGCTGAGTGAGAAATTTTCTTGGTGAGTAGCAGCAACCAAAGCTGCTTATTTAACATTTTTTTGTGGATCTGGTTGTAAAGCCAGGGTTTCCACATGTGGCTAAAATGATTTAGGGCTTAATTAATAGACTGTTAAATTTGCCTGCTTAAAGCAAGCAGGTCCCCTCCTCGAAATGAACGTGTCGCTGGGTGATACTGCCTCTTTACTCTCTGTATAAGGTACGTCTCCTTACATTTTCTGCACCCAAAATCGTGCATCACTGCCATTTGAGAAACATGGTCACACTTGGGAAGCTTTTGTTTTTAAAATATTGCCATCTGTGGCTGCCCCAGATTGACTCCTGACCCACAGGGATTGGTGCAAAGCATTCCAGAGTGTGCTTGTACAGTGTGGAAGAGAGATGAGAAAAGCCAGCATTTGGACCTCCCTAGTGTGAGAGATAACAAGTGTTTATCAATGAGTATCTCCTGCCCATTATGAGGTGATGCTAGGGTCGCAGGAATTGGGTCAAAGAGGGCATCTTTAACTTGCTGAAAAGATAAGGTCCTGGATGCTGTGAGGGAGGAGGATAAAATGTTTCTCTTGAGGAAATGTGATATTGAGACAATAATCCCCAGGTATGTCTGATCTGGTCAGGGGGTGGGGTGGGGTGTAAGGTCAGTATATGGTTTGAGATGCCAATTTAGATGTATAGGTTTGGATATTGAGATGGCTAAAGGAAATCTAAATAACCCACAGATACAAGCCACTTTTGGTTGATACCAGCTTAACGTTTCAGAGGTGTTACTGTTATTGGTTGTGGTTGTTTTGTTTTTCTTTTTTAAATAATTCCTCTGTGAATTTGGTCACGAGAAGCAATGCTGTCTGAGAACCTGTGCTGTGTGGTGGCTGGCAGGTGGCATGCAAGTTGGCTGGAGCCCAGTGGCCCAAACAGTACCCCCGAGTGCACTAACTCTTTGATGGATGCCCTTTTAAGTCTAACTTATTTGGGGAATCGGGGAAACACATACAAGGGTACCATAAACGGAATCTAAATTACACGCTGGGCCAAAAAAAAGTTGCCAGATGGAAGGCACTTTGTAATGGGGCTGTAAGAGAATAGCATGAGATTGGCTCAGTCTGCTTTATTCTAGTTAAGCCAAAGCTTAATGATTGGAGGCTGGAGGTCTTCTGGGCTTGAAGCAGCAGAATACTGTTGTATGTGTGTCATCTTCCTCTTTGGAAGATTCTAAGATTGCTGTGTTCTGGTAGATAGTGAAAGATATGCCAAAGTTATAGGCTTGTTTTTCTGTTTAAAAAAAGAAGAAATCCAATGGTGCCAAAAAGTATTTATTTAAAACATCACTCTTACGGAGTTTCCAACAGTCTGGGGCTGTATAAAAGTCATAGTCTTGTACTTGCGTGTGATGGAATCGTGGAGCCTGGGCCTCTTGAGGCGCTCTGGCTTCCCTGGGCTGGGCTGCCTGTGGGCCAGGGCACAGGACACACACACCAACCGCTCCATCCCACACCATCTGCTTTTGTTTAGTTTCTACCTCATTTTTGGTGAAAGTCATCTACCTCATGTTAGTATCTGACGGGTCTCTGAATAGTATTAATTAATCCACTAGGGAGTGGGTAGGAGTGGAGAGCTACCTCGAGAAGAAAATGTTTTCATAAATCCAGAACTGACTTCTCACAGGAGAAGCGTTTGATTGACCTTGGAAAAGAAACTTTGAAACCAAATAGTCCTATACAGGCAAATGTCATCATAAATCCAAGTATTTCTTACCAATCTGGCTTTTTTCCCCCACCAGGAGTTACGCACACCGTTATCACGTTGTTCAGTGTTCTGAAACCACGGGTTCATCTGACCTTTTTGAGGACTTATCTGCAAATGAAGACCTTTAGGTCTTTTTTTTTTTTTTTTTTTTTTTTTTTTTTTTTTTTTCTCTTCAAGAGAAAAAATATCTATTTTGAATGTCTGAAAATACACCCCCTTTTAGGAGCAGTTCTAAGGGTCTAGTTGTTCGGAACATCACCTATTGGAAGGGAACGAACATCCTTTAGACCTCATGATTGTATTTGTACCCTTTCTGGACCCAGCAGGATGTCCCTCACCATGGCATTGCAGCAATCACTGTCTTACTGAGCAGTGATGGTGAAGTGTGTGTGTTGCTCTTTTGTGTTTGATTTTTTTTTTTTTTCCCCTACCAAAGGTAACATGTTCTTTGACAGGTTATTCTTTTCCTTTGCTTGTTTATTAAATACTTGATAAAGTTGAGAAGCACATTACCATGATATACTGTATTGCCTCTCCACCTCTCTTTCCCCCCCCTTGCTTAATTTTTGTTTGGGTTGGAAGAGAGCATCCTTAAGACCACTGTCATTATTGTGAATTTGGTTTATAAATGTCATGGTGAAGAAATACCTCAATGATGCCTATTTTAAAAACTGATCTTACGGGTTAACAAGCCAGCCTGGTGGGATGTTTTCCATCATCATTTAACCAGTAATGGTTCTAAAAGTTTTGTGTATCCACATGGTCGTAGACCTCCTTTTAATGATTGTATTAACTTACAAGCTCAGGTAGTATTTTTCTTAAGGCTCTATCTCAGAGCACACTGACTGAATGTTAATGTGTGTAGCAAAGTGTTTACTTTCTTTAAATAACCAGCTCTGGAATAGTTCTTTGTGTTTCTAGCAGTCTGTGTAGTTGTCTTTTCAGAGGAGGATTTTTCACATTTCTGGGGTGTTCTTGTTTCTAGGGCAGTAAGATTTCTTTCTTTTCTTCTTTTCCCCTAAATTCAATGCAGGTGAGAGGGTGGGAGGGTAAGGGCTGTTGTTTTTAACTAGCATGTTAGGTATATTCGGGTGGGTGGGAATGTCGTTTGTATTTTTTTAAATGAATCTTGCTTAATACTGTCCATTAGCTGTCATGCCCGGTCAGCAAAATGTTTTAATTTTAAAGTGTAGAATACATGGCTTGGTTGAGGGTTTTTTGTTGTTGTGAGAAAACTAAATGCAAAAATTGGAGACATTAACGTGGGCATGTTGCCTTGATGTTACAATGACTAAGGTAAGACTTTTTTTTTTTTTTTTTTTTAATTTGTCCAAGGCAGACATGTAAGGGATATGCACCACCAGACTAACTGCCCGGGCCATAGAAACCATGCTGCAAGCCCACCTGGGTGCTGACTGCCTCTTGACACTTTTAAAAATGGGCATCGCGGTGGTGGTGCGGATCCCGTCAATTAAGTGGAGAATGGGGAAACAAAGGTTTTTCCCCAAAACCTTTAAGGTAGGTTTTTGTTTGGGGTGGGTTTTTTTTTTTTTCTCCTGCCCTCTGGATTTTTACTTTTAAATCTTAAGTGATATACTGCAGGCCTCAGGCATGACAGGCAATGAGCAGGTGAAGAACCAGTGGAAAAGTGTTCAAAAACTCCTGTGTTAGCTAACAGGCTTCTGAATGTATCGCTCTGGTCCACAGAGAAGGCTGGAGAAGGTAGCAAGGAGATGCTGTATCAGCTACTGCAGCCTTAAAACAAAGTTGGTGTCTCTTTGGACTTTAAAATTGTTCCTATGCAGCTTATTTTATTTTTGTTTAATCAAATAAACAAGAGGGTTTTTCCATGGAAAGAATGTGTCTGTGTCATCCTTTAAATGAGAATAAATAAGGGTGTGTACACTGCCCATCATGAAAGGGAGTCTCTGATGGCATGGCCAGAGGTTGTACTCTGGTCAGTGGGTCAGATTGGGTCCAGGCAGTGTTTTCAAAACAGGTGGATACCAGCATTTTATTTTATTTTATTTTATTTTATTTTTTTTGATACCAGCATTTTAAATGAAGTGTTAAAGAGCTTAAATGCTTAAAATCAGGACTTTTGGATTCTTGGGAAGTTTCAGATCTGGCAGGCACAAGCCTGTCTTCTCCCAAGAAGCTGAGTAGCAGATGTCCCTTTAGAGGGACAAGTATGTGATTTCCCAATTACCACGGCCCCCCACCCTGTTTTCCCACAGATGCCACCACCCAGGTGGGCACTGGCCTTATAACCTCTGTCTGGGTTGGGAGTAACTACTTGGATGTGAACTCCAGCCAAGGGGACATGAGCAACTTGCCCAAGTGCCTCTTTGCTGGCAGGGTACCATAGATGCCAGGAGGATGAAGAAGACTCTTCTCTTGTCCTCTATGTGTTCACAGCTTACTAGGAGACCATTTTTCACTGGAAAATTCATTTTCACTGGGAAATTTTTCCCAACTTTGCTCACCTGCTTTCTGCGTCTGATCAGTCTTAGGTTTAACCTCTGAATGGAGCGTCTGGCAAGCCACCACACTGGATTCCTCTCTCCACCCCCTGCAAGTTTTCCCCTGTTGTATGTCCCTTCCCAGCTGTGATAGCGTGTACAGAAATTCCAGTGGTGGTAGGTCCTACCCCTACTGCACAGGACCTTCCTTCCTGAAGTGCCAGGCATCAGCACCTGGCATAGGGAACCTCTTCACTTCAGCCCATGTTGGCATTGCGCATTTAAAGTGCTTTTTGCCCGCTGGTCGCTTCAGCTTCAGAAGTGGGACCCATCCTGAGTAGCAGTTTCCTCAAAGACTCAAGATAGGGGTGTATGACTTAATGAACTCTGGACTCTATTCCCCATTTCCTTTTTCAGGCCTCTCACTTTTATTTCCCTTTTACTCCTAGCTGAACACAATGGGAGACTTTTGAACATAGAAAGCTGAATGGATGCACTTTTTTTTTTTTAATGGAAGAAATCTTTAACCCTCTGAAAGCCCCAGGAGAAGCTGCCAATAAACTGAGGCAGGGCTTCCCTGGTGGCACAGTGGTTAAGAATCCACCTGCCAATGCAGGGGACATGGGTTCGAGCCCTGGTCCAGGAAGATCCCACATGCCACAGAGCAACTCAGCCCATGCGCCACACCTACTGAGCCTGAGCTCTAGAGCCCACGTTCCACAGCTACTAAAGCCCACATGCCTAGAGCCTGTGCTCCGGAACAAGAGAAGCCCACGCACTGCAATAAAGAGTAGCCCCCGCTCACCGCAGCTGGAGAAGGCCTGTGCACAGCAGCGAAGACCCAATACAGCCAAAAATAAAAACAAAACAAAAAAAGGCAGAACCCACTTACGAGGGAAGTGCAGAGAAGGAAAACTCTAGAAAGAATCAATGCTTGATCTTCAGCCCTCCCTGGTTCCTCCAGTCTCTTCCAGGAGATTCAGGTGAGTTTTGAGGGACCTAAACCTTCTAAGGGTGACTACAGCCCTCTGCAGCTGGCCGTGGGGCTGCCAGTAATCAAAATAGAACATATGGAGTAATGGGAACCCTCATACATTGCTGGTACTGCAAACACTTTGAAACACAATCTGGCAGTTCTTCAAGGCCCCTCAGGACACAGCAATGCCATTTCAAGGTATATATCCACAAAAACTGAAGACATATCCTCACAAAAACTAGCACATGAATGTTCATAGTAACAATAATAGCCAAAAAGTGCAAACAACCCAAATGTCCCTCAACTGTTGAGTAAACAAAATGAAATATTACAGTGGAATATTATTCAGCCTCAAAAAGGAATGGAATAGTGATACATGTGAACCTTGAAAACGTAAGTGAAAGAAGCCAGGTACCGTACATGATTTCATATACATGAAATATTCAAAGCAGGCAAATACATAGAGCCAGAAAGTTGTTGCCAAGGGCTGGGAGGTTGGGGGAAATTGGCAGTGACTGCTATTAAGTTTACTTTTTCTGGTAAGACTTTGTTTTTCTTTTTGTTTGATTCTTGGCTGCACTGTGTGGCTTGCAGGATCTTAGTTCCCCGACCAGGGATCGAACTTGGGCCCCAGCAGTGAGAGTGCCGAGTCCTAACCACTGGACCGCCATGGAATCCCCAAGACTTTTTTTTCTTTTTAAGAGCAGTTTTAAGTTCATAGCAAAATTGAGAGGAAGGTACAGAGATTTCCCATAGGCCTCCTGCCTCCACAAGCAAGCATAACCATCCTCCGTGATCCACATTCTCCTGGGATTTCTTTTGGGGATGATGGAAATGTTCTAGAATTAGGCAGTGGGAGGATGGTTTTACAACTCTGTGGGTGAATTCTATGGTATATGAATAATCTCAATATGAAAAGGCACAGGAAACCAATCAATACATCTGACTACATTGAAAACCTGTTTAGGGAATTCCCTGGCGGTCCAGTGGTTAGGACTCAGTTCTTTCACTGCCAGGGACCGGGTTCTATCCCTGCTCTGGGAACTAAGATACCACAAGATGCGCGGCGAGGCCAAAAAAAAAAAGAGAAAAACTTAAAAAAAAAAAAAAACACCAAAAAAACCCTTCTGTTTAAATGAAAAGGTCTAATTGCCTTTTCTGTACTTGTATTGGGAAGGTCATGTGACTAGCCTGTCCCCGAAGGTTGTGAGTGGCAGTGATATGGTGCCACTTCCTAAGGGGAGTATTTCATCAGCAGGGTGAGCCCTTGCTGAGCTCTGGTCCCTCTCCCAGGGCCATGGGCAATATCCTAAGGAAGGCAGCATCACCAGCCAGTATCTGGAGTGAGGCAGACACATCCAGTCAACAACCATGGATGTACATGTGATCAAAATGTGTACAGTTGTTATTTTTAAAATCTTTAAAAAAAATCTGTTCAGGATTGATCCCTGGTTGGGGAACTGAAGATCCCACATGCTGCATGGCATGGCCAAAAAAAAAAAATCTATCCAATGAACAACATAAAAAATTGAAAGCATTTTCTTCTGGGAGAAGATATCTATAATGGTATAAGAGGGTATAGGACTTCCCTGGTGGCACAGTGGTTAAGAATCCACCTGCCAATGCAGGGGACACACATTCGATCCCTGGTCCGGGAAGATCCCACATGCCGTGGAGCAACTAAGCCCGTGCGCCACAACTACTGAGCCTGCGCTCTAGAGCCTGTGTGCCACAACTACTGAGCCTACATGCAACAACTACTGAAGCCCATGTGCCTAGAGCCCGTGCTCTGCAATGAGAGAAGCCACCACAATGAGAAGCCTGAGCACTGCAATAAAGAGTAGCCCCCGCTCGCTGCAACTAGAGAAAGCCAGCGTGCAGCAACAAAGACCCAACACAGCCAAAAATAAATAAAACTTAATTAATTAAAGAAGGTATAAGTAACAACAAAATAATATCCAGAATATTTAAAGTACTACAATAAGGAAAATACAGCCCAATTAAAAAAAACAGGCAAAGGATGTGATTAAGTAATTAAGTAATTTACAGAGTTCAGGGTCTTCCCTGGTGGCCCAGTGGTTACGACTCTGCACTCCGAATGCAAAGGGCCACGGTTCAATCCCTGGCCAGGAAACTAGATCCCACATGCGTGCTGCAACTAAGAGTTTGCACGCCACAGCTAAGGATCCACTTGCCAAACTAAGGCCTGGCAGAACCGAATAAATATATATTTTTTAAAAAGTAATTTACAGAGTTCAACTGCACTAGAGCTCAGACAAATAACAAACTAAACAAAAATAAGATACCATTTCACACCCATAACTTTGATAAAAATGTAAAAGTCTCATAGCAAGTGTTGGTGAGAAATAAGAATACACAGCTGGTGGGAGTGTACAACCCTTACTTAGTAGGGGAATTTGTCAATATCTAGTAAAATGGGAGATGTGGGTGTGCACTAAGACCCAGTACTTTCACCTGCAAGAGTGTGCTGTGGAGAGATTCTAGCACAGAACGTGAAGAGTACATGTGATATATTTATTCAATGGAGCCAAAATGAATGACCAGGAGCTAACTGTGGGTATGTTTAAAAGTCAAAGGAGCTAGTTCCAGGGTGACTTTACAGTACACCTTTTACATATTTGAAAAAAGCTCAAAACAATACTGCATATTTGTTATAGATCTGGTTTTTGTTCAGGCAGCATTACGTGGCTTGGTGGGTTACAACAGGGGCCGCCGACCACCGGGTGTGGACCGGTACCGGTCTGCAGCCTGTTAGGAACTGGGCTGCACAGCAGGAAGTGAGTGGTGGGCGAGTGATCGAAGCTTCATTTGCTGCTCCCATCTTTCACATTACCGCCTGAACCATATCCCACCCCCACACCCCCAGTCCCTGGAAAAGTTGTCTTCCACGAAACCAGTCCCTGGTGCCAAAAATGTTGGGGACCGCTGGGTTATAAGATGGATTTCTTGCTGGATGAGCGAGTTGTAAAATTGAAAGCAACTAATCCCCTTATGGTTACTAAAAATGGAGGGTGACCAAGATGAAGAAAACCTCAGAACTTCTGTTTTCCTTTTTCCTCCAGTATAGATCCTGACTTGCTCATAAAACATGACAATAAGAAGCAGAAATATGAGAACAATAATGGCAGAACTTTTCATTTCTAGAAAGAATAGAATGGGGTATAAAATGGGGTAAAATGTGGTATATAGGGACTTCCCTGGTGGTCCAGTGGTTAAGAATCTGCCTTCCAATGCAGAGGACGCGGGTTCGATCCCTGGTCAGGGAACTAAGATCCCACATACCGTGGGACAACTAAGCCCCCATGCAACAACCACACAGCCCATGTGCTCTGGAGCCCATGCACCACAACTAGAGAGAAGCCTGCACGCCGAAACGAAGAGCCCTCATTCCACAATGAAGGACCCTGTGTGCCACAACTAAGACCCAATGCAGCCAAAAATAAATAAATAGATAGATAGATAAATAAATAAATAGATGGGGTATATAGCTATTAAGAAATTTCCTTTCCATGAGTGATATATGACTCCCTACCACCCCTCCATTTTTCTCAGACATGTTGTAAGTTTTGTTTTCTCTACCTTTGACATCTATTCTTTCTCCCTAAGTGTATAGTGCTAGACTTACTCTTGCTTAAAAGTGAGTTTTATGTCTCCTAAGCAACAGTACTAGTTATTAAAATTTAATAATGATCACCAGAACAAATCACAGTAAGCATATAATCTGGTGGGATATTTAGAAAATCAAATTTTAGAGACTAGCACTTTTTTTTTAATTTCAAAAATTGAGGTATAATTTACATATAATACATTTCACTCTTTTTTTTTTTTTTTTTTTTTTTTTTTTGGTGGTATGCGGGCCTTCCTTCGTTGTGGCCTCTCCCGTTGCGGAGCACAGGCTCCGGACGCACAGGCTCAGCGGCCATGGCTCACGGGCCCAGCCGCTCCGCGGAACGTGGGATCCTCCCAAACCGGGGCGCGAACCCGGTTCCCCTGCATCGGCAGGCGGACGCGCAACCACTGCGCCACCAGGGAAGCCGTCCATTTCACTCTTTTTGGTTTACATTTCTGTGAATTTTGACAAACGTACATAGTCATGTAACCAACACTACAATCAAGATAGAGGCCAGTACCATCCCCCACAAATTCCTCCAGTGTCTCTGTAGACAACCTCTACAGCACCCTTAGCCCAGCCAGTCAGTGGGCTTTTAATTTGTTTTGTTTTTTTTCCCTCTTTCAAAATGTCACCTAGAGTCATTTGATTCAGGACTAGCACTTCTGAATTAATGGTAGGCCCACAAGAGTAATAATAGTTTAGGCGATGGTGACCTAAATTGTTTTCATATTCTTTGAGGATGAACCTACCAAGTATAAATTTTGAAAAGTAAAATGATGCACACAGTATAGAGTGTGCATGTGTCAAAGACGCGTTCAGCTCATCAATGAGGGAATGGCAGTGTTAAAGCTGGTTCAAAAGAGGATAGGAAGAGGGGTGAACACGTGTCAGCAGAAAAAGGAATGCTGGCATAGGATTGCAAAGTGAGTTACAAATCCACTTAATGTCCTTAGGGCAGTGAGATCTTTGGGGTTATCTTTCCTATTGGATAGAAATCGTTAGCACTGTTCCCCAAGTTAACATCTAACTTTAGAGAAAGAGCTTGGGTCTACTCAATAGTAAATAGTAAGTCAAATTTAAGTTACGTTTCTCTAGAGCATCACATGACCCTTAGGGCCTAAAAATTAAAGAAAATACAATTCAAATCCTTTGAAATACTAAATTCATTTATTATTCTCTTAAAAGGTGCCTCTGTCCTGGGTCCCACACTTCAGCGGTCTCCACTCTGGCTCTCCTCCAGCCGTGTCCCACACCACTGTGCAAGGAGTCCCAGTGGCCAAGGGCTGTCCCTTCTAGACCGTGCTGCAAAACCTGGGGCCGCAGCTCAAATTACCTTAATGCTGCTTCTAAGGCCTGCATAGGTCCCTTCCCTAGAACTGCCTTCCTAGGGCAGACGGAGCCAGATGTGGCCAAGGCATGGCTGTTTGCAGGATTGGGGGGTAGGGAGCTAGGATGTGGGCTGAAGCACCCATAAATTGTAAGAATATGGCTCATTTAAAAAAAAATATTTATTTGGCTGCGCTGGGTTTTAGTTGTGGCATGTGGGATCTTCGTTGCCCCATGTGGGATCTTTAGTTGTGGCATGAGGGATTTTTAGTTGCGGCATGTGGGATCTAGTTCCCTGACCAGGGATCCAACCCGGGCCCCCTGAATTGGGAGTGCAGAGTCTTAACCACTGGACCACAGGGAAGTCCCACAATATGGCTCATTATGGTGGGGACAGCCATTTCTCCAAGAAACCCTGGTTCCTTGTATTGCAAACTGGTATTTAGAAACAAAAATCTGGGTGCAGAGTGGACTCACTTCTGCTGGAGTGTCATTGCTCATAGGCCCTCTCGGCAGACAGCACTAGGAAATATATTTATGTACATAGATGCACTTACACACATATCTATCTGTAATATACTAAAAACCTTGAGTTCATACTGATACTTCTGATTCTAACCCAACATCACAGGCTTTATTCCAGTCTCCTTCCTTTCATTATTTGTAAGTTTCTTCACAGAGAGAAACCTGGGACTCATTATCTAAAATATACTTACTTATTTGCCCAGTCCTAGACTACACATATAGTAGTTTCAGAAATGCTTCACCCATAGTCTTATGTAAAACAAATTTGCTACCTAAAATACCATATTGGTGTATAGTTCTTTTCATCTTTAGCCTTACAACTAAGGACCATGTTCCCTTTTACAAAAGGATTTGGGCTGTGTTGCCTCATTCCTTCTAATTCTTCATATCTAGGGAGTGGTCATTTAGTTTGGGCATTGTCTAGGATGACTTAAAACCAGTTACAGGGAATTCCCTGGCAGTCCAGTGGTTAGGATTCCACTTCTACTGCAGGGGGCACAGGTTTGATCCCTGGTCGGGGAACTAAAATCCTGCAAGCTGTGTGGTGCAGCCAATAATAAATAAATTTTTTAAATGTGTTGTCTTAAAAAAAAATTACAGTCTTCTCAGTTAGCTCACCATTTCCATTGTTGATCTTTTTTTTTTCCCAACAAGATTGATTTTGGGACTTCCCTGGTGGTCCAGTGATTAAGAATCCTCCTTCCAATGCAGGGGACGTGGGTTCGATTACTGGTTGGAGAACTAAGATCCCACATGCCGTGGGGCAACTAAGCCTGTGCACCACAACTACTGAGCTCGCATGCCTCAATGAGAGAGCCCACGTGCCCTGGAGCCCATGCGCCACAACTACAGAGCCCACGTGCCCTGGAGCCCGTGCGCCGCAACTAGAGAGAGAGCCCACACGCCACCAATAGAGAGAAGGTTGTGCACAGCAACGAAGACCTGACGCAGCCAAAAAAATAAAGAAAATAAAGAAAAATTTAAAAATTTATATGTAAATTCAAGGGATTCAGAATAGCCAAAACAGTCTTGAAAAAAAAAAAAAGTCCTGATTTCAAAACTTACTACAAAGCTAGATCCCACATGCCGTGGGGCAACTAAGCCTGTGCACCACAACTACTGAGCCCACACGCTCTGGAGCCCACGCACCACAGCAAAAGATCCCGTGTGCCACAACTAAGATCCGAAGCAGCCAAAAAAAAAAAAAAAAAAAAGAAAGAAGAAAAAAAGACTGTGTTTTTTTCCTCTTTTTTTTTTAAGGTTGTGTTATGACTTACACTTACTCTTTTTTTTTTTTTTTTTTTTTTTGCGGTATGCAGGCCTCTCACTGCTGTGGCCTCTCCCGTCGTGGAGCACAGGCCCCAGACGCGCAGGCTCAGCGGCCATGGCTCACGGGCCTAGCCGCTCCGTGGCATGTGGGACCTTCCCGGACCGGGGCACGAACCCATGTCCCCTGCATCGGCAGGCAGACTCTCAACCACTGAGCCACCAGGGAAGCCCTTACACTTACTCTTGATCCCCCATGCCTAGCCTAGTGCTGGAATGAAGGCTTTCCTAGAAGAAATGAGGAGGTGGGGAATGTAGCCCTTTGGTGGGGAAGATGTGTGGGTTTTGGAGCTGGGTTTGGAGGTGACTATTCCTGCAACACTGACTGACGAATGTGAACATGACCTTGTTAGTCCAGTCAGACAGATGCATGATTTTGGCTGGGTATTCACCCACTTTTACCTCGTGGGTTCCATGACGTGAATGTACTTTCTGCTCAACCAAGCCCTTCTAGGGCCTGCTGGGACAGGTGGCCTGACAACAACTTTGTTTTCTTGGGTGGGGTAATTTCCTAGTGTTTTACTCAAAAGATGTCAACTTTGATTTTAGTGACTGGAGACTTATCTTGGCAACTTTTACAGTCAAGCATTCCCAACATTTTTTTTTAATTTTATTGAAGTGTAGTTGATAACATTTTTTAAAATGGCTATCATATATAAGACTCAGAATTCTATTTCTAGTAATATATGCTATCCTTGCTACAAAAGGCTAAAGACAGAGTATTTTCACTGGACCGAGCTAACTATCATTGAATCAGAAACTTTTAACTTTTTTTTTTTTTTTGGCCATGCCGCTCAGCATGCGGGATCTTAGTTCCCCGACCAAGAATCGAACCTGTGCCCCTTGCAGTGGAAGTGTGCAGTCCTAACCACTGGACCACCAGGGAATTCCCAAAACTTTTAATTTTTTTACACTGTGTTCTCAGTTAGCTCACCATTTCCAGGGATAGACCCTACTGCCTGAGGAGAGTTCAACAGCAGCCTGGATCACCTTCTCCCAGATGAGCCAGGGTTATCTTCGAGGGGCTGGCACCAGGACAAATTCTTAGTAAGAACGGGATGGGCTGGGGACTGCAATACAGCCTCTAATCTGGACTGAGAGGTCTCATCAGGTTTGGAAACTCAGTTTAGGAATGTGGCTGTAACATTAAGGTCTGGGATGGGAATGAGGAGAGAAAGGGGGAGGGACCCACCCGAGGGACCCACCCAGAACACGCTGTCCCACTGCTCCCATGCGGGGAGGGCTGAGCAGGTGCCAGCATGTCAAGGTTCCCAGCCAAGTCCAGCAGAATCCCCAGGAAACAGGCTCTGTCTTGACTCCAGCACCACTAGTATTGCTGCACCTTCCACATAGCAACATACTCTCTCCCAACAAGATCTCCCTCCAGGACATTTTTCCTAAAGCAAGAGAGACCGAGATGCAGGCAGAAGCCCACTTTGGAGGAGTAGGAAACCACTGGAGACAGAGGAACGGCCTTTTGTGGGTGGAGCTGTTTGCCCATTTGTGACAGAGGCCAGGTAGCCCTCTCCAGTGTTAAGGAGGCACTCCTTACTCATTTGGATTCCTTTCTGATTTAAATATTTTTATTCGTTTTTTCTTTGTATATATTTAAAAAATATTTTTATTATTTTATTCTTTCTTTTTTTCTTTATATGTATATATTTTTTTCTTAAATCTTTTTATTCTTGATCGTATCAGATATGCAGGTGTGTGTGTGTGTGTGTGAGTGTATAGGTATGACTATGAACCGAAGAGTTCATTTTCATATTTGTCAGTTCTCCAGGAATCTCTGCCAACACCACCCGTAACAAGCTGTGAAACTGAGCCCATCTTGTCTCTTCCCTGCCAGCTGGCTTCCTTCACCAACTTCCTCACACCTGCCAGGAGGACCTCCGTTGTCACACTCTCAGACTAGAGTTCTGGCAATGCCCTTTCGTTTATTCATTAGTATATTCTATAGTCAAATATTCAAATATTTCAACTCTCTTTGTTTTCTTTCTCATTTTTTACTAGCATTTATGACTAGCTTATTTTACCTTGTTTATTGATTTGTCATTTTTATCCCCTCCCTCTCTGTTTAGCTCACTTGCTGTTGTATTCCCAGGGCCTAGATAGTGTCCAGCATGGAATAAACACTCAATATATATTTGAAAAATGAATGGGGGACTTCCCTGGTGGCACAGTGGTTAAGAATCCGCCTGCCAATGCATGGGACATGGATTCGAGCCCTGGTCCGGGAAGATCCCACATGCCACGGAGCAACTAAGCTCGTGCGCCTCAACTACTGAGCCTGTGCTCTAGAGCCCGCAAGCCACAACTACTGAAGCGTGTGTGCCGAGAGCCCGTGCTCTGCAACGAGAGAAGCAAGGAGAGAAGCCACCGCAATGAGAAGCCCGTGCTCCGCAACGAGAGAAGCCAGGAGAGAAGCCACCGCAATGAGAAGCCCGCGCACCGCAACGAAGAGTAGCCCCCCCTCGCCACAACTAGAGAAAGCCTTCGCGCAGCAAAGAAGACCTAATACAGCCAAAAATAAATAAATACATAAATACATTAAAAAAAAAAAAGAATGGGGACTTCCCTGGTGGTCCAGTGGTTAGGACTCCGTGCTCCCACTACCGGGGGCCTGGGTTCGATCTCTGGTCAGGGATCTAAGATCCCACAAGCCCCACGGTGTGGCAAAAAAAAAAAAAAAAAAAGAATGACAGATCTATGTAAGGTATTTAGAATTTTGTAAGCAGTATTAATTCCAACTAATTATGTTTTTTGTTTCATCAGTCATCACTTCACTCTATGAATCATCTGCTCTGGAACACATATTTCTTGAATGCCTCTATGACCCAGGCCCTGTTCCAGGTGCTGGGGATACTGCAGTGAACAACGTGGACCAAAGTCCTGCCCTCGTGCAGCTCACATACTGCGTGCCCTGCTTCCAATCTCTCACTAGTTCCTGTCATTTCTCCTGAAATGATCCCATTCCTCTTTATTTCCTCTCTCACTGTGCTTCTCCCTTTATATGTAGAACCACAGCTTCTTCGCCCCCTGCTCTCTCTACTCTCCTGGCCTCACAGTCACGGTGCCCATTTCCTCCTGTGTCCTATCGCCACACTGCCCAGAGGGGAGAGGGGCCTTGGAGCTCAGCTCGGTGGTTTGGCTTTGGTGGGTAGGATGATATGGGTGTAAGGATGGCTGAGACTTGGCGGGCTGGTTCTATGGCAGGTGCAGGAGGCCAGGGGGAGGGATGAGAAGCAAGAGACAAGCCCAGAGTGGGGACTGGGAATAGGTGAGAAAAGCTGAAGTTAAGAAAACCTGAGGGAAAACATGTTAGTGGAGACCTGGAAGGCTTGGCGACAGGTGGGATTGGAGTTTCATTCAGAGGTTCAGTGGCTTTTCCTGTGTCAGACAGGAGCCCAAACCCAGGGGGTGGTTCCAACCCCAGGCTCAAGATCTTTCTATATTTTGGTTCTGGTGAGTAAAGGGAGAGCTTCTCTCTCTTCTCCCCCAGATTTTGTCATCCAGCCCTGGGGAAAGACCTCTGTGGGCGCCAGACCAGAAATCCAAGCTTTCAGAGAGCCCTAATTCAGGCGCTGCTGCCTCCTCACAAGTGAAGCTGTCTTACCTTTGGGCTCACATTTCTCATCTCCTCCGTGCTAGGACACTGCACCTTCCTGATCTTTTTCTCCTCCAAATCTTTTTAGAACCAGGAGTGTTTTTGTTTTTGTTTTTTTGCGGTACGCGGGCCTCTCACTGTTGTGGCCTCTCCCGTTGCGGAGCACAGATTCCGGACGCGCAGGCTCAGCGGCCATGACTCACGGGCCCAGCCGCTCCGCGGCATGTGGGATCTTCCCAGACCGGGGCACGAACCCGTGTCCCCTGCATCGGCAGGCGGATTCTCAACCACTGCGCCACCAGGGAAGCCCCAGGAGTGTTTGAGAAAGAACAGCTGCTCTAGAGAACGTTAGAGAAAAATCAGTGTCCTCAGGGGACGACCAGATTTTAGTATTTAGTACTTAGTAAGTTGAACGTGGAGGAAACACTGTGAGAGATGGTAGAGGATATTGGAGTGGGGTGGGAGAAGGCATTCCTGGTGAAAGGCCATGAGGTCAAGGATGTACAGTGGAAGGGTTTGGGGGGGGTGGGCTTTTTTCCAAGGTTGAGCTGCCCTCCCTAACCCTAGAGATGTCCAGCCCAGTCCTCTCATTTTTAATTTATTTTAATTTATATTATTTATTTTTGGCTGTGTTGGGTCTTCGTTGCTGCGCACGGGCTTTCTCTAGTTGAGGTGAGCAGGGGCTACTCTTCATTGCAGTGTGCGGGCTTCTCATTGAGGTGGCTTCTCTAGTTGCGGAGCACGGGCTCTAGGTGCATGGGCTTCAGTAGTTGTGGCTCGCAGGCTCTACAGCACAGGCTCAGTAGTTGTGGCGCACAGGTTTGGTTGCTCCGCGGCATGTGGGATCCTCCCGGACCAGGGCTTGAACCCTTGTCCCCTGAATTGGCAGGCGGATTCTTAACCACTCTCCACCAGGGAAGTCCCAGTCCTCTCATTTTAAAGGCAAGGAGGCTTGGGGTCCAGAGGGGAAAATGCTGCCGAACTTCTTCCTTTCTCAGTCACAGGTTCCGAGGCTGGGATAAAGTTTGAGGGGTCTTTTGGTCCAGTTCCAGACACAGCCTCTTCCCGCTGGACCCCTCCTTGCAGGGGGACCTCACCCCCTAGCCAAGCCATTTTCCTGGGGCTTCCAACTGTTGGACCCAGTTCTGCCGATGTCATCCTGAGGTGCCTCCAATCTAGAAATGCCTTTTCCTAAAGAAGCCTAAATTTAGGTACCAGAAGGTGCTACCAATGCCCCTCCCACTCCTCAGCCCCTGAACTCCTCACATTCTTTAGACAACTAGTTAGGGAAATGACAAGAGCCTGCGCTAGGTTCATCTGTCCCTTTACTTACAGTTCAAGTCATCCAACAATTTAAAGGGAGGCTTTTCCATCTTCCTTCCTTTTGTAGATGAGAAAGCTGATCTCAGTGGAGTTAATTTCCTTCCCTGAGGCCACAAAGCTTGGAGGTTGTGAAACCGGCTGTGAGTGAAGCTTGGCCTCGGGACTCAGCCCTTGCAAGTTGTTGGTATGCAATCTGCCTCCACTTCCCCAGGCGAGACAAGCTCCTAGTCTGATGGGGTGGGGTGCGGGGTGGGCGGGCGGCACAAAGGCAGGGCAGTCTCAGTGCAGGATGACCAGGGCCAGTCCACCTGAGATCAGATTCTCCCAGGTTGGAGGAGGCTTAGAGGAGAAGATGGCATTGCGTTGGCCTCTGAAGGAAGAACCGGAGTCAACTGGGAAGGAAAGCGAGAAGGGCATTTATGGCAGAGGAACGAGTGTGAATTCAGGCTTGGATATTCAGTAGCTCTCAGTCTCCTATTACTCACAGCGCTGAGCCTTGACAGAGCAACAGTGAGACGTCTAGATGTCCCCGTGGATCTCGCCCCATAGGAACCCACAAGACATGCATCCTTTTGTTTGCCTTGACTGGCCGAGAGGCGGCCGCCCCTAGACGGGTTACTCCTACCAGGCTCTTGAGGCCGCCTGGGTGTGGATACACTTTGAGCCTCGAATGAAAGAACACACTCCCTGGAGCCACAGCCTCTGGGCTCATTTGGCTCTGACTGGCTGCGAGACTCGCGCCTCCAGGCTAGCCACTCAGAGGCGCCCGCCAGTTCCCCCTTGCCTCTGATTGGCTGGGAGAAGCGAATGCTCAGACACGCCCTGAGCCACAACCTCAGAGCTGGGGCGGCCGTTAACTGACTTGTGCCGCCATGTCGTTTCTTTACAGACTCGCTGGTCCCTGACAGGTAATTTGACTGGGGAGCGGGGGAGGGACCGGGCGCCAGGAAGTGGGGAAGGGGAGGCTGTGGAACCAGGGCAGCAGCTTTCACCCACCTCGGAGCACTGGAAGGCAGGGGAGCCGCCCAGGTGAGGGCCAGGCTGTGGGGGGACCGGGCCCCATCTCCTCCCAAATCTGCCTCAGGGCATAGCAGTCCCCCTGGCCGGCGACCCTGGGCATTTCCTCCCCTCAGTGAGCCTCTGTGACATGGGGACAGACTGGGGGGTGAGGACAGGCCGTTGAGGCCAAGGTCTTACTTGGCGTCGAAGGGTCGCGAGGGGCTGGGAGGACGAAAATGATTCATCAACCGTCAGTCCCCTTTGCAGTGACTGGATTTGCTCTTTGATGAACATGTTGGCCTCTTCTTGACTTCACACTGATACATTTGTTCATAATTAGAAAATAATGCATATTTCGTTCTTTGGAGTTTGCAAAAAAGAGAAAACTAGCTGCTGGCTCTAATCCTCACTTGATTGGAAAGAAGAATTGTCAGGGCTAAGCCTTAGGAAGGAGCTGTAGCAGTTGTAGTGAGCTTGAAAGAAAAGGAAGACTGGTCTTCGGGGTACAAAAGAAAGCAAGGAGATGGGAATTGACCACCTCATGGGGGTATTCCTAAGTTTTACCTATGAGATAAAGCCTTGCACCCAATACCTGGCAACCACTAATCTGTTCTCAATCTCTATAATTTTGTTATAATCTCTATAAGAATGTTATAAAAATGAAATCTTACAGTTTGTAATCTTTTGTGATTGCATTTTTCATTCAGCATAATTACCTTGCAATCCATCCAAGTTCTTTTTTTTTTTTTTTTTTTAATATTTATTTATTTATTTGGCTGCACCAGGTCTTAGTTGTGGCACGTGGGATCTTCGTTGCCGCATGCAGGATCTTCGCTGTGGCCTGCGGGACCTTTAGCTGTGGCATGTGGACTCTTAGTTGCAGCATGCCTGTGGGATCTAGTTCCCTGACCAGGGACCAAACCCGGGCCTCCTGCATTGGGAGCGCAGAGTCTTAGCCACTGAACCACCAAGGAAGTCCCCATCCAAGTTCTGTGTGTAGCTTGACACTTGTTTTTAGGAGAGGTTGGGGTTCTTTGTGGACCCATGAAGTGATATGGGCTGACTCCTCTTAGCCAGATCTAATTTCAAGAAAAGATGGCTCAGAGCTCAAGCACTGGATATTAATCTAGGCTCCATCACTTACCAACTTTATGATGTTGGCATGGCTACTAATATGTGTGTATCTCAATTTCCCCATCCACATATGGAAGATAATGAAAAAACCTACTTCATAGAGTTATTGTGAGGATTTAAATGGATATATATATTCAGTAGAGTGTATATTACAAAGTAAACATTCAGTAGTTCATCTTTTAGAGTTCTCTTATTATCCATTTTACTCATGTCCATGTGAGAGAATAAGATTGATTGAATTATGGCTTTTCATATTTGAAAAGGCCTGTGATTACTTCAGCCTGTGTCTAATATCCATTACCATTAATATTATGATATTATGCACTAAACCTTTTACCATCTTCAGACAGCTGGTGGTATAATCCTCCTAGACTTCAGACTATACTACTAAGGTACAGTAATCAAAACAGTGTGGTACTGGCACAAAAACAGACTCATGGGTCAATGGAACAGAATAGAGAGTCCAGAAATGAACCCATACACCTATGTTCAATTGTCTATGACAAAGGAATCAAGAATATACAATGGAGAAAAGACAGTCTCTTCAACAAGTGGTGCTGGGAAAACTGGACAGCTATATGTAAAACAATGAGATTAGAATAGTCCCTCATACCGTATACAAAAATAAACTCGAAATGATTTAAAGACCTACATGTAAGACCAGAAACCATAAAACTCCTAGAAGAAAACGTAGAACACTCTTTGACATAAGTCGATAGCTATATGTAAAACAATGAGATTAGAATAGTCCCTCATACCGTATACAAAAATAAACTCGAAATGATTTAAAGACCTACATGTAAGACCAGAAACCATAAAACTCCTAGAAGAAAACGTAGAACACTCTTTGACATAAGTCATAGCAATATTTTTTTGGATCAGTCTTCTAAGGCAAAAGATATAAAAGCAAAAATAAATGAATGAGACCTGATTAAACTTAAAAGCTTTTGCACAGCAAAGGAAACCATTGACAAAATTTTAAAAACCTACGGAATGGGAGAAAATATTTGCAAATGATGTAACAAGGGGTTAATATTCAAAATATATAAATAGCTCATACAACTCAATATCAAAAAACAAACAACCCAATCAAAAATGAACAGAAGACGGGCTTCCCTGGTGGCGCAGTGGTTGAGAGTCCGCCTGCCGATGCAGGGGACACTGGTTCGTGCCCCGGTCCAGGAAGATTCCACATGCCGCGGAGCAAGAACAGAAGACCTAAATAGACATTTTTCCAGAGAAGATGGCTAACAGGTACATGAAAAGGCACATGAAAATATGCACAACTTTGCTAATCATTAGAGAAATGCAAATCAAAACCACAACAAGATATCACCTCACATCTGTCAGACTGTCTGTCATCAAAAAGTCTACAAATAACAAATGTTGGAGAGGATGTGGTGAAAAGAGAACCCTTGTACAGTGTTGGTAGGAATGTAAATTGGCAGTCACTGGAAAACAGTATGGAGGTTCCCAAAAAACTAAAAATTGCACTCTTGGCTATATATCCAGAAAAAACAAAAAGGCTAAATCAAAAAGATACATGCACCCCAATGTTCATAGCCACACTATTTACAATAGCCAAGACATGGAAGCAATCCAAGTGCCCATTAACAGACAATTGGATTAGTAAGATGTGGCATATATACACAATGGAATATTATTCAGCCATTAAAAAAAGAATGAAATTCTGCCATTTGCAGCAATATGGATGGACCTAGAGAATATTATGCTTAGCAAAATGTCAGACAAAGACAAATACTGTATGATATCACTTATATGTGGAATCTAAGAAATAATACCAATGTTTTCAGACTCATAGAAAATAAACTTGTGGGGCTTCCCTGGTGGCGCAGTGGTTGGGAGTCCGCCTGCCGATGCAGGGGACATGGGTTTGTGCCCTGGTCCAGGAAGATCCCACATGCTGCGGAGCGGCTGGGCCCGTGAGCCATGGCCGCTGAGCCTGCGCGTCCGGAGCCTGTGCTCCGCAACGGGAGAGGCCACAACAGTGAGAGGCCTGCGTACCGCAAAAAAAAAAAAAAAAAAAAAATTAGGGGTATGGGATTAACAGATACAAACTACTATTTATAAAACAGATAAACAACAATGATATACTGTATAGCAAGGGAATTATAGCCATTTTGTAATAACTTGTAATGGAGTATAATCTTGAAAAATGCTGAATCACTGTGCTGTACACCTGAAACTAATATAATATTGTAAATCAACTTTTTGAATAAAAGATAATAAAGATATAAGAAAAGAAACAAGAAAATAGAATATTTGGTATTTTAGGTAATAGGAAATGCTAGGGAGAAAAAAGCAGAATGGGGATTAAAAGAATATGTCAGAGAGTGTTGACATTTTCATTTGGATAACAGGTGAAGACCTCATTCAGAAAGTAATTTTTTTGGTAAAAACTTGAAAGGAATGGGAGAATTTACTATACATATCTGAAAGAAGAATATTCGAAGCAGAGGAAAAACCAAATGTAAATGACCTGAGGTGGCAACATGCCTGGTGGCATCTCTGAGGCAAAGGCTAGTGTTGAGGGAGAAAGGAAGAGGAAGAGATGGTAGGAAATGAGGTTAGAATATTAAGGGTAGATCATGTAGTGTCAAAGTCATAATAAGGGCACTGACTTATGTATACATGTAACAGTTTCATTTAGATATAATTCACATACCATAAAATTCACCTTTTTAAAGGGTACAATCCAGTGGCTTTTTGTATATTCACAGTTTTGCAACCATTATCATAATCAATTTTAGAATATTTTCATCACCCCAAAAAGAAACCCCATACTCATTAGTAGTCACTCACCATTGTCTCATCCTCCTCTCCCCCAGCCCTATGTAACCATTAATCTACTTTCTATCTTTATAGATTTGCCTATTCAGGGCATCTCATGTAAATGAAATAATATCTGGTCTTTTGTGACTGGTTTCTTTCACTTACCATGTTTCCTAGGTTTATCCATGATGTAGCATGTACTAGTACTTCATTGCTTTTTATAGCTGAATAATAGTTCATTGTATGGCTGTATTACATTTTGTTTATCCAGTCATGAGTCTTCCAAAGTGGCTGCACCACTTTGGAAAACTGTTTTCCAAAGTGGCTGCACCATTTTACATTCCCACACTAATGTGTGAGGGTTCGTTTCTTTATGTTCTTGGCAACACTTGTTACTATCTGTCTTTTGGGTTATAGCCATCGTAGTGGATGTGAAGTTGTATATCATTGGGATTTCGATTTATATTTCCCTGATAGGTAATGATGTTCACAATTTTTACATGTGCTTATTAGCTGTTTGTATCTCTTCTTTGAAGAAACGTCTATTCAGCTCCTTTCTTCATTTTAAATTTGGTTGTTTGTCTTATTAAGTTGTAAGGGTTTTTATATATTCTGGATACAAGTCTCTTATCAGATATATATATTTTTTTCCCATTTTGTGGGTTGTCTTTTTACTTGATGGTATCCTTTGAAGCATAAAAGTTTTTGTAAGTCTAATTTACTTTTTTGTTGTTGTTGTGCTTTTGTTATATATCTAAGAAGGCTTTGCCTAATCCTGGATTACATTTGATAACTCACAATTTCTTAACTTGTGGCTAGGATTACTTTGAAGATACTAAACTATACCTTCTGTCACCTGCTGGCAAGATTCATTACCCTAATACTGCAGTTTTCAAAGTGTGGAATGTGGAGCCCTCTGGTGGGAACCAGAGATTCTTTTAGAGTGTTTGCAAGTCCAAAACTATTTTCATAATAATGATAAGATGTTATTTGCCTTTTTCACTGTGTTGATATTTGCACTAATGGTGCAAAAGCATTGGCAGGTAAAACCACTGGCAGCATCATCACATTGTAGCCTCTGGGAAATTTAATTGTACATTCTTTATTAAAAAAAAAATATATATATATATATTTATTTATTTGGTTGCACCGGGCCTTAGTTGTGGCACGTGGGCTCCTTAGTTGCAGCATACATGTGCGATCTAGTTCCCTGACCAGGGGGATCAAATCCGGGCCCCCTGCATTGGATGTGCAGAGTCTTAACCACTGTGCCACCAGGGAAGTCCCCTCATTGTACATTCTTTAGGATATAGAAGAAAAAAGTTAAAAACAGATATATAGTTGACCCTTGAACAACACAGGTTTGAACTGCGCGGGTCCACTTATACGTGGATTTTTTTCAATAATAAATACTACATTATTACATGATCTGATACGAGGTTGGTTGAATCCACGGACATGGAACTGCATACTTGGAGGGCCAACTTAATTTATAGTTGGATTTTTGACCTGCATGGACAGTGGGTATCTCTAACCTCGACGTTGTTCAAGGGTCAACTGTAATTCTAGAAATTCTTTAGAATTTAAAATTATTTACTTTGGTATTAGTAGTAGTATTCCAAAAATAGTTTTGACCTCATAGGTCCCTTGAAACAATCCTGAAGCCCCTTTAGGGGTCCAAGGACCACACTCCAAGAACCACTGTACTGCCATAATAGATCCTTTGATGGAAGAATTATTTGAAGTGCACTTTAAATTTCTACCAGTATCACTTATATATTGAGGAATCTTTGATCTAATTAAATATTAATTTGGGGGGGGTTGGGGAGAAGGAAGGATTCTCCTTGCAGCAAATAAGGAGAATACCGGGGATCTTTTCCCAAAGAGGTGTCTCCCCGAACTGCAAAATTGGGGAAGTTTTAAACTAAGGGTACGTGCATATTCAGGAGGGGGCTTGAGCTGAGGAGAATTCAGCACAGAATTGGGGCAAAGGTCGACAGAGTCCAAGCTTTAGTTGGTTGAAGTCAGGAGGGTCAACATCATCATTCCATCCTCCACCTGAGTGGGGGTCTTATTAGTTCCTGCAGAACTGGTGTCAGGACTTACTGAAGCTCAGGTTCTTTATGCCTTGTCACAGAAAGAATCCGCTGAGAGACAAAGTGATCGGTAAGAAGTGGCTTTATTTAGAGAGGTACACATTCCATAGACAGAATGCGGTCCGTCTCAAAAAGTGAGAGCGGCCCTGGGAAAAACACACTCCACAGAGTGTGGGCCATCTCAGAAGGCAAGAGTCTAAATATTAATATTTAATTTAGTTTTCGTATATGACTTTCAGTATATTTTAAATTAGTACATTATTTCTGTTTTTAACTTTTTTTTCCCTAAATTCAGTGATGAAAAGGCTGCACATGCATATAATCAGATTGTGGCCCGTAAAATAACCGCCAAAATGAAGCATTGAATCCTAGTTTGGGTGCAAGAACGATAGTCAAGATCTGTCATATGACGTAACAGCTGAGATAATATCTTTATCATTAAACTAATTATGTGAATTTTTCTAAGTTTTAGCCTACAGTAATATTTCTCCCCAAATATTCCAAGCTCTGTAATAAACTATGACTGCTAAACCATAAGGTGGGTGGGAATGATATTGTTGATGATCGTCTTGAGCACATTCATAGGTAAGAATTCTGAAACTTAACTCTCTATTTCTTGAGAAGGGATATTTTTTCACATGTAAATTTTCCACATGTTTAAGAATGATAATATTCTTTGGCTCCTCCAAATTAATTCTGAGCTGAATTTAAATGTTAGATATAAAATAAGATTGAATTGAAAAGCTGGTTACATTACTTCATAGCACATGACCCATGAGAGGCCCTAGTATGCAGATGAGGATGTGACAGTGAATTTGGAGTGGCATTCAACTCTGGAGGTAATAGAAGCATCAAGCAGAAACTGTTAGAGAAGCTGAAAGAAGCTAAAGCATTTAAAAACATATTAAATGGGTGAGTTTAAATACTATAGTTATTCCCTTAGTTGCAAAACTTAGTTGATTAGAAGATTTTGCTCATGAATAAATGATGTAAGTTACACTCAACATGGAAAATGCATTTCTTTGTTTCACTCTCATAATTCTAAAATCAGTTTTGTATGTTAAAATATGTTTAATGTAGCTTGGCTGACACTTTTGACCAAATCAGTCCCACTTCTCAATTATATGCAAGAATGATCCTTTTCCAGCACTCAGTTATTGATCACAACATCTCTTCCTTTTTTCCTTAAATAAACCAAGACATTCAAATAAATATATCTTGGAACTGCTAACAATGTGTGCATGTCCCATAAAGTAAAATGAGCCCCGTTTCAAAAAAAGTATGAGGGAGGAGGGCTTTTGTAATGCAGATATACCATTGTACCGTGAATACATTTTAGTACATGAGCTTTTTATTACATCATGTCATTGTGTAGGTGTGAGTACTGCTTATATAATATTTGCACCCAAAAGTGTATGTATACAGGGACACACACACACAAGCTAACACACACACACGTTCTTGTTTGATAACATATTCACAGTATCATTTTGTGTTTTATTATATAAACTTTAAATATTTTCAGAAAAGAGCAAAAGTTAATTTTCTCTACATGACATTTTTAAGTACCATAGATAATATATGAAAAATGTTTTCTGATTAAAAATACATTTTTTATATTAGGTATCACTTATCTTGGAATGTTCTCAAGTATCATAGCATGAGAGAATCACAGTGGCTATGTGGATATAAGGTAAATATTCAGTCTTTCCTACTTCATCTCCCTCTCCACATTGACTTCTGGCACTTAGGAAGGCTTGGTATATCCCAGCTCTTAACGCTTGGTGCTAATATTTAAGCAGATTCTGGGACTAAGTGTTGACGTGGGAGTGTCAGGGAAATGGCAGGGCCGGAGGAGGCCAGAGGAAAGAGAAGAGAGAGGATAGGGATATCTGTTCCTAAGAGATGGGAGAGACAGTGTCTGACACCTGGGAACACTGAGGAGGGAGTAAACCCTGAGGGAATATGGCCCAGGGTGTCTCCCAACTGCTTCTAAGCAGTTTTGTTTTTCTTTGTTGAAAGCCCTGGGTTTTGCAGTTCAGGGCTTCATTATTTAGCACATCATGGAGCCATTATTTTCCGACAGATTTTTCTCCTCTTTTTACCCTAGACCAAAAAAAGATGGCAGCAACAGACCATGGTGTACCTCTGCAGTCTGTTTTCCAGTCTCCACGGCCACCTCTGCCTCCACAGGTCCCACCCAAGGATTCTCAGAGCTGCAGGAATGAGATTTTTTTCCAACTTCTTTCCTCATGGTGACTCCTCACGTACGCTCTTGAGGGCTGTGGTAAACTGTTTCTCTGTAGTAAAAATGCCCATGATACTCTTCTCTACTGCCTCTCTCACATATAAGATGGCAGTATTAAAATTCCTCATATTGAATATACTGTCATATTTCCAAAATTATTTACGTGGTAAAATAAAAATATATTCTTTGAATATGCAAAGCTGTATTTTATATTTTGTGTCTTCAACTGTGTTTAACAAGGAAGGAATAGAACCTTGGGTTAAGATGGGAGGAAGAACCTCACAGGGCTGACTTACAGGTAGAAAGTCAGGATTGGAGGCAGTTGGTTATTCCAGAGACAGGATTTGGTGGATTGTAGGTGTGTTGGGTGGTAGTTGCTCTGGAGGAGGAAGGGTGTTCGTTGCTCTGTGTGGAGTATATGTCCTGAAGAACTGATGGAACATGTTGGTATCTAGCAGTATGGAAGGGACCTCTCTAGAGTCTAGGCGCGGTTCCCTGGAGACTCTGCTGCCCATCAACAGTCTCCCATTGTTTTTTTAATACTATTTCTCAGGGTCAAACAACTGCAATTTCACCAGTGGGCTATAGTCGCTGGGGGGTGGGCGGGTGGTAGACAATATTCGGGGGGCTTCCTAATAATGTAAAAAGTCTATCTCTGGAAGAAAGTCATTGAAATTGGCCTCCATAACTGAGGAATGATTCAGCAAATAAACTCATAAATCATATGGTTACGTATATGTTTCTATTGATTAGGTACAGCAAAGATGAAAAGGCAGGAGTGTTTCCCCAGCCTGCTCCAGTGTTTGGCATTCTTTATTGTGTGAATTTGAGGAAAGAGATGATCAAGGTTCTTAGATCAACCATACAGCTTCTTCCAGCCTCTCCCAAGCAGAAGCAAGGGGAACGGGTTGAGGAGCTGTGTTGCCGAAGCGGCTGCTGGTAGTGGCAGTAGGTGTTTGGCGTCTCCTGCTGGTCAGTGTTGAGCAGTTAGGGGGCAGGTAGCCATGACCAGCTCCTCTGAAGCCATGCCCCCATGGTGCTCCCTTGGCTGGTAGGCTGTGAGGCACCACCCCTCCTGTGCCCTACAGACAAGACCCTTGTGAGCCTGAGCCAGGCTGGAGCGAAGCCTTTCAGGCTTTATCCGCTGCCTACCATATTTCTCTCACTTTCTCCTCTCTGGGCCACTGGTGGCTTTTGTATAGTGGTAGGGGTGTCGGAAGTGAGGGTTCAGAAGCTCAGGGGTTGGTGGGAGGGCTGGGCCCCACTCTCCTCAGAGCACGAGGGCCCGCACTGGGGGGCAGGCTGTGAGGTGTCCGAGCCTCACCCAGAAAAAAATCCACCTCAGGGGATCGAAATACCCTCTGGCTAATGACCCTGGGCAGTTTTTTCCCCTCAGTGAGTCTCTAACTGTAACATGGGGACTGGCTGGGTGGGAATGAGGTCGTTGGACTCTGGCTTCCACCTCCCTTCTGGCATCAAGGGTCACTCCTGGGAGGAGTAAGGTGTGTAATCAACCATTGATCTGTTTGAGATGATTGGATTTGTTCCTTCATGAACACTGGCCTCCGCTTGACTTCACACTAATACATTTGTTTATAAGAAGAGAATAATGCATATTTTATTATTCGGAATTTGGCAGTACTTGTGTGTTATATTTAGTTCCTTGGATGCAAAGAGGAAATGAGCTGTTGTCTCCTATCCTCACCTAACAGGAAGGAAAATTGTCAGGGTTAAATCCGAAGAAGGGGTGCTGCACACTGGCTAAGCTGGCCCTGGTGTGCTTTGGAGCAGAAGAAAACCATCAGGAGCTCAAAAGAAAGCAAGGAAGTGGAAGGTGACTATCCCATGGGGTGTTCCGAAGAGCTACCTACTGGATGGAGCCTTAGACACATCTGCATCACTGTGCTCAGAGGTAGAGCTAACGTTCAATTAGAAAGAAGAGCATTGATGAGATTATGGTTTCTCTTATTTCAAAGAATGCTGATGCCAGTGATGACTTCAGCCTGTGTCTGAACTCAGTTACCATTAGTGTCCCTCCCTGCCTACTACACTGAGCATCACCATCCCAAACAGGTTTCCTGCCCTTTCTCTATTCCTTGCCTCTGACCCCACTGTTTCCTTAGCCTTGCCAGTCAGTCCTTACGTCATACCTTCATTTGGCAAATATGGTTGGCAAATATCAACTCTTCTTAGGAGCCTTCCTTCATTCCAACAAGCAGAGCCAGGTATGATTTCTGTTCTATTATAGAATTGTGCTCATATCTCACTTACTCAGTATTATACTTTATAAAATTATCTCTTTATTTTATTATACAGTTCTGTTCAATCTTATTGTACATAATATTCTGTCATAACTATCTTCTTACATTGTCATCTCCTCCACTGGATTGTGAACTGGTGCCCTGAAACATGGACACTTCCTCTTGAAATCACCATTGTCCAGTATGTAGGAGATGTTCAGGAGATCTTGTCGAATCATTGAATGAATTTTCACCTAGGAGAATTGGTCACAACTTAAATTCTTAGGAAAAAAATCTCTTGCTTTTTTTTTTGTTGTTGTTTGCTAGGAAGATTGCACATTATTCTGTTATCATATATTACTAATTGTATTTTCTATTTGGTGAATTGTTACTTTTATACTTTTTGCCCATTACTGAAGTCTTAAGTTTCTTGGCTATGTCATATAAAGTAATTTGTGTAAGATATTCATTCAGCGAATAATTTTGAGCATATCCCACGTGTGACATTGTTTTAGGTGCTAGAGATGTGTAGTTAACAAAGAAACAAAAATCCTTGCATGGCAACCTAAATGTCCATCAACAGAGGAGTGGATAAAGAAGATGTGGTACATATATACAATGGAATATTACTCAGCCATAAAAAAGAATGAAATAATGCTATTTGCAGCAACATGGATGGACCTAGAGGTTACCATACCAACTGAAGTAAGTCAGAGAAAAACAGATGTTATATATTAATGCATATATGTGAAATCTAGAAAAATGGTACAGATGGATCTACTTACAAAGCAGAAATAGAGACACATGTAGAGAACAAACGTATGGATACCAAGGGGGGAAAGGGTGGGGTGGGATGAATTGGGAGATTGGGGTTGACATATATACACTACTATGTATAAAATAGATAACTAATGAGAACCTACTGTATAGCACAGGGAACTCTACTCAATGCTCTCTGGTGACCTAAATGGGAAGGAAATCTAAAACAGAGGGGATATATGTATATGTATAACTGATTCACTTTGCTGTACAGCAGAAACTAACACAACATTGTAAAGCAGCTATATGCCAATAAAAAGAAAATCCTTGCATGTTTGGTAGAATTTTCCTATAAAACCATCCGGAGGTTTTTGTTGTTTTTTTTTTTAACTTTGTTTTTGTGCAAAGCATTTAAACTACTGATTCAATTTTTGAAAGATTATGTCCATTTTTATTTCAATTTTTGACTGATTTATACTTCATTTTGAGACAATTTTGGTAGGTAGATTTTTCTAGGAATTTATCCATTTCATTTAAGTTTTCAAATTCATTGTAATAAAATCATTCATAATATTTATTATCTTTTAAGTCTGCTCTGTATTTATTTCTCCCTTTACATTCCCAAGATTGTTTCCTATTTTTTCTTTACTTATCTTCCTAGAGGTTTGTCAATTTTGTTATTGTTTTCAAATACTTTTATGGGTCTATTTTACTTTTAATTTCTTTTTTAAGAAATTTATTTATTTATTTATTTATTTTTGGCTGCATTGGGTCTTCGTAGCTGTGCGCGGGCTTTCTTCTCTAGTTGCGACAAGTGGGGGCTACTCTTCGTTGCGTTGCACAGGCTTCTCATTGTGGTGGCTTCTCGTTGCGGAGCATGGGCTCTAGGCGTGCAGGCTTCAGTAGTTGTGGCATGTGGGCTCAGTAGCTGTGGCTCACGGGCTCTAGAGCACAGGCTCGGTAGTTGTGGCACACGGGCTTAGTTGCTCCACGGCGTGTGGGATCTTCCTGGACCAGGATTGAACCCGTATCCCCTGCATTGGCAGGTGGATTCTTAACCACTGCGCCACCACGGAAGCCCCACTTTCAATTTCTGTTTAACTAATTTTTCTCTTATGTTTATTATTTTTTCCTTATACTCTTTTTCTTCTTCTTCTTCTTTTTTTTTTTTTTTTGCCACACCGCACAGCTTGCGGGATCTTCCCCGACCAGGGATTGAACCTGGGCCACCTCAGCGAAAGCCTGGAATCCTAACCACTAGGCCACCAGAGAAGTCCTTCCTTATACCCTTTTTGAGTTTCTTCTACTCTTCCTTTTTCTGCAGTTTCTTTTTCAAGTTAAACACTTCTTACCAATTTGTAGCCTTTCTTCTTTTCTGGTATAAACATTTAAGGTCTAAATTATCCTCTAAGAGCCTCTTTAGCTGCCGACCACAATTTTTGTTGTTGTTTGTTTTTTTTGGCCGCACTGCACAGCATGCAGGATCTTAGTTCCCCCACCCACACCCCCTGTAGTGTAAGCTTGGCGTCTTAGTCACTGGACTGCCAGAGAAGTCCCTGACCACAATATTGGATAAATGATATTTTATTATCATTCAGTTATAAGTGTTTTCTATTTTCTATAGTATTTTCTTCGACATCCAGGTTACATGAAAATGTGTTTTCTAGTTTTCAAATGTGCATTAATTTTTAGTTATTGTCAAAAAACAAAACAAAACAACCCATTTGTAATTTAATTGTTTACAATCTTTTATTTCCTTTCCAAAGTTTTGTCTGTTTCTTCAGACCTCCCCTGTAATATAGTTTGTTCAAATGCTTTCTTGACCCAGTTTTGAGGCCCGGTCAGTTCCCCTTTTTGAGGAGTTAGGTCCATACCCCAGTCACTTCCCCCATTAGCCTCTTGTGTGTACTCTGGGATCACTGGGAACCAGCCCTAATTGTCCTGGGGACTGGGAACCAGATGACTAGGGACAGCTCCTCTGCTCCAAGCCTACAAAGTTTTTCAACTTAGCCAATCAACAGAGAACTCTTGAAAACTAACTAACCCCACCCTGCTTGCCATACATAAGTTGCCCCCTACAGCTCTAGCTTGCTGTTGCTCTGTCCTTGGGTGCAACCCCTGTGTGGCCTGCCTGACAGCCTTCTCTCATTTTAAGCTGTAAGTAACAGGTCTGACACCAAATCCTGGATGCTTTATCACCTCTGCTCTTTAGCAGAGGTCCATGGAGCTCCTTCTGAAGGCCTTGGGCGTTTTTGCCTTCCAGTGTCAGACACGCTGGGTGGCTACGGTACCTGTGGCCCCGGGGATTGTATTTTGATGTCTTTGGTCGTTAAATAAGGCTTTGTCCACCAGGGGGCGCTGTAGGCTCACGCTATCGCTTTGTTTCTTGTTGAAGGTCTGTGCTGTGCAGCATAAGGTATACCACCTTGCTTTGGGTGAGGGTTTGCTCGGGGTATTTTTTTGTTGGTCACCTTCTCGCTGGTCAGGTTTCAGAAACTTAGCTCAATAAAAGATATTGTCCATGAAAATGTCGGGAGGGTAGGCGTTAGCCCTGACTGTGTCTCTGGCTGTGTTGCCTTGAGTGCACCACCTCCCTTCTCTGGATTCTTAAAATTTCACCCTTTTTTCTTTTTTTTTTTTTGTGGGTGGGGATATTGTTTAGTTTTGAATCCCTTACTGGAGGGAAAATCTATTTAGTGTTTCTCCAGGACACTATCATTATTACTTTGCAAACCTGAAGACCGACTTTCTCCAGGGCAGTAACCTTTGCAACTTGGAAATCTGAAACCTGCTTATTTTTTAAATTAATTTATTAATTTATTTTTGTCTGTGTTGGGTCTTCGTTGCTGCGCACGAGCTTTCTTTAGTTGCGGTGAGCAGGGGCTACTCTTTGTTGTGGTGCGCGGGCTTCTCATTGTCGTGGCTTCTCTTGTTGCAGAGCACGGGCTCTAGGTGCGTGGGCTTCAGTAATTGTGGCACGTGGGCTCAGTAGTTGTGGCTTGCGGGCTCTAGAGCTCAGGCTCAGTAGTTGTGGTGCACGGGCTTAGTTGCTCCGCGGCATGTGGGATCTTCCTGGACCAGGACTTGAACCCGTGTCCCCTGCATTGGCAGGCGGATTCTTAACCGCTGCGCCATCAGGGAAGCCCTAAAACCTGCTTTTAACCTGAACAGCAACTCAGAAATTGATTGTGGCCCACTGAGTGTAAATCAAAATATTTCCTGGATTCCTAGTTATGGCTAAGGGCAACATGCCAGGCTCACCCATTTCAAGAGAGAAAGCTATTCCTTTGTGTTTTATTTATCCTACTAATTTTCACAGCTGGTGCCATTTTGAGCACATATCTGTACCAGGCACCATGCTAAGTGTTTTACAAACATTAGGTCATTAATCCTCCCACAATCCTCAGGCTTTATCACCCTTTTTTACAGATGAGAAAATTGAGGTTCGTATAGCTAGTACATGGTGGCCCTGAGATCCAAACCCAGACTGAGCAGACCTCAAAAAGCAAGTGCCTTCAGCTAACATGGACCCTGGAGCTTGGGCATATCCCCACTCATGGGGCCAGGTGCCTGTCACATGGCCAGTCAGTCAAGGGAGCACCAACTAGCTTTAAGGGACCATCTCCAGACCCACATTGACCAACTACCACTGATGACAATTTGGACATCCAGATATCATCTGTTCTAGACCTTACCACTTCTCCCCCCTCCATGGAGGGTCCATGGAGACTTAGGCAACATGCTCAGATGGCCTTGCCCAGGGTAACTCATCCCTCAAGGCCTCTAATTCCATGGTGGAACCTTCCTCAGGCTCTGCATTTCTAAAAATAAGTTACTCTGTATACCGGGCATAGATTTACTGGTCAAATTGTTACCAAATCAGGTCGTATGGACCCCTGCTCGGGCCCTAGCCCAGCCGAGGCCCCTTGCCTCAGCAGGGAAGTTTCAGGTTCGTGCAGCCAGAAACAAAAATGAAGCTGAGACTGATGCAGTGCAAGCTTTTTTAAATGGCCTGAGAATGGAGAAGCGGGAACTTTGTTTACGGATGAGCTTCTCGCCCACGTGGCGCAACTTTGGGTCATGGTCGCGAGCAGGGGCGTCATTTAGTAGCTGATGTAGTGAAATCAGCATAGAATGAGGCTCAGGGGTTGCTGGAGGTCAGATTCATCTTGGTTCCAGCTGGTTCTATCTGGGTTTTTGTTTTTCTCTTCCTATAACTCCCCTTTTTTGTCTCCAGACCCTGTGACTTAAAGATATATGTTAGTTCCTGTCCAAGCGAGGGGTTGGTGGGTTTTGAGCAAGGATCTGGTGTCAGCTCTGGCAACAAAATATATCTGGGACATTTTTACTCTGCATCTGCTTCCAGAGTTCATGATACTATTAGCACTGGAAAGCACTGCCGTAAGGAACTGTATTTAACCTGAATCCAAGCCCAGAATTCCCTAAGGTTATTTGTCCATTTCCTTTTCACAGGATTTCTATGAATCTGGCTCCACAGTTCACAGGTGGGAATATTGCTCTAGCTGAGGAGTCCTCAGCCTCAGCACTGCTGGCCTTCTGGGCTGGATGACTGTATTGTGGAGGGCTGGCCTGTGTGCGGTAGGATTTTTAGCAACATTTCTGGTCTTTTCCCATTAGAAGTCAGAAGCAACTCCCCCCACCCTAAACAAACCTTACTCTTACATATATATAAAGCATATATATTTGCATATATATATATATATATATATATATATATATATATATATATGAAACATAAGCAGAATTACTATTTATCTGTGGTATTATTATTATTAATAATTTGGAGGCACCGAGCAGCTTGTGGGATCTCAGTACCCAGACCAGGGATCGAACCCAGGCCACTGAATCCTAACCACTAGACCACCAGGGAGCTTCCCTATTTATCTGTGGTATTAAAATATATCATGGGGGGCTTCCCTGGTGGCGCAGTGGTTGGGAGTCCGCCTGCTGATACAGGGGACATGGGTTCGTGCCCCGGTCCGGGAAGATCCCACATGCCATGGAGCGGCTAGGCCCGTGAGCCATGGCCGCTGAGCCTGCGCATCCGGAGCCTGTGCTCCGCAACGGGAGAGGCCACAACAGTGAGAGGCCCGCGTACCGCAAAAAAAACAAAACAAAACAAAAACAAAAACAAAAAAATAAAATATATCATGGGGAGGTGATTAGGAAAAAAAAATCTGAAAAGACTCCTTGGGAGGGGTGATAATGGAAAAAAAAAAGGTTGATAAACACCGCTGTAGCTCAATTTTTCAGTTCTTATTTATGCAAATTCCTCAGGAAAAATGACATTTGTGGCTCTTGTAAGCTGAACCAAAGAGCCAAGCAACTGTGGACACATAGAAGGAAATGGCTGGGAGCTGGCAGAAGCTGGCAGGATACCATATAGAAAAGACTCAGGACTGATGTCAGCTCCTTGGCTATGATGGGTACATGAACCTGAAGAAACTCTCAGCCAGGAGCACTGTCAGGGGAAGCTCTGCTGTTTCTCAGTGGAAGGGGCTTGGGGGAGGGCTCTTCCTGTTGGGAAAGGGGCTTAAGAGCTATGTTGTCATGTCGCTTTACACCAGGCTGAGGACGTTTATCGAATGTGGTTGACTAGGGCCTCCACGTCACTGCCAGACACACACATTTGGATACACTTTTCTCTCCTCCTGACTATCCTTATTCTTTTTTTTTTTTTTTTTTGTGGTATGCGGGTCTCCCTCTGCTGTGGCCTCTCCCGTTGCGGAGCACAGGCTCCGGACGCACAGGCTCAGCGGCCATGGCCCACGGGCCCAGCCGCTCCGCGGCATGTGGGATCTTCCCAGACCGGGGCGCGAACCCGGTTCCCCTGCAACGGCAGGCGGACGCGCAACCACTGCGCCACCAGGGAAGCCCCTATCCTTATTCTTGAATAAATCTGGTCTCTCACTCTGACCTCCTCAGATCCCACTGTTTAAAGAACACTGAATATCTTGATTGCTGGCCACTGTACATCCATGATGGGGAAATAACAAACAGCCCACTGATCCAGAATATAAAGATCACTTCTACTGCACATAGCCAGCTAAAATGAAAAAAATTAAATTAAAAATCCAACAAATAAATTTTAAAACATTTAAAAGTTTCTCTCTTGAAAAACTTAACTTCTCTCATCTTGCAGAGAGCAAACCTTCCCAGCTTTCATTTTGGGGAAATGAGTGACTAAGAGTTTAACCTGACCCCAAGCTAAGAGTCACTCATTTTCTGCTTCTTACTTCTATCAAAAAACCCCACTTGAACTCAGCGTAGATGGATGAGGAACAGAGCTGGTGCTCACAGGAAGCCACGAGCCCTTCAAAGGCTCCTGTCGTTCTCAGCGCCGTGCTTCTTGAGCAAGCCAGGCATTGCCTCGCAGACCTGCCTTGGAGCCACTTTCAGAAACGCAAGGTAAGGGGCCGGCGTGGCGGGGGTGGTGGTGAGGGGTCGCGTTCCCAGGGCCTCAGGCCCTGCGTTGCTTTGTCCACAGGTGTGTGGACTTTGGAAGCCCTGAAAGCTGCCCAGCCACACAGCTAACCCCATCTCTCAGGCATCCTGGTCATCCTGCTGGTCGTTCTGTTGGCACCTGTCCTGCAGCTCACACACAACCTACCCTCCCAGCCTTCATCTGACTGGCTCTCACATACACACAGGGCTCTCCTCCTGCACACATCTGGCCTAAGCCACAGGCTCAGAACACACAGCTAATTTTCATTCAACATATACACTTTTCCGCTTCTGGCTTCTATCAAGACTCCCAGGTCAAGAAACACCCGCCAAATAAGGCCTGCAGAATAATTCCAGCCATTTACCAGCTGTGTTGACTTTCGTTTCTTCTTCTGATAATTTCCTAACACCCCAGTCTCTCTTATTCCTTTCATTTTCACTGGTAAAATTATGGAGGAAGGCTAGAATTGTTATTCATTTAACTAGAATTGGTAATCATTTAACACAGTTTTATTTTTTATTTTTTTGAGACCCTGAGATGCCCCAGGTCTTCAGCATCTGTTTGCAGGAATAAACCAAAACCTCTCTCTTGAGAAACACATAGCTTGGGTGTTTGGGTGTGTGGTGGTCAGGGTGGGAGATGGGGAATAGATGTGAATTATCGAACAATGTGAAAAGGTTTTGATAAGGAATATCAGGGTGCCACTAAGAAGGATACAAGAGGAGGTGGCCTTGAGTCAGAAAGCCTCCTGCATTGTTCCGATTCACATGTGGACGTGTGAATAACTTTAAGAAGGTTTTAACCTCTTCATCTGCCAATTTAGATAAGAAATGAGGGTGGTTAGCGAGATAGAGATTTTATTTCTGGCTATGATGTGCCTTTTCTAGATCTGTCCTGCTAATTCCCACTCTGATAGGATTCAGTGTGTAAGATTGATTTTTTACATGTGGTTTCGATGAAAAGGCCAAAAATTTCCCTCAATTTACCCAACTGAATACTGCAACCTTCTACAGGACCTGGAAAACACATTTGCTGCATTAGTGTCAGGTTGGCCCAGGAGTGGCCAGCCACCCAGCCTGGGAGGCTAGGTGTGTTCCAACTAAGAAGGTGCTCCAGAGGGAACATGGGGCTTGGGTGTGGCATGCTAGGGCCCACCCCGACCAGCTCTCAGGAGCTGATTGTTAAATCTTCAGGAATTTTTGAGGCGGTTGGTGGCTTGAACTTGGCCATGGTGGGAGTATTTACACCACGGAAACCAGCAAGAGCCATAAATCAGAGCCCCCCCCTCCCCTGCACCTCTGCCCTCCCAGACCTGGTTCACCAGCACATCACTGGGACTTGGGGCCCGAGGAACATGTTCTCTACATGGCTGTGTGGCCTTCAGGAGGCATTTAACTTCTCTGAGTCTTTCATCTACACCATGGCTCAGTATGCTTATTTGGCTTAGTGTACCAGGTTTTTGTTGGAGGGGGGTGTGGGAACAGGAGCACAGGACTGGGATTGAATGTACGATATGAGTGAACATGCTCTGAAATCCTATGAAGTACAAAGCACACAGGAGGAATTAGAATTTTTTTTTTTTTTTTCACGGTACGTGGGCCTCTCACTCTTGTGGCCTCTCCCGTTGCGGAGCACAGGCTCTGGACGCGCAGGCTCAGAGGCCATGGCTCACGGGCCCAGCCGCTCCGCGGCATGTGGGATCTTCCTGGACCGGGGCACGAACCTGTGTCCCCTGCATCAGCAGGCGGACTCTCAACCACTGCGCCACCAGGGAAGCCCTAGAATTTTTAAAAAAAAATATTTTCTTGGTCCTTGCCCCCTTTTCTTTTATTCTTTTTTTTTTAAAAAAATATTTATTTATTTGGCTGCATCGGGTCTTAGTTGTGGCACGCAGGAGCTTCGTTGTGGCATGTGGGCTCTCTAGTTGTGGCGCGCAGGCTCAGTTGCCCAGCGGCATGTGGGATCTCAGTTCCCTGACCAGGGATCGAACCCGCATTCCCTGCATTGGAAGGTGGATTCTTAACCACTGGACCACCAGGGAAGTCCCAGAATTTTTACATAAAGGCAAGAGGCCAACCTGGTTCCCTTCTAGCCTGATGATTTACCTAAGTCATCACTGAATTTTTGGTGTTATAGTCTGAAAGGGAAACATGCATAGATTTTAAAATCTTTTTTTAATTTTTTTTTTGGCTTTCATGTCAGAAAGGCCCTGGGTAAAGTTCTGTTGGGCACGTCAGCTAGTGTTGTCATTCTTGTGAGTGATTTCAGTAATGCCAGACTAGCTTTCAGAAATATATGTTTGAAAAACACCTCATCGTTGGGACTTCCCTGGCAGTCCAGTGGTTAAGACTTTGCCTTCTGGTGCAGGGGATGCGGGTTCGATCTCTGGTCATGGAGCTAAGATACCACATGCCTCATGGCCAAGAAACCAAAAAACATAAAACAGAAGCAATATTGTAACAAAATTCAATAAAGACTTTAAAAATGGTCCCTATATTGAAAAAAAAATCTTAAAAAAAAAAAAAGAAAAACCTCTTGTTGATAAGGAGGTTTTACTACCCCCGCTTACAAATAGGAGAACCAGAGCTCCCAGCAGAGGGGTAGGAAACGTGGCAGAGCTGTAATTTGGAATCTGCCTCCAAAGGGCAGGATTATTTCACTTTGGCTGCACTGCCCTTCAGTTCAAGGACCTGAGCCCTTCAATGTGGGAAGGTTGGGAAGAGTGTATGATGATCTGGGCAAAACACGAAGCAGCTGTGCTCTTGTAGGCAGCACTGTTCTGATTTGCTTTTGTTCTGATAGAAATCTTGTTGGCTCTTTCACTCATTAGGTTCTTCTGGTTGGGCTCAGACCTGCTGTGACGAGCCTGTAAATCTGAAAATGAACCCCACGGGTATAGCAGACACCACCCTGGATGAAAGCATCTATAACAATTATTATCTTTATGAAAGCATCCCCAAACCTTGCACCAAGGAAGGTATCAAGGCATTTGGGGAGCTCTTCCTGCCCCCGCTCTACTCCTTGGTCTTTCTGTTTGGTCTGCTTGGAAACTCTGTGGTGGTTCTGGTCTTGTTCAAGTACAAGCGGCTCAAGTCCATGACCGACGTGTACCTGCTCAACCTTGCCATCTCGGACCTGATCTTTGTGCTCTCGCTCCCCTTCTGGGGCTACTATGCCGCAGACCAGTGGGTGTTCGGGCTCGGACTCTGCAAGCTAGCTTCCTGGATGTACCTGGTGGGCTTCTACAGTGGCATATTCTTCATCACACTCATGAGCATCGATAGGTACCTGGCCATTGTGCACGCGGTCTTCTCCCTGAGAGCGAGGACCTTGACGTACGGGGTCATCACCAGCGTGGCCACGTGGGCAGTGGCTGTGCTCGCCTCCCTCCCAGGCCTTGCGTTCAGCACGTGTTATACTGAGTACAACCACACCTACTGCAAAACCAAGTATTCTTTCAACTCCACGAGGTGGAAGGTTCTGAGCTCCCTGGAGATCAACATTCTAGGGCTGGTGATCCCCTTGGGGATCATGCTGTTCTGCTACTCCATGATCATTAGGACCTTGCAGCACTGCAAAAATGAGAAGAAGAACAAGGCAGTGAAAATGATCTTTGCCGTGGTGGTCCTCTTCCTGGGGTTCTGGACCCCTTACAACGTGGTGCTCTTCCTGGACACCCTGGTGGAGCTAGAGGTCCTTCAAGACTGCACCTTTGAGAGACACCTGGACTATGCCATTCAGGCCACAGAGACCCTGGCTTTTGTTCACTGCTGCCTTAATCCGGTCATCTACTTTTTCCTGGGGGAGAAATTTCGCAAGTACATCGTACAGCTCTTCAAAACCTGCCGGGGCACTTTGGTGCTCTGCCAGTACTGTAGGCTCCTCCCGATTTACCCCGACATCCCCAGCTCATCTTACACACAGTCCACGGTGGACCACGATCTCCACGATGCTCTGTAAAAGATGAAAATGCAAAAAGCAGAGTTAATAAGCTTCCCAAATTAAGAGCTTATTTAAAATTGTATTGTAGTAAGAGTTTCCTGAACAAGTACCGGGAAGAATTATATCCACTGCAAAAAGTAGGGCTTCTCACCCTGCAGTCAACTTTTCTTCCTGCCAAGTACAAGTTCAGTGTGACCAGAGTTCACCCGGACCAAGGTGTCCTTCCTCGCACCAGGCTTTCCTGCAGGGATAAGTAAACCCGAGGAGGATTCTGAGCAGTGTTTCAATGAGGAGTTGGATGATTTTGGAAAGGGAAGACCAGTCCCTTCTAACCTGAACTCATGGGATTCTCTAGAGGGGACTGTAGAGAATTGACTGGGGGAGTAAATCGCTACTTCTTGCTGTGAAAATGAGCCCTTTCATTAACTTCTAGCTTTTTGTGAAACAATATAGAAAACTTTGGCATGTAGTCCCAGTGTTTTCCTAAGAATATATCTGAAGCATGGTATACTCCATGAAGCCAGGTGTCTGCAGAAACGAATAGTGAAGTAATGAACTTAGATCTTGATTCTTTTATTGTAAAGGATTATTTGTTAATGGAAGCCAAGCTCTCAATGCTGATTACAATCATAAGGAGAAAAAGGCATTATTAGCATGGTCTGATTTCCAAACATGAAATACAAGGCATTAACAAATCTAAACATACTTGTGGAAATTCAAACACAGTTTCACATGCTTGTGGACATGTTTTGTTTTAATTATAACAGATGAATATTCAAATTTAAAAAATAATACGTAGGCCCAGACACATTTATTTGGGGTGTTTTACTCATTTACAAACATTTCCTTCAAAACCAAAATTGATGAGGACTAATCAAGTGTGACAATTTTTCCTTAATCATTTTGAAGTGCCTGCCGTCGAGTGAGGCAAGAATAATCCACCAAAAGTTATTGCTGATGTGGCATAAAAATGACTTTCCAAGGTGTCATCCTCTCTTTTAAAATATTGGCCCTGTTTTTTAACTTTTGGATGACTCAAAAGTTCTTACAAGTCATTTTAATTACGTAATTAATCATTTTACACCATGAAGATAAATCTCTGTTTGTACAGCCTCAATCAGAATTAAGTAAAGACTTTAACAAAGTCTAGGGATACCTGTAATATCTCCAGAAACAAAATCTATGTTACAGACTGTTACCTGAGTTAACCGGTTTAAAATGCTTCTGTAAACTTACTAATTATTGCACGCTTTACGTTTATAAAGAATGCATTTCCAGAAAATTTATTTTCAGAAGTGATTTTAACAGGGTAAGTTGATGTTGCCTTTATAGAAATACAATAAAATAAACCTGTGTATGGTTTCTCCTGGTTATGTGTGTGTTTGGTCTCCCGACGACGGGGATGAGAATCTGAGCCACTAATGTTCCCATTGTCTCGATTAATCATCTTTGCTACATGTCGTAGATGAGATGGATGTCCCCAAGAGGAAGAATTAAAGGGTTCACTGTTAAGATCACCACTTGGGATGGGGAAAGGAGTCGCTATGTGTTGTCACAACAACGCTTGGAGGTTAGAATGGATAAGGAGTGGGGGTGGGCCGGGTTCCTAGGCAGTGTTTCCTTAGATAACCTCCGCACCATATGGCAGGGTCTGCAAATCCTACCTCTGTGTTTCCTTGTGAGTCTGAGCGCATTACTTTCCTCTCTTAGCCTCAGTTTCCTCGCATCTGTAAAGCAGAATATAGTTCAGAGTGACTGAAAAAAAGAAATAAGATGATTACTGAAAGCATCTATGTTCCTTGGTCATAGTTAAAGTGTGGTTTTGAACTTCCCAGCCAGTGACTGCCTCCCCTTTCCTGAGGGAGCTTGTAATTTCATTCATTTAATCACAAGGAGACAAAAATTTAAGGACACCGAGGGAGTTCCCTGGCAGTCCAGTGGTTAAGACTGTGAGCTTCCACTGCAGGGAGCGCGGGTTCGATCCCTGGTTGGGGAACTAAGATCCCACATGGCACACAGCATGGCCAAAACAAAAAAAACAACAAAAAAACCCCCAAACCCCAGTAAGGACACCAAAAGACAAAGACTGGCCAGAGGGGTTTTACTGTCCCTTGCTTGTCCATTGCATACAATGCTAAGCAAGGCTGCGGTGCAGACCACACAGCTATCACCCCTCCACCTGAGGGTAGGGTCACTTATCACCTCCAGTCACTCAGGGCCTCCCTGGGGCCTCCCTTGTTCCAACGTTGGGGGGTGTCCCCTCAGGATGGGAATTAAAAACCTCTGGTGATACCCAAACATAATCCTCTCAGAACACTGAAAAGAAAGTTCCTTCTTCCCCTTCAGTAACAGAAACATAGAAAGCAAGCCAGCTTGATTTCTACACAAAAGTTTTTTTTGAGGGCATCAGGACCAATGATCACCAGCTGCCCAAGTACCAAAAAATTATGCTTCCAAAATCTCTTGATGTCGATTCCGCACAAAGAACAAGCAAGCTGCCCTACGTGTGCCACTCACAACAGAAGCCCTTTTTAAGGTGGGTTTAACAATAAGTTTTCAGACATTAGACCCATCCTTTTCTTGTTGCAACATGCCTCGCTTCTGGGGAACACAGGCTAGGTGTAATTTCTTTAAGAACAAAAGAAGCAGGTTTGCTTTGGAGGTGATGTAAATGTTTTGGAACTAGATAGAGGTGATGGTTGCGCAGCATTGTGAATGTACTAAATGCTACTGAATTGCACATTTTTAAATGATTAGTTTTATAGTATGTGAATTTTACCTCAACAAACAACAACAGCAACAAAAAGAATAATAAGAAATAGCCCTGTCAGGATCTGTCCCGTAGTTGGTACTCAAATTCTATTAAATAGATGTGTTACCTGCTTCCCATGAGAAGGAAGAATACAGGGTGATGGCAAAAGGTCTTCAGATCTTTAGGTAGGTTATTCCTAAGAAACTCTCATAACACTTTGGGACATTTGATGCAATTAATTCCTATTTGTTGAGAGTCTGTTTTGTGCCAAACCGGATGCTAGGTAATGGATAGAATATAGGATAAAGGAGTGAGCTCTGCATGTATGGAATTTATAATCTGAGAAGGGAAAACACAAGCACAAGATCAACTATAGTGCAAGCAGGACAGATAGGATAACAAAGTCACAAAATGCTTCAGGACCCCAGCTGAAGGAGAAATTGATTCAATGTCAAATTTCATAATACAAGTAGCTTTTGAAGTCGGCTTTATAAGAAGAGCATGATTTGGATGAATGGAAGGGAGGAAGGACATTCTATGCTGATGAAATCACACATGAAAAGGCAGGTGTGGTGTCAAGAGCACACTGTGTGGTCAGGTCGTGGTGAGTAGGTTTTTGTAGTTAAAGTGAACGTTGCAGGTGGGGGAGAGGAGCAAAGTAGGAACAGATGAGACAAAAGAAAAATTATAGACCTAAGAGGCAGCAGTTTTGAGCTCCTGAGCCAGTGGACATCCTGCACTGGGCTGGAGGAGACTGTTAGTGGGTGCTGTGGGATGCTGTCCACCCACCCCATGCAGGAAGGAGGGCCGCTCACTGCACCATCTACCAGGACCCTGGACATCTGGGGCTTTCAGCTGGTCTCCTTTCAGGACTGTCTTTCCTGGGCCAGCTCATATCCAGTGCCTGGATACTGAGGAGAAAGAAACACTTGCCCCCTTGCTTTAATTTGGGACAATGCTGATAGGCCATTACAACTGCAGAGCTCCCCATAAGATTAGCTGGGGCCTCTGCTGCAGCTACATTGTGGACCAACTTTTCCTACTGCCTACTCCTGCTTCCTTCATGCCCTTACAGGTGTTGTTCCCAAGAGGACTCCCCATTAAATCTCCTGTATGCTAATCTCAGGGTTTCAGAGTCTGTTTCCAGGAACTCAGGTCTAAAATGGGGACTTCTGGATCGGCACCTAATATAAATGGAAATTGACCCCATTTCCATTGTGGGAAAATGAGGAAGCACTGAGTTTGCATCAGGGCTGTCCATTCATTGCCTTCTGGCCCCCATTTGACTCTTGGTTCATGCAATTCCATTAGTCAACCTCACCTTTGCTGCCATAACTTGCCTGCCTCAAGCCCTGAGGCATTGTCCCTACACTCTGTTTCTATTATAGTCATAGGCCAACTCTACCCTTGGCCGTGTTGCGGCCACCTGACGTCCTGTGTTCTGTACCAGTCAGTGGCTTCCTGGGCTCAAAGGAACCAGACACAAGCTCCACCCATTTCTGTGGTCACAATACTTTACTTCTGAATGGCCATCATCAAAAAGTCTACAAATAATAAATGCTGGAGGGAATTCCCTGGAGGTCCAGTGGTTAGGACTCTGTGCTTTCACTGCCAAGGGCCTGGGTTCAATCCCTGCTCAAGGAACTAAGATCCCACAAGCCACGTGGCCCAGCCAACAGCAACAACAACAACAAATTAAAAAAAAAAAATGCTAGGGAGGTTGTGGAGAAAAGGGAACCCTCCTACACTGTTGGTGGGAATGTAAATTGGTGCAGCCACTATGGAAAATAGTACGGAGGTTCTTTGAAAAACTAAAAATAGAGCTACCACATGATCCAGCAATCCCACTCCTGAGCATATAGCTGGAGAAAACTCTAACTCAAAAAGACACATGCAGCCCAATGTTCACAGCAGCACTATTTACAATAGCCAAGACATGGAAGCAACCTAAGTGTCCATCAACAGATGAATGGATAAAGAAGATGTGGTACATATGTACAATGGAATATGAATCAGCCACCAAAAAAAAAAAGAAAGAATGCCATCAGCATCAACATGGATGGACCTAGAGATTATCTTACTAAGTGAAGTAGGTCAGACAGAGAAAGACAAATATCATATGATATCACTTACACGTGGAATCTAAAAAAAATGATACAAATGAACTTATTTATAAAACAGAAATAGACTCACAGACATAGAAGACAAACTTATGTTTACCAAAGAGGAAGGGGGGAAGGGATAAATTAGGAGCTTGGGATCAAAATATACACACTACTATATATAAAATAGATAACCAGCAAGGATCTACCCTGTAGCACAGGGAACTATATTCAATACCTTGTAATAACCTATAATGGAAAAGAATCAGAACAAGAATAGATATATATATGTATAACTGAATCACTTTGCGGTACACCAGAAACCAGGACAACATTGTAAATCAACTAATTTCAATAAAAATAAAAATAAAATACTTCACTCCTTAAAAGCTTATAATGACTCCAAATTCCCCTTTCAGAATATCAGAACTCCACCAAATGTTTTCATACATTGAAACTCATTTCAGCCTCTTCTTAAAGTAGATAAGGTTGGTTTTATTATCCCCAAGCAACTGAGTTCAGGGGAAACAATATTCTAATAATGAATTAGACAAACCCTACCAACAATAATCATCACCTCACTGCTTAGTAAAATGCCTAGCGCAGAGCAATTGTTCAATTATTTTTCTTGAATGAGTGAATTTCCTTATCTCTTAATTAAGTACTCTATGCTGGCAATTCAAGTTTCTATTTCACTACACAAAGTTCACCAGTCCTCTCTCCAAAATCCCCATTATGTTTCTAATAAAACTTTGTGTGACAGAGTTCAAAGGTTGATTGAATTGCCTCCTAGTTCCAGAAATTAGTTTGTGGGCTTTGGGTCAAAAATGACTTCATTAATACTTCTGGTATGAACAGAGCTGCAGAAGTCTGCATTTTCATCTTCTCTGGGAAATTGTAAAATAACAGCAAGAAGAAAGAATGAAAAAACCCACGAACTCCATTTTCAATCAAACTTGGAGAGAGAGATACTTTTCAGACTCCAAAATATATGAAAGGTCTGCTAAAAGCAGCCGACGTCAGGCACAAATTGTGGGGAAAGGTGAAGAGAAGGGTGAGGAGAGGCCGCAGCAGTGACGTACCTCACAAAGCACTGAAAGAATCCACTTCCCAAAGGGAGGGGCACACCTCCAGGAGAAGGGCTTCAGTCAGAAGCCCTCCGAGTCCCAGTTTGGTTCAGAAGAGCAGACGAGACAGATTTGTTAAATTTCAGATTTGCAGGAGGCAATCTCTCTCTGTGGCAGTAGAAGAGAGTCATTGGGTTGTGAAAACAGCTTGCCTCCTGGAAAATTACATACACCCTGCCCCAAACACACCCACAAACACACACACACACACACACACAAATATAAACATAATCATATTTAACAATTCAAAGATAGGGCTTCCCTGGTGGAGCAGTGGTTAAGAATCCACCTGCCAATGAAGGGGACACGGGTTTGAGCCCTGGTCCGGGAAGATCCCACATGCCGCGGAGCAACTAAGCCCATGCGCCACAACTACTGAGCCTGTACTCAAGAGCCCGCAAGCCACAAATACCGAGCCCACGTGCCACAACTACTGAAGCCTGCGCTCCGCAACAAGAGAAGCCACAACAATGAGAAGCTCAACCCAAAACAGCCCAAAATAAAAACAAACAATAAATTAATCAATTAAAAAAAACAATTCAAAGATAGACACTAAGAAAAATAATATTGACTATAACCAGGATAGGAATACTACAGAAGTATAGGAATATAATATTTTATTACCATGATCGAATATATTTATCTCAGTTCAAAATGCTTAACAGGGCACACCTGAGGTATTCAAGCTAAAAGCAAAAGACGACAAGAATACCTGCTATCATCACTGCTACACACCATCGTGCTGGAGATACTAGCTCCTTGCTGTAAGCAGAATAAATTAGAGATATAAAAACTGGAAAAGAGGGACATTCTACAAAGCATCTGACCAGTACCTCTCAAAACTGTGAACATCAGCAAAAACAAGGAAAGTCTGAGAAATTGTCCCAGCCAGGAGGAGTTTGAGGAGACATGATAATTAAATGTAGTTAGCTGTGGAACAGAAAAGGACATTAGCTAAAAACTAAGGTCATCTGAATAAAATGTGGACATTAGTTGATAATAATGTATCAATATTGGTTCATCAAGTATAACAAATGCATCATGCTAAGGTAAGATATTAGTAATAGGGGAAATGGAATATGGGGTATATAGGAACTCTCTGTACTTTCTTCATAATTTTATTTTTTTTCTCTTCCAGTTTTATTGACATATAACTTGCATAAAGCACTGTATAAGTTTAAGGTGTACAGCATAATGATTTGACTTGCATACATCATGAAATGATCATCACGTAAGTTTAGTGAACATCCATCATCTCATATAGATAAGAAATAAAAGAAAAAGAAAAAAATGTCACCAAAGATATTATATAATTATTGGATATATTTCCCACCCTGTACATTTCATACCTGTTACTCATTTAGTTTGTAATTAGAAAGATGTACCTCTTAAACTCCCTCACCTATGTTACTCATCTGCCACCCCCTCCCTTCTGATACCCACCTGTTTGTTCTCTGTATCTATGACTCTTTGTTTTTTTTTTTTTACATTTGTTCATTTGTTTTGTTTTTGTTCATTTATTTTGTTTTTTAGATTCCACATATAAGTGATAACATACAGTATTTGTCCTTCTCTGACTTATTTCACTTAGCATAATGCCTTCTAGGTTCATCCATGTTGTCACAAATGACAAGATTTCATTCTTTTTTGTGGCTGAGTAATATCACATTATATATATATATAATACATATATACCATGTCTTCTAAAAAAGAATATTTATATATATAAAACTGAATCACTTTGCTGTACACCTGAAACTAACAATATTGTAAATCAACTATACTTCAATTAAAAAAATAAAGATGGCATCTTAAATCAAAGGAGGGACACAATGAATTGTTTATTTAAGGAGGAGACCAAAATGGACCATCATCTGGGAAAAAAATGAAGCTGATTCATACCTCACACCATACATGGATAAATTACAAATAGATAAAATATTTAAATGTAAAAGTTGGAACAATAAAAGTTCTAAATGGAAACATGGGAGAATTTCTTCAGAATTTTGGCACAGGCAAAAACATTCCCAAAATTCAGAACCCATAAAAGAAATGAGTAATAAATCCATCTATGTGAATACAAAAATATGCATGATGAAACATCACCAAAAGAAAAATCAGAAGACAAATGACAAACTGGAGGAAAAATGTACACATGACTGAACATTTTTTCTGATGATTAAATGGCACATGGATGTTTATTACATTATTCTTAGTACTTTTCTGTATGCTTAAAACATTTAATAATAAAAATTAATTAATTAATGTATATCCATATTATGGGATATGCCATTAAAAAGAATGATGTCCAGCTATAAACTTACTACCATGCAGAAATGTTCATGATGTATATTAAGTGCTTCTATTTTTTTTGTTTGTTTCTGGCTGCATGGCTTGTGGGATCGAACCTGGGCCCCGGGCAGTGATAGCTTTGAGTCCTAACCACTAACTACTGGACCACCAGGGAATTCCCTTAAGTGCGTTTTAAAAACCTGGAAGGCTAAACCTCAAACTTCAACCACAAACTATTAGTCATTTAAAATGTTTCCAGATTTATTGAGATATTATTGATGTTAGCCATTTTTATAGAGGGAAGAATTATGCTTTATAATTTCAGGGCTTCTTTATTTCTTTAAACAAACATGCATTATTTTCATATTCTGCCAAAACAATCAATATCCTCCATTTTAGAAAAATAAAAAGAGGGAGACCCTGTGATTAAGGAAAACTGACTAATGAACCGCAGAGAGAGAATCTAAAAAGCAGGGCTCGCAGGTGAGGTGAGCAGGTGACTGCTCATCCTGATATACCTGCCTATGGAGATGCGCGGTGCTTTGAAGAAGATGCTGTCAGTCCTGGGATGAGAAGCAGAGTTTTTGGTATGAGACGGTTACAAGATAGCATGTGGGAGCCTGCAGAATGTTTGCATTCTTTTGATCACACAGGAGATAAGCCAAGCTATAACTGGAGCCCTGCCAGGCAGGAAAAAGATCTGCATCAAGACTGGACTGTACAACAACCTCTCCATGGTTGCCTTGGTTAGAGGGATTCCTCCTAATTGTAATGACATCGCCACAAAAACATCACATGCAAATAAAGTGAATGGTGGTTCAAGTGGCAGGTTTTGTGGTCTAGCCGGGCTTCTCTTGGGGGAATGACTAAGGAGGAGTTTGAGAGGGTTTGTACAGTCGACAGAGTGAGCTTATGAGGGAATGGATTTAAGTTGAAAATAAAAGAACTGTCCTTTGGAAACTTCTCTCTTTTTTTTAAGTTTATTTGTTTTTGGCTGCATTGGGTCTTCGTTGTTGCGCGCAGGCTTCCTCTAGTTGAGGCGAGCGGGGCTACTCTTTGCTGCGGTGCGTGGGCTTCTCATTGCGGTGGCTTCTCTTGTTGTGGAGCACGGGCTCTAGGTGCGCAGGCTTCAGTGGTTGTGGCTCATGGGCTCTAGAGCTCAGGCTCAATAGGTGTGGCACATGGGCTGAGTTGCTCCACGGCATGCTGGATCTTCCCGGACCAGAGCTCGAACCCCTGTCCCCTGCGTTGGCAGGCGGATTCTTAACCACTGCGCCACCAGGGAAGTCCCCCCTTGGAAACTTCTTGAGGGTTGCAGATGTGTTGAGTCTATCACTGAGAAGACTTCCAATTAAGGTGCAACAAGAAGCCCACAGTTTGGGGGCCTTCCTGTTTTCCAAAACTCACTGAGATGATACATAACATGTAACAAGAAAAATTTAAAAGATGGTTGGATACAAAGCCACTTTGGAAAATAGCTTGACAATTCTTTGTAAAGTTGAACATATATGTACCCTGTGATCCAGGAATTCTAGTCCGAGGTATTTACTCAATAGAAATGAAGACCTCAGTCCTTAAAAGACTTGTTCAAGAATGTTCACCACATCATACTTGATGGTGAAAGACTGAATGCTTTCCCCTTAAGATCAGGAACAAGACAAGGATGTCTGCTCTCACCATTTCTATCATAGTGGAGGTTCTGGTCAGGAAAAAATTAAAAAGGCAAGAAAAAGAAATAAAATGCATCCAGATTCAGATTGGAAAGGAACAAGTAAAACTACATCTCTCTGCAGACAACATGATCTTTTATGTGGGAAATTCTAAGGAATCCATAAGGAAAACTCTTTGAGCTAATAAATGAGTTCAGCAGATGACAGGATACAAGATCAATATAAAGAAATCAGTTATATTTCTATTCAAATTTAATCTCATCCAGAAACCCTCACGGACACACCCAGAATAATGTTTAACCAAATGTCTGTGGCTTAGCCAGGTTGACACATAAAATTAACCATTACAAGTTGCCTGCATTGGCTTGATTTCACAGGGGCTCTGGAGCATGAATTGTTTCACAGAATTAAGCCCATTTTGAGGCAAAGAGTATGGCCTTTTGTATTCTCATGTTAGTGAGGCATCTTCCTAACTAAGCCAGGAGTAGTTCTCTGGGGAAAAGAACAACCAACGCGGGCTTCCCTGGTGGCGCTGTGGTTGAGATTCTGCCTGCCAATGCAGGGGACAGGGGTTTGAGCCCTGGTCTGGGAAGATCCCACATGCTGTGGAGCAACTGGGCCCGTGAGCCGCAATTACTGAGCCTGCACGTCTGGAGCCTGTTCTCCGCAACAAGAGAGGACGCTATAGTGAGAGGTCCGCACACCGCAATGAAGAGTGGCCCCCACTTGCCACAACTAGAGAAAGCCCTCACACAGAAACGAAGACCCAACACAGCCATAAATAAATAAATAAGTAAAATTTTTTTTAAAAAAAATTAAAAAAAAAAAAGAACCAACACTCACAGCAGGTAAAGGAGGGGTGCAGCAGTGGGCAAAGCCTTCTGGGTAGGTTACCAACAGCCTCCAATACAGAGGCAACCTCAAAATTCCTATATAGGGATGGAGGAGCAGAGAGAGAGAGAGAGAAACAAATCTTTATAAACAAATGAATAGGAAATCTCCCATTCAAAATGAGCCTGCAATCCAACACTCCTTAGTCCAAGGAAGAAATATAATTCTACAACAATGAACAAGATCAACAATCCAAATGAGCTCACTTGAGATGAACTCAATATAATCAAATAGCAGAGGAAATACTTCTAAATAAATATGCTGATCCATTCTGAGGAAGTAATAACACCTACTGACAAAGAACAAACGATTCTAAAACATTTACCGACACCAGATAGGGCTGATCCTACCCAAAGGTGTTAGGAGATGTATGTGGGTGTCAACAGTAAACTTCCATCTAGAACTGAACTTAACTTCTGTTTTGAGACCCCAGTTCCTCCAAAAGGCAGAGACTTAATCTCAGTCAATTCAGCATTTAACCCACCCCCCTTCCTTCAGTGACATTCGGTGTCACAATTTTGGGAAAGGGACTCTGGTCTTTGTCATCTGTTGCTGTCAACACCTGCTGAAATTCACCTCATCCTGTCTGGGCCTCAACCATCAACCCATGTACTGACCTCCTGAGTTGATCCACTGATCCTTTGGCACTCCTCTTGCAACACTGGAAATGCCCTGTTTTCTCCTGTACTCCTCTGTGGCCTCAGAAGACTTAGCAGGGCTTTCTGGAGGCTTTGCTACTTCATGCTGCTCTGGCTGGCGTAAGAGACCATCCTCTGCTCTCCACTCCTTGTCCTGCTTATAGGAACCCTTGAAGGGGCCTTGGTCCAAGTGCAGACACCCATGCCATGCTGCCTCCACACTTGAGCCATGATGGGGAGCTCAGGGATCTTGCTTCCTCCCCACAAAGCCCCATTTGCTCAGATCTCAAAACTTTGGTGGGGATTCTCTTGTGGTTTCCAACTCCAAGGGCTTGGCCATGGGAGGTGGCCATGCCAGAACCCTTCTCAGGGATGCTCCCTGGCATCTGACTTGGCTTTCCTTTTGACTCCTCTCTCTTAGCTCATGGAAGCCTTCTCAGGGTCCCTTCCTAAGAGACTGGACCTGAAGGAGAAAGGTGAGAATGTGTCATTTCAGGAATACAGATGGGACATGTTTAATTTTTAAGTTATTAGACACTCAGATGTGGGAGTGGACAAAGAAGAGAAGAGAAGCGAAGACAAACAAGGATGGCCAAGCAATATGGAGCATGGTAGAATGTCTTGTAAAAACTGGAGTGTCTGATATTCAGTACTATCAAGCTTATGCTGTTGCTCTGTAGACTGTCCCTCACCCACATCTCTTTAAAGCTTCTGTAAAGTTCTAAAGATGAAAGGCCCAATGTGGGTGAGGTTTTGGTGAAACTCAAGGGACTGAGTTCCACATTTGAGTCAAGATACTGCAAAAGACTGTGTGGGATGATGAGCTCGTTCATGAATTGAACTAATTCAATGTCTAACCAGAGGAAACCATGAGAAAGGAAGCTCTCCTGGGGTTCACAGAAATCTTGGGAAGGTTTTAAAGACAAATCTCAACTAAATTTTTTAAAGAGAAGGACACCTCAGCTAGCATCTGTGTTAGATACGGCTAAAGGAACACTGAAAACACATGGACCCACTCCCAGTCTGTGAATGTAGACACAGAAGTATTTTTTCATCCAGGAAGCATTGATTGAGGGCTAGATGTGCTGTACTGGGTACCAATGATACAAGAATGAAAATCACATGGTACTTGTCATGAAGGCTCTCGGGTCAGCGGTAAACAAATAACAACAATATTATGAGCTAAGTCCCACAGAAGGAGATGTAACCTGAGCAAGGATTAACAGTCCCTCCACTAATAATTATCAGGGCAACCTAGCTCTTCCATTTCCTCGTCTGTCCCCAAGGCTCACAGAATGTTTGCCAACCTGGTCCTAATCCGCAAGTCTGAATTTCTGACACAGTGCCCAGGATATTTACTTATGTGTCCTTTGCCTAATTAAACGATGGAAGTTCCTCTTCTTTTGTGATTGTTATTATCATTGGTTATTGCTTCATGAGCATAAGACTACTCTGCAGAAGCTTCATGAGGACCACATATTGCAGTTAAGGTGATGGGAGAGTACAGTAGCAAGTGTCAACAGGACAGGAAATCGCCCATTATCTCAAAAATCTTTGGGTGAGATAATTGCCTTAATGACCATAGTTAGCACGAAAAACAAAAGGCTCTTTTTGGAGGTGGGCATTTGTCCCAAAGAGACAGATGAGATTCTTAGCACATTTAGTGTGAAGATAGAGAGATTTTACGAGACATGATGGAGATGGAGGGATTGTGTGGGATATGTTTTCTTCAAGTGTGAGTCGAAAAGAAAAATCCTCCCCTACCATTTTCCATAATAACAGCAATCAAGAAAAGAAAGAAGAATGAAAGAAAACAAATTATCTAAGTTTCAAGATTTGAGGAGGAAAATAAGTTCTTGTATTGCAGACTCCTGCAACAGAAGAATTCACTGGACTATGAAACAAGAGTTTTAACCAAAAGTTTTAGAAACTGAGACCTGATTGAAATAAAAAGGTGTTTATTTGGGGGTTGTTAGGACTGTAGCCTGGGAGACACAGACTCAAGAAGCACCTGAATTTGTTCCGCTGGACTACAAAATGGGGGAGGCTGATAAAGGCAAAACCCACAAGGTTACAGTCAGTTACGAGAGTTGTTTATCGAGAATTAGAATTGGAGCTAGCGAGAAGTAAGGGTGCTTGTTAAGTAAGATTGGTTGGGGTCTGAATATTTCTGGAATTCTCTATTGTCTATCTAGATGTCGGATCTTTGTAGTTGCTGCTTCCTCCCCGAAGTACCTTCTGTTCTCTTCATTTCTATTCCTTTCTCCTTCTCTTATTCTCCACATGGCTCCACTCCAGGAGGCTTACCCTGACCAATCCCAGCTCTGCAACAGGTCCAGGACTAGATCCGGAATGTTCAAAGCACGCTGGTCTTGTCCTTGGAATTGCCTTCCCCACAAACACTGCATCGTCCATTCACACATCTGTGTGCTCCTTGAGGGGCAAGAAATACGTCCTACTCAGTAGCATGGGGTTCAGAGTAAGTACTGAATGAACATTTATTGTATAAATGAAAACACTCCACTCATAGTTCAAGGTGAAGAGCACACCCACCCTAAAAGGGACAGGACGTGAACCCCCGGGGAGTCCTCACTGACACTTCTTGGGACACTTCATGACTTCAAAGGCCATGGAAAAGAGGACAGGTGATCCAGAATGGCCCAATTACCTAGACAAAAATCCCATTGCTGAGTAAAAATTAAAGCCAAGGTGAAGTAAATTGGACAGAGTGCACGTCTTGCTCAGAAATCTAAATCCAAAGATAACAAAGAAGGAAACCAGACTTTAAGTGCAGTATACACTCCCATCACCTCACCCTGCCATATACTCTTGCCGGTGGAGGGTCACACAGTGGATTTCTAGTCTGTTCAGAGTCACAATTCCCCTTTCGTTAATACCTGGTGGCACCCCTAAAGGTCAGTAATCTGCAAAAGAGACAAAAGAATCCAACTCATTAACACAGGCTAAACATACCCACTCTGGAGCAAGCACGGTGCTCTGCCAATGGGACCTCGGACCAAGGGTGAAGGGATTCAATTCATGCTCACCGGCTTCTCAGACTTTAGTGGGATGGACGTAAATACACAAAAAGGACGCTCTAGAATTCCCTCCTGGAACACGCCCTCTCGGAACCTGGCTACTGAAGGCATAGAGAAGGCCATGTATGGAAGCTTTGGTTGACAATCCTAGCTGAGCTCAGCCTTCAGAAATCCCAGCCCAAATGCCGTCTGGAGTGAAGGAACCTCCAGACAATTCCAGGACCCAGCAGAGGTCGCAGATGTCATGGAACAGACAAGCCATCCTGTTGTACCTGTCCCAATTCCTGATCCATGGAATCAAGTACATCACAAAATAGTTTTTTATGCCACTGATGCGAATGTATTGAAGCAGTTTGATGCGTAGCAACAGACCACGACCAGCGTGGCATGCAGTGATGGGAAATGCCCTTCGGATTAGGAATTCAAGGTGTTGGCACCAGAAAGGTGCTTAAGTTTTGAGAACAGGTGAACAGAGGCCTTAAGGAAGTGGAGGACCCTGAGGTCTACACTGAGGTTTCTGAAGTCCATGCTGGATTTCAAGTGTTTTCTGTTGGCACAGGCTGCTCCCAGCAAGGCCAGGCTAGTGCTGGAGGGTCCAGATGGATGAAGCACCTTCACCCTTTCTGTGGAGCCTCCCCGCTCTTTTCTGGTCTGTGTCCATGTTTGATGCTGGACTGTCTCCTTGGCTGTGCGTCCTTCAGCCAAGCACGGCGCCCGGTCAGAAGAGTCAAGTTGTTGAACTGAACACAAGGAGCTCCAGGGAAAGGATGGTGTCTCCTGGTCGCTTTCCTTCCCTGCCTGTCCCTCAGGTTTCCAGATGATTGGTTACCTGCTTCTGTGGAGGAATGTGATGGGAAAGAATGCAATTAGCCTTCAGGAAGCCCCTGCTCCATGGCAAGTGCCCTATGAGGCGCTTTTACGATTATTGCCTTTGATGTAAAAGCTCCACAAGTGGGGACCCCGCTTAGGAGGTGAGGAAATGGGGGCTTAATAAGCGAATCACTTCCTTGAGACCATGTCGATGGTGAGTGATGGCGCGGGAGCGTGCACCTGCGTTTCTGCCACCAGCCTGTCCTGTTTCACCGGGGCAGGGGGTGGGGTGGGGTGGGACAGTGCTGCAGGCCTGAGGGCTCAGAGGCCTGGGCTCCTGGGGGGTTCCTCACGTGTGGAAAACCCCTGGGGGTACAGAGCAGCTGTCTGCTGAGAAATCAGTTGAGAATCTTCCCTGGGCTTTTATAGACAACAGAGGGCTGCCGGGTGTCTAGTTAGCAAACCTCAGGACCCGAAGGCTGAAGGGCAGGGAACAACCCGGGAACGTGCTCAGTCAGACCAAGAGCAGAGGCTGGGCTTAACCCAGAACTGCCTCAGCCCGAGTATCTGGACACCAACTGGACTTTCCTCACAGCCCACGAGCTACTAGGCCACCCGAGCCGTCTCTTCTGCCACAGATCAGACAGACTCCCTCAGAGCACTGACTGAAAAAGTGATTTCAGGAAATGACCTTTTTTTTTTTTTTATGCTCATAAGGCAAGAAACAAAGACCACACAAGATCATTTCCTATGTATGTCATCTGAAAGAAGACCTATATCGCTTGTTGGGGAAACAATGAAAAAAACCCAAACTCGGATGAACACGAAACAATTTCATTCTGAATAAACTGGATTTGCTGAGAAGTAACAATGGACGGACTGACTGGCAGACAAAAAGAGAGAGACACTGAGCAGCCTGACACAGAGCAGGGTAAAGAGACAGAGGGCACAAACTCTAGTGCCACAGGGCTCCACCCAGGGCGACTCTGTCCCTTCTTCATCCCTTCCTTGCCTCACACAAGATCTTCTGAAATTGTTTAGCAGTTTCTTAAAAAGTTGGACATACGATTATCATGTGACTAAACAATTCTACTCCTAGGTGCCTACCCAAGGGAAAGGAAAACAGTTGACCACATGAAGAATTGTGCATGGATGTTCAGATCAGCATTATTCGTAAGAGCCCCGAACTGGAAACAATCCAAATGCCCATAACTGACAAATGGATGTCCACACATGGAATGCTCCTCAGCAGAAAAAAGGAAGAAATTTCTGATCACGCTACAACATGGGCGAACCCAAACACATTATGCTGAGTGAAAGAAGTCAGATGCAGAAGACTTCATATTGTGATCCCAGTTCCATGAAATTCTGACAAAAGGCAAAATTACAGTGATGGAAAACAGATTCGTGGTTCCCTGGAGTAGGGTGGAAATGAAGATTTTCTGCACTAGAGAACCTTCTGGGGTGAAAGAAGTGTTCTAACACTGGATTGTGATGGTGGTTTACACCCGTATAAGTTTAGTAAAACTCATCAAATTGAGTGAATTTTATGGTATGTAAATCACACTTCAATAACTCTGTTCAGAACAAAAGGTTCTGCAGGTTGTGCAAACCTGGGGAACATCTAAGCCAAGGGTACCAAGGAAAAGGCCACGATATTCACAAGGATGGCTGAAAATATGGTAATGTTCCAGGAACATCAGTGTTAGGGTTGGGTTAGCTCAGGCCTGCTCAGAAAGCTTTGACATATTAAAACCAGCTTAAGATAAATTTAATATAAAAGGTTTACATAGCAGGCAATAAAGGTGCTGCCCTTATTATTTTCAGAGGTAGCACCTTTCCACAGAGTTAAGAAGTCAGGAATGATGGAAGGGGCATTGTATTTTAAGAACAACGTTATAGAAGATGAAATGTATGCCCCTGAGAGGCAGTACAGAGAGTTGGATAGGTTTGGGTAGAGTCCGGGGTGGTACCATTTGTGTATTAAGATTCTGTTTTCCAGAACATGACATCCTGGACAAGGGTGAGAACCCTAAAAGATTCCCTCACATGAACCAGACAAAACACTCTGGCTTTGGACAGAGATAGACCAGATTGGAATCCAGCTCTCGCTGACGTTTAAATGTTTTCATCTGTGAAGTGTGTTTACCGCTGCCTATCGTAGGGTGCAGTTCTGAATATCGGATGAGAGGATGGAAGGGAAATGTACGCTCTGACGCGGTGGTTTCACTCCACTGCCTGAGCCTCTGGAGACTCCACGACAGGGAATCTCTGGGAAGGGGACGTGCAACGTACCAACGTACGTAAGGCTTTGAAAGGAATGGTCTCACATCTTCCCAAAACGTGTCACTGGGCACAGTTCTTGAGTATCGTTTTCTAAGTTTTCAGTAACTTAGTAGTGGAAGAAAGAGTGAGGCAGTGAGGCTGCGTGTGCAGGTAGCAACCCCTTCACCCTGTGGTCTGCCCCGTATCCAAAGGATGCAGGACATCCAGCAGAAGATGCTATGGAAGACAGTCCTGAGTGAATTTCTGGTGTGTCTCAGCTCATACTTGCCTCCTGCAGTGGCTCAACCAGAGTTTCCAAACTCCCTGTTGAAGCCCAGACAGACATCACTGATGTTTAGGAGACAGAGAAAAACACACTCCCGTAAAAGATGTTGCAGATTAGCATCAGAAATTTTTCCTTTCTTCCTCCCTTAAAAAAATGTACATCTTCTCTGTACAGGATTTAAAATACAGGTAGGCAAAAAAGAAAAGGTAAACAATCTCTCAAACACCCACCACCCAGATATGCTCATACTGACAATTCTGTTTATGTTGCTGTGGTCCTCTCCTGTGGGAACATAAGCATGCGTCGATATATGATGAATGCAATGTGTGTCTATACACCAGAGCCAGACAAACGGGGTTCAAACCGTATCTCTACCACTTGTAGACGTGTGACCTGGTAAATCGGGGAAGAGGACAATACGTTCTTCTGAGTCCTTGTGGGGGACGAGTGGATTAAATATACAGTATGCTCAGAACTGGGCATGGTGGAGGACAAGGCCCAACGTCTGAGAGCAGGATGCCCCGGGCAGGACATGCATCTCACACAACACCTGGTCTCCGCACGTCCACGTGTGTTCACGTGGCTACTGACGTTGAACAGGCCTGGGCTGAATGTGTGCATACGTGCAGCTCTTATGTCTAAACACACAAAATGGGATCCAACTTAAGGCAACCTGCTTTTTTAACACCGCTTACCATGATCTGCATCACCATTTTAGTGGCTCTGGGGTCGCCTACTGTACAGAAGCACCATCCTATCTACCCTCTCCAACTGTCAATCCTTTGCATAATTATTTGGAGTTGTGTTTAAAGGCTCACCTGGTAGATATCACAGAGATTCAAAAGGAAGTCGAATAAAGATCAGAAAAGCAATAGTCCACTAGATCAAAACAAGACTATTTTCTACTCCTTTGAACCAACCTCAAGTTAGTGAAGTGGCTTATTCAGCCCACTCAAGTCTAGTTATGATTTAAATCAGAACCTATAATTTAATACCTGCTCAACATTAAAAACAGTAAGATCATTTGAATACAAATTTTATTTAATAAAAAGACTACATGATTTGTACAAAATAAAAATCGGAAACACCTTGAACGCTTCCATTCCAACTCTGCAGATGCCTTCTGTGTGTTGCTGGGCTACCACCCTCACCCTATGTCCACGCAGCCAGACGGGGGTGCGTCAGGCACCGCCAGGCTGTAGGGAAACCTCAGGTGAGAACACACCTAATCTATTTTCCAATCAAACTCTCCAGTGAATGCTGACCTTCCGAGAGGCATGTGAGTTATGAGCAAGGCTAGAATTCCAAAGGGTCACAGTCCTTGTCATCACACATGGTCCAGCCATGAGTCTTGGTGTTGGTCTGCAGGGACATGGCTGTGGGTCTCGGCTGCACCGATCACCGGCCTGTCCACGAACTCCACAGTGCACAGCTCTGGGCTACCAGCCCCACAGGGCGCACGCTCTAGCTCCAGCACGATGACGGTGTTTGGGGCCGAGGTCACCAGGATATGCTGCGGCACGAACAAGGTCATCTGGGGGCCCCGTGCTGGCCAGTAGCGGCCAAGGTTAAAGCCATTAATCCACACCTGACCCTGGAGAGAGAGAAAACCATCAGCCCAGCTGCACTGAACACCCCGGGGAGTGCGAGAGCCTTGGCGCAAGGGGGCCAGGGCGGGGAGGCGGGCAGTGTCCCCAGAAAGGCGCTCTTCTGCCACAGGCCAGGCCCAGGGCCAGGCCAGGCCAGCGTGGGGTCCAGCATCCCGCTGCGATGTCCAGCCAAGTCGGGCAGGGGCTGGGTGGGAGAAGCCGCAAAAGCCGCCCCTGGCACCCACCCTGCTTCAGGAAGAGATGTGTCTGGTCCCTTTGACTGGCTTCAGCACCACACATATCAGCACTGGATGACACTGTGGCAGATGCACCAAGTTACTGGATTTCGTCCCGGGACCAGGGCGGGGTGGGGGTCAGGGGCCTGTCGGCACACACCAGCCTCTGCCTGGCGCCTCTGTAGGCAGCTGCCGCCCCGCCTCCTCAAGGAGACGAGCTTTATTCTCCCCTCCTCCAGGCAGGTGGTGACCTCGCTGCCTCTGTGCACGAGATAAGCACGGGGCCTGCAGCGTGGGACACACAGGTCCTCTAGAAGGATGTGGAGGTCGCGGAGGGAGAGACGGGGGCCGCCCAGGCGGGTGTCTATGTTCCTGCTGTGTTTTGGCAGTTTTCACACCAGCACCAGAGTGAGGGTGGGGACTTGCTTCCAGGAGCAGAGGGGATCCTACAAGCTGCAAAGACGACTTCCATGAGTAGGAGAAGCTGCTTCCACCACAAAACTGAGAGGGAGGAGAAAGTTCTCAAAATAGGGACCAGGTGCAGGTGTGTCTGCACAGCCTCTAGGCAGGAGCTAGGATTTGCTCACAGGTGGGACTTAGCAGTTGGATGAATAGATGGAACCTTCTGTTACGCAGAAAGAGAGCAAAGGAGGGGAGATCTCACACACACGACAGAGCAAGTGGGGAGAGAGAGAATACGTGGGAGACGATGGGGGGAAAGAAGGAAGAAGAAGGAAGGGAGGGAGGGAGAAGTATAAAAATCGCTCCCACGGTGGCCCACATATATTGGGGGACACCCTGGAGGAGGCCCAGTCCTGGCTGCCACCTGCAGCCCTGACCCAGCTGCAGAACTACTCAGTTCTTACCTGGTTAACCCCAGGTGTCCCCTCAATGTCAGCTTCCTACCTGGGTTCAAACCTTACTCCTGCCACTTACTGGCTGTGTGACCTTGGGCAGCTCCCCACTCACTCTGGTATTTGGGGACAGTGAGGGCAGGAGGAAGCAGTGCCTGGCCCGTGGTCAGCATGGCGTGGCAGCACCCCTCACACCAGCACAGTGAAAAGACCTTGGCCTCCACAGGCCCACGAAAGGAGGCCAGTGATGGAAAGCCACCTGTCTGTCGGGATAAGTCATTTAGAAAAAGGGTGACAGTTTCACAATTCTCAGAATTATTTTACTCTTGTTTTTACCACGGGATATGCTATCTCGATCCATCCTGAAGGTACACGCAATGACAGCCTCACCAGGTTTTATCAGTTGAAGATCTGGCAGCACCCTGTTTCCGCAGTATTAGAGAACATCAGAACTTGACTTTTGCGGTCGAGGGGGAACGATGGGCTCCAAGGGGGAGTGCGAGAGGACTCGGTGAGTAGCACACAAAGGGCTGGTCTGGGCGACACGGGCTCCACACTGCACCCCAGCCACGGCCATGCTGAGGGTCAGTCCCTTCTCTAAGATGCTACCCCTCCCATCCCTCGTACTGCACCGGGCATGTACACCTGGAAGCTGGGGACCGGGTCCTGAGTCCCCTGTGTTGGTTACTGGGACCTGGGAGCGCAGGGTGGAAATAGGCTCCCCTGGCTCCCTCCAGGGTTAGGGGATGCAACTCACCCGGGCAAGGAGACAGGGTGCAGCGGGCAGGGGCCCTGGGAGCAGAACGCTCCCCGAGCAAGGAGCAACTTGCTTGACACTGGAAGGTGGAAGGGGAGCTGGGACGCTGCTGGGGGTTTTCACGGTTAAACGAGGAACTGACAGAACCAGGCACCTGTGGGCTCAGCTCACCCTTGGTCCACCCGCTACGCCAGGTCCAGCTCGTCCTCCTAAACACTGCCCTGCCAACCAACAGTGTAGTAACTGCACAGACAACAGCCCCAAAGACCTCCCGTGAGCTTCCCAGGGTACCACTTGCTTCTGGGAGTCCCCAGAGAAGCCGACTGGACCAAATCGGGAGGGTGATGAGCGTTTCTGCCTTTGATTGTCTGGTCCTTCTTCCAACTTTCACTTCTCCAGCTGCCCCCATGTTTCTGGAAGGTCCAACTCCCACTAGCGAACACTCGTGGTGGCCCCACTTCCCAGACTACTCTGTGACCGACGGATGTTACCCGCAATTGTCACTCCTAGTTGCGCGTCAAAGGTGATACAATTTTTCTCCTGATCCTCCTTAATTTGCACAATCTGTTCTAGTTATTCTTTTCTCCCCCAAATTATCACCTGTGGCCTATTTTAAGCCTTCAGCTCCCACGTGGACTCTTCTTTTATCGGCTGCGCCGCGGCATGCGGGATCTTAGTTCCCTGACCAGGGATCAATTTCGTGCCCCCTGCAGTGGAAGCGTGGAGTCTTAATCACTGGACTGCCAGGGAAGTCCCTGGACTCTGTCTTTTAACTTGCCCAAGTGACCCCAACACGTAGGCATCCTGCCTGGCACCTTCCCTCCAACTCTCCCAAAACCCAGGGTTACATTGTCTTTGGTTTTGGTTAATTCTCCAAAGCTATGAAAGTCTTCAGGACAAACTTCCCCTCTACTCTCAGTCCTTAACAGAATGGACATTCGACGAAGCCTGTGATGGTTTGGTTGCCCTTCCAAGAGAGAGGAATGAAGGATTGGGAAAGCACAGGTCATGGTACACAGCTCCGAGGCATCGCTGGTCAACAGAACTGTCTGCAGAGATGGAGGGCTCGGCGATGCCAGCTGTGTGCCCTGACAGTGGCTCCGGGGCACCTGCGGTGTGGCTGGTGTAAGGAACTGAATTTTCACTTTGAATTAATGCAAACGTAAACATAAAAGAGCCACACGTGGTCAGTGGCTGCCGTGCTGGGCAGCACAGCTGAGCTGCAGTGAACGGCCGTCACTCCATCATCAGACTGGTGTCCCCGCTCCTCTCCACCCTCATGGCCAGTCCTCCAGAGCACGTCCCAGGCGGCGCTGACCCAGCCTCCTGCAGCTGCGCCCCCAGGTTGGCCCCCGGACTTCCTCTAACTCTAGATCCCAGGCTCCACACAGCAGCTGCATAAAAGTAAGACAATTTTCACACGTTTCTGCTTCTAATCTCCTTAGTGGCCAATAGGCACATACCTTGGTCGTCTCACCCTTGCTCCCAGCTCCCCACTTCCCCACTCCGCATGACAAGCTTGCTCACCTGTGCACCAAGCATCCCCTGCGTCTGCAAGACTGTCCCCCACACCTGAAGCCTTCAGATCCCTCAAGTCTCCATCCCATCATCACCTCCTCGGAGAGAAGGATCATGTCATGCCCTCCTCAATTCTGGGCCTTCCATTCCATCACTCACTCTCCCTTTAATTTCTTTCTTCTAGTTACTGTCAGTGTTTGAAATTTTGGTCATTTGTTTCATTACTGGTTTATCAGCTATTTCCCGCAGAGACTCTATGAAGGAAAAGGCTGAGTCTGTCTTGTTCAGGGAGAGCTTCTCAGCACCTAGCAGAGAGACTTTCAATATACACCAGTGTTGACTCAGTAAATAACACTGGAGGATAATTCTGCCTGGGGAGACACTCAGCCCTACTCAAAGATACTTCATGCCCCTCTGCTCTCAGCTTAAGAATTTTAGAGAATACTGTTTACTGGAAGAACAATGCAATATTTGCTTTCCCCCTTGATTAACACTTTAAAAGAGTCAAACTTAAAAAAAATCTATTTTAAAAAACATATACACTCTGGGACTTCCCTGGTGGTGCAGTGGTTAAGAATCCACCTACCAATGTAGAGGACATGGGTTTGAGCCCTGGTCCAGGAAGATCCCACATGCCCCGGAACAACTAAGTCCGTGTGCCACAACTCCTGAGCCTGCACTCTACAGCCCACGAGCCACAACTACTGAACCCACGTGCCTAGAGCCCATGCTCCGCAACAAGAGAAGCCACTGCAATGAGAAGCCAGTGCACCGCAATGAAGAGTACCCCTGCTCGCATAACTAGAGAAAGCCGTGCACAGCAACGAAGACCCAACGCAGCCAAAAATAAATAAATGAAATAAATGAACTTATAAAACAAACAAACAAACAAACATATACACTGTGATTCTTGTTTCTCTTTTAAAAGTAATGCTGAGGGCTTCCCTGGTGGCGCAGTGGTCGAGAGTCTGCCTGCCGAAGCAGGGGACACGGGTTTGTGCCCCGGTCCGGGAAGATCCCACATGCTGTGGAGCGGCTGGGCCCGTGAGCCATGGCCACTGAGCCTGCGTGTCCGGAGCCTGTGCTCCGCAACGGAAGGGGCCCCAACAGCGAGAAGCCCGCGTACCGCAAAAAAAAAAAAAAAAAAAAAGTAATGCTGAAATTATTGGTGGAGGGGAGAGTAGGCACATGTGATCTAGAAGTAGACACACTCTTTTTTTTTTTTCCTTTGGCCGCTCCATGCAGCTTGTGGGATCCTAGTTCCCTGACCAGGGATCAAACCCATGCCCCCTGCAGTGGACACACGGAGTCCTAACCACTGGACCACCAGGGAAGTCCCTAAAAGTAGACATACTCTTAATTAATACAGGGAGCCTCACTGAGGCCGAGCATCTGTAGAGTGAACCCAGTGGCTTCTGGGGCTTCCTGTGGTTGTCCCAGCCAAAATATCTCCATGACAAAGGCTGACTTTCTCTGACCACGGCTTGACCCCTGGCTGACTCCAGCTCTCTGCTATTACCATCAAGGTGGTAATAGTTCCAATGAAGGATAGGAAGTGCCTGACCTACTCTGTGTTGTCGGACAGACATATGTCTGCTTGTCTGTTTTAAATTCTCTAGATTAATAGAACTCTCTGATAAGAATGCAAAGCAAAAGAGTCAATCCTGGTTTAAGTCATAGCTTTAAAGTTTTCAGATGTGGTCAGGAGTTCCTTTAACAACACCAAACTTGGGTTGAATGTCGACTCTGTCCTACTCTGGAAAAAGACATTTAGACACTTGGAGGACTTAACATGGAAAAGACAAAGTTTCATTTCTCAAGGTTAGAAGGCTCTCACCACACACAATTCATGAGTATTTATGGCGCTAACTTGGGAGGAAAAAAAAAAGGAAAAAAAAGGGTAAAATAGTGAGAGATAAGACATTAAATAAACCTCCATGAAGTACACAGGGGAAAAACAAAATCTCCCCTCCCTTCAGACCCCAAGGGGTCTGTAGCTGATGCAAATCCTTTGCTTCCTCCTTGGTCTTAAAAGTAAAAATGTTAAAGAACTTTATGGTTTCTCTGTATTTTGGGACAGATCCAGATAGAATCGAAGCCATGAAAACATAGAATATTAGCCTAAAAGATGAGTCACTTCCTCCTCTCAGCAAACCCCAGAGGTAAATTCCTTCCTTCTCAACTCCCCCAGAGTGCCACCATTGCTTGATCTTTTTATGGAGCATCTCACCTAATGACAGTCATCATGCGTTCTCACGTGCTAGGAACGTGCTAGGAATGAGGCTAGGAACTGGTGAGTGAAAACCACCTCCAGGCAGCCATATACTATTTGTTACAAAGTCCACGCACTAAAATTTGTAGGAGACCCTCCTTCACTCAGAGCCTATTTACTCCTGTTTACACACAATTCTTACAAGTTTTGTTACTAAGTTAATATATATTTGTGCAAAGGAGTCTGATTATGTAGTTTCCAAGTTCACAGGACTTGTGACTAGAAACAACGAATGAGGTGGAAATAGTAGATTTTGTCGGGGGGTAAGAATAACTGTAAATCAGGCCAAAAAAAGTTGAAAAAACATCAAATTCAGGATGAAAGTAGGGTCAAACAGTGCTAAGACTTTATGGCAGACTGCAGAAATAGCTACAATTCTGTGCAGCTTCCCCTGTCAGGAGGTAGAATCTGTTTCTCCATCCCTTGGATGGGGCTGGCCTAGTGACCTGTTTTGGGCAAAGAACATGGAAGAAGTGACATGTGAATTCTGACTTGGGTCTTAAGAAACATTGCACATCTACCTTCTTTCTCTGAACCCTGCCAGTCGCCATATAAACAAGCTAGGGCTGGCTTGGTAGATGAGGCTGCTGGTATTATTTCCCACAGCTGGGTCCCCTCTCCATTCCCCGCCCCCCGCCACTGCTGCACTAAAGTCCAGCTTCCTTCCTTGTCCTTGGACCACTTCTCCTGCAGAAGAGTAGGTTTCAGGGGAATGAAGAGGAAGGGACTGTCTTATATGTATTAGGTGGGAGGTGCCTCTGAGGCCTCCGGTAGCTGGTCCACCCCGGTGCTTGGATGTGGTGTTCCCAGTCCTCAAAAGTGGTGAGTTGGAGCTGAAAATTTGGGTGTTACCAGCACATCTGTGAGGATGACCTCCCACGAAAATGTAAGAAGAGGGCCCAGGATCAAGTCCTGAGACCCGAAACACAGACACAGAAAGAGAAGCCTGAGGAGGAACGAAGACGGGGAGGGAAACCAGAAGTTTGGTCACAGACGTCAGGATAGCTTCAAGGGAGGGAGTGGTTACCTATGTCAGACGTTACCTGCCAAGACGTTAACTGAAAAATGTCTGGGGTGTCACTATGTGGGTGCCGGTGGCCTTGGCGGGGACAGTTTCCGAGGAGCGTGGGAGCAGAGTTCCTCCCCATCGCCCTCCACTTGGAGTCAGTTCTACAGGTTGGGTCCTTTCCTAACAGCCCCAAACCTGGGACAGGCACCGAAAGCACACCTTTAACTTACATTGTACCCCACCTCCCCATTTGTACAGAATTATCCGTATAGACTCAAGACTGACAGGTCTTCTAGAGTATGGCCATCAGGTCTGGAATCAGAGATGACAATATTCCATTGTACTGAGTGCAGCTTTCCTTTTTTGCTGTGTTGCAGGTTTTGGTGGCCAAGAGCAGACAGCTCCTCTTGGATGAACGGGAAGTACTTGAGACTCAACATGCTCAACATAGGGCCTCCGGTCCCCACCTGTGCTCCTCAGTCACCCCTCTCAGAGGCTGACAGCTCCATCCCTCCAGTTGTGTAGGCTCCAAACTCTGGAATCCTGCTTCTGAGCAACCAGCTGTAAGCTGGGGGTTCCCACGCACCCCTCCTCAGGTTCAATAGTTTGCTGGAATGGCTCACAGAACACAGAAAAACATTTTACTGATATTTATGGGCTTATTATAAAGGCTACAACTCAGGAATGGCCAGTTGGAAAAGATTCATAGGGCAAGGTAGGAGGGTGGCTGAGCTCCCAGCCCTCTCCAGGTGTACCTCCTGTCCAGGTGTATACCTCCCACCCAGGTGTACCACCCAGCACTTGAATGTTTTCACCAGCCCAGAAGCTCCCCGAATGTTGCTGTTCTAGAATTTTTATAGAATTCCATCTCCAGTCCCCCACATTGGCTTTAGAGATTGGGGGTGGGGCTGAAAGTTCCAACCCTCTAATCACATCATCTTTCTGGTGACCAGGCCTCCGGACAGGACTGGTCACCAGAAAGACCAATTGATTAGAGAGCTGGAAATTTCAAAGGCAAGATGCAAAAAAAGAGTCTCAAAATAGAAGGGATTTCTGTCAGCTCTTTGTTATAAATTCTTTTATTTCATGATTTTTTTTACATCTTCAAAGAGGGAATGTTTGCCTTTAAAGAATAAAATTGCTTTTTGTCCGTATTCTATGTTGATTCTTAACATTCAAAGTTTAATTCTGGTAGAGGAAAAGCTGGAAGTTACCCCACCCCTCTCACTGCCAGGCTTTGCTAGGCACCCAGACGTACTGAGAGTGGTAAAAAAATGCAGGGAGGCTACACAGGATATTCATGTGAGATTATCCACACGCATCTGAAGGAGAGATAAACAGCACACACGTCACTGCAGCGGCAGAGCACGACATTTTAGGTCTGGCACATCTGACCCAGCTGGAGTACTGAAGAACAGTGCCTATTGCGGGGAGTTTGCGTCAGACGAGAGTTCTGTGAGGACCAAGTGCTGGCCTGTGTCTCTGGGATGGAGCAAAACATGCCTGACCGATTCCCACTGAAATCCCAGTTGACATTCGGGCATTTAACCAGAAAGCCACATCTGACTTAAGTAAGGCTGAGTAATCAGAAGTGATTTTTTAAATCTCCTGAATCACCTTTATCAGTGACTTCATTCACTCCATCAACGTAGTTTCTCTACAGCAAGTGAATAGCATAAGTCAAGAGGCTGGGACAGGGGCCTGACAGGGCCTCCCTGCTGGAGGTGGATGGAGCGGGGGTAGTGCCTGGAGCCAGAGTCTTGGAAACGGCCCAGGCTTCAGGCAGTCCATCACCAACGCACCCCCAGATCTGCCAAAGTGCTTATTCTCCCAAAGTCAGAACTCCAAGCCCTGTTGGGAGTGGGATCTGTCTGTTCTGCATCTGCTGATCGTTCAGAACCTCAGGAGCTGGCTCGGGACTGTCCTTGGCAACAGGGACCACTGCTCGCTGGAAAATAACAGAAAACACACATGCTCTGTCCTATGTATGATACACATATGTCCTCTGACCTTCAGACCCGTGCAACCCAGGTCCACAAAGCCTGTGGATGGGCCTTTTTGCAGGTGTGTGTGTAAAGCTTTATTGAGTTATAATTCACATATAATACAATTCCCTCATTTCAAGTGTACAATTCAGTGGTTATTAGTTTACTACAGAGCTACCCAACTATCACTCCGAAGAGAAACCCTGCACTCTTTAGTATTTACTCCCCATCTCCCCGCAATAGCCCCTTCTCCCTGCTCTAGGCAACCACTGATCTTCCCATATCTAGAGATCTGCCTATTCTGGACATTTCTTTTTTCTTTTTTTGGCTGCGTTGTGTGGCATGTGGGATCTTAGTTCTGTGACCAGGGATGGAACCCGTGCCCCCTGCAGTGGAAGCGTGGAGTCCTAACCACTGAACCAGCAGGAAAGTCCAGTTCTGGGCATTTCATGTACATGCAGTCATACTGTATGTATGGTTTGTGACTAGCTTCTTTCACTGAACATGTTTTCAAGGCTCATCCATGTTGTAACATGGATGAGTACTTTATTTATTTATTTATTTTCATTTATTTTTATTGCCAAATAATTTTCCATTATGTGAGTAGACCAGATTTTGTTTATGCATTCATTAGCTGATGGGCATTTGGGTTTTTCGACCTTTTGGTTGATTTTGGATACTACTGCTGTGAACATTTGTGTACTTGTTTTTGATCGGACATATAAATTAGATGGGCTTCTGGGGTTCCAAACCCCAGACACATTCATAAATATTGTGTGTACACGTACTTTTCAAGCATGACGGTGCAGAAAATCCATCAGACTGACTAAGTAAGTAAAGAGCTTCTGCCTGGATAATTAGCACAATCTCCCAGCTGGCCTTCGAGGCCCCGTACATGCTGCCTGCCTTTTCGTGTGGGCCTTTAAGTCAGACAGACCTGGGGCTGGGGGCCTTTCCACCACCATGTCTGTACCTCACACACGATACTGAGGTCTCTGAGCCTCTACCTGCTCATCTGCAAACTGGAGACACTATCAGGACATCCTACCACAGGGGCCTCCTTTGATGATTAGGAAGATAGCGTCTCTTAAGTGCCGAGCAAAACTCCTGGGTCAGTAACTCCTGGGTGTGACACTTCTATGACCTGGCCAAGGCAAAACCCCTTGACCTGAAAAACATCCTATGCTTCTCCATTTCTTCATTTTTGCATCTACCATGCTTTCACCTGAAATTCCCTCCTTGACAAAGCCTCTGATTCCAATGAAGGACCATCCATCCTTCAGGTGTGTTTCAAGCTCCATCTGAGCCCCCTAGCCCTGTTCATAACCCTTGTGTCAGACAATGTTCTCTTTCTACTTTGCATCTCCTGAAGGTTGTTTCTCTTAAGGCACTAAACTGACACCACCTGGTGAGCAATGGTTTGTGCTGGGTCTTCTCATTGGCCTTAGCCCTGTACCCAGAGCACCAGCCAAGCCCCTCTTCAGCAACAGGACCTCCCAAGGGCCTATACTCCTCTCACGTGCTTTCTTTCAAGAGACCCAGCAACACAGGCAATTCCCCCTTTCCACCTGAAAGCAGTTACAGAGCAGCCAGGCCCAGGGAGGACACAGAAAAAACTGGGCACTTAAAGAAATGCCCCTCGTGAAACTTATGACTCAGTGGGTGAAACCAGGGTGCCAGCCTGAGTGAGGAAGCGTCATGGAGCTGAGTCCAGGCGGGGCACGAGGTGGATCAAGGGGGACGAAGGGTCTGGGAAGGTTTCAGAGAGGAGTTAATGCCAGTCCTGACGTCGTGAAGACCCAGTGAGCAGAGAGAGGGAATGAAAAAGCGTGAACACAGGACACCAAGAGGAAAAGCGGGGAAGGACCGGGGGTGGGCAGGGAGCGAGAAAACCAGAACGAGGCTGCTTGTGCTCCAGTGGGAAGATCCGGGGAGGGCTTTGCTTTGTATCTGGGTCGCAGAGGCCCTGGATATCGCTTCTGGGCTGCAACACGGGTGTTGGCAGAGAAGACAGAAAGGCTGACAAAATGCAGGAGGAGAAAGAGAACAGGATCTCGGCCTGGAGGAAAGAGGTGGGAGGGCGACTTGGAGCTTAGACTTCCTCCTAGAGGCCACTGGGCAGGAAGTGAGGGTGGAGGCAGAGAGGTAAGTCTGACAGGAAGCTGAGGAACAAAGGAGCTCTACCTGATAGTGTCAAGGAGGGGGAGTCCTCAGCGGAGGGGGTGGGGAAGAGGAAGGTGGTTTAAGGGGGATGATGAGGGTCATAAAGGCCAGCTGGGGACAGGGACGAGAGAGACCCAGGACTGCTGGGCAACTTGGGACCTCCAGAGTTTGCAGACAGTGAGGGGAACGTGGCCCTGACAAATGTGCCAGAGTGGCTCCCCCAGGGCCGCTCAGTTACTAGTGAACCAGCGGAGGCCAATGGTGGACCCACTCCCAGTGGAGGATGATCAAGGAGACAGAGTGGAAGGATAAGGGGGTCAGTGCATTGATGGCCCTTAAGAAAATGGTGGTGATATCTAGGCAGGATGGGGAAGAACTGCGGCCTTAATGGTGGAGCTTCAGGTCATCCATAAGATCCAAGAGTAGGCTTGGGAGGCATGAGAGTTTGAGGGATAGAAATATGTGGCCAGAGGGAGGATGGTAGAGCTTAAAATTCCGTAGGTATATTCATCAAGAAATACAATATGGGCCTCTCTGGTGGCGCAGTGGTTGAGAGTCCGCCTGCCGATGCAGGCGACGCGGGCTCGTGCCCCGGTCCGGGAAGATCCCACGTGCCGCGGAGCGGCTGGGCCCCTGAGCCATGGCTGCTGAGCCTGCGCGTCTGGAGCCTGTGCTCCGCAACGGGAGAGGCCACAACAGTGGGAGGCCCGTGTACAGCAAAAAAAAAAAAAAAGAAATACAATATGCTTGGGCCATAAACCAAGTCTCAATAAACTTAAGAAGATTTTGCAACCATCACCACAATTTAATTTTGGGACATTTCCATCACCCCAAAAAGAAATCCCATACCCATCTGCAAGTCATTCTCTATTCCCACCCTCAGTCCTAGGTGACCATTCACTTACTTTCTGTCCCTACAGATTTGCCTTTTCTGAACAATTCATGCAAATGGGATCATACAATACGTGGCCTCCTACGACTGGCTTCTTTTCCTTAGAATAATGTTTTTCAGATTCATCCATGTTGTAGCCTGTATCAGTAGTCTGCTCCTTGTTACTGTGGAATACCATTCCATTGTATGGATATTGCACAGTTTATTTATCCATTCATCAGTTGATGGACATTTTGAATTATTTCCAATTCTTGGTTATTTTGATAATGCTACTATGAATATTTGCATGTAAGTCTTTGTGTGCACATATGTTTTATGTCTCTACCTAGGAGTAGAATTGATGAATCCTATCGTAATTTTATATTTAACCCTTGAAGAAACTGCCAAACTGTGTTCCAAAGTGTTTGTACCATTTTACATTTCCACTAGCAATGTAGGAGGTTTCCCATTTCTCTACATCCTTGCCAACATTTGTTCTTGTCCATCTTTCATTATTATAGCAATTCTATTGGGTATAAAGTGGTATTTCATTGTGGCTGATTTGTACTTCCTTAATGATGTTGAATATTAAGGATCTTTTCATGTACTTATCAGCCATTTGTATATCTTCTTTGGTGAACTATCCATGCAAGTCCTTTGCCCATTTTTTGATTGGGTTGGTTGTCTTCCTATTATTGAGTTATAGGAATTTTTATATATTCTAAAATCAAGTCCTTTGTCAGGTATATGATTTGAAATCATTTTCTGCCAGTCTGTGGCTTGGATTTTCATTTTCTTAATAATGTTTTTTGAAGGGAAAACATTTTCAATTTTGATGAAGTCCAATTTATCCATTTTTTCCTTTAAGGATCCTGTATTAGGTGTCAAATATAAGACATCTTTGCCTCACCCAAGATCATGAAGATTTTTCTCCTTCTTCCAGAAGTTTTATAGAGGAATTAAATTAGAAATCAAAAATAAGATATGCTTTAAAAAATGCACAAATATATGAAAATTAAACAACACACTTCTAAATAATCCATGGTTCAAAGAAGAGATAATAAGGGAAATTAGAAAATATTTCAAACAGAATGATAGTGAAAATATATGTCCATAAACATGTAAAAAGCAAACATTATAAAAGGGCATTTATTAAACACATGCCATGTGCATCGTCTCTTCCAGTTTTTTTTCCAGTATTTTTTTCCTCTTCTCCTTCAGAGTCAAACTTCTCAAGAAGAATGTTTATCTTCAAGTATCCGTATTTATTCATGTGTTCATGTCCTCCCCCTACACTCCTCAGTAGAAGGCCATCTGGCTTGCAATGCTTCACTCTGCGGCTTAGCCCTTACTGAGGGTCCCCATGACCCCCTGGTGCTAAATCCAGCAGAGATGCTTCTGTCTTCATCTCACTTGTCCTCTTGGCAGCATAATTGTTGTTCTCCTCTCATTTTTTGGTCTCTCCTCCTCACTTGCTGTCATGTTTGTGTCTCTCAAAGATCAGCCTGAGGTCTTCCTTTCTTCCTTCTTCATCCTCTCTCCTTAGAGGACCTCGTCTATCCCATGTCTTCAACAACCATCCATACACAAATGATCTGATATGTATGTTCCCAGCCCAGATCCCTCCTCTGAATCCCCACCCATAAATCCAACAGCCTCCTTGTGTACCTTCTCTCCACTGTTCTCCAAGGCATTTCTAACTCAGCTGTCCACATCCAGACTCATGATTTTGCTCTTCCAGCCCAAGTCCTCTTCTGAAATTTCTTCTTTCAGTAAATGGTACCATCTACCCAGCTGCAAGCCTGGAACCTCAGAGTCATCTGATACATCCTTCTCTTTAAATCACTATATCCGATCTGTCATTACATCTTATTGATTTAATTTTATTCTTTTTTTTTTGGCTGCACCATGTGGCTTGCAGGATCTTAGCTCCCCGACCAGGGACTGAACCCACGCCCTTGGCAGTGAAAGTGCGGAGTCCTAACCCTGGACCACCAGGGAATTCCCGATTTAACTTCAAACGTCTCTCATATAGTTGATGTCATCTCTATCTTGGCTCCCACCATCCCAGTCTCTCAATGAAACTATGGTCCAGCCTCCTAGACCGTTTCCCTGAATCCACATGTACCCTCAACCAACCCATCCTGGGGTCACAGAGGTTCATCACATCACAATCGTGCCATGTCTCTCTGCTGCTTCAGTGACTCTCAACAGAAAGACCAAACCTTAATGTGGTTTAATTGGCCTGTCCTGATCTGGTCTCTACCCGCTTTCTAGCCTCTTCTCTGAACCACACTCCCTTTTCTCTGTGTTCCATACATTTCAGTCCTTTATCAGTTCCTCACACTGGCCACTTTCCCCTCTAACCACATGGCCTTTGCATATGCTGTCTCCTCTGCCTGGAGCATGTTTCCCTCCCCTTTCTGTCACGTTAATTCCTATTCAACACTCCTACCTCTGTCAAGCATCATGTCCACAGGTAAGGCTTCCCTGACCTCCCTGACAAGGTCAAATGCACAATTATTATCAACCTCCATATCTCTTCTTAGCACCCATTGCAGCTGCAGTTCTATCATTTAATTTGGGTGATTATATGATTTGGGTTGGCTGCTCCAACAAGACTTTAAGTTCCATGAGGGCAAGAACCATATCTGGTTCTATTCATTATTGTATCCTTAACACCTGGCACAAAGTTTGGGCACACAGTAGTGAAATGGAGCAAGACCCTATGGTCCTTCCCCACCATGTCCTCAGCCTGCCTTTTGTCTCTATAAAAATTTTAGCCAAAGGATAAGGTTAATCAGAGAAGTGAGAAAAATACAGAAGCAAAGGAAAACAATCAAATAGGACAAAACAATAATAGTTTAGTCATTAAGCAAAATCAAGGACCTTTAGTTTGGGACTTCCCTGGTGGTCTAACGGTAAAGAATCTGCCTTACAATGCAGGGGACGCGGGTTCGATATCTGGTCAGGGAACTAAAATCCCACATGCCACAGGACAAATAAGCCCACGCGCCACAACTGCTGGGCTCACTTGCCTCAACTAGAGAGCCTGTGTGCCGCAAACTACAGAGCCCACGTGCCTTGGAGCCTGCGCACCACAACTAGACAGAAGCCCACGTGCAGCAAGGAAGAGCCTGCGTGCCGCAACTAAGACCCAACACAAGCCAAAAATAAATTTAAAAATAATAAATAAATCTTAAAATAATGTTAAAAAAAAGGACCTTTAGTTCCTCCTCAAGGGCTATAGATAATATTCTAAGCCATGTCCTGTGAGTTGTCTTATAGATACTGAAATCCCCAACAGGTGGAAGAAGTTAACTACATGAGGACCAGACTGTAGCCATCACATAAGCTGCCACAATTCAGAGAATTGGCCTCAAGGAAATGGTAACAAACTGACACTGTACTTAAAACAATCAAGATGAAGGTGGTCAAACCACCACAGGACCAATTTCAATATGACTGTCAGGCTGACTGTGCTGTTTCTATATGTAGCCCCCCCAGACTGTAGCCATCACATAAGCTGCCACAATTCAGAGAATTGGCCTCAAGGAAATGGTAACAAACCGACCCTGGAGCTGAAGATTAACTGTACTTAAAACAATCAAGATGATGGTGGTCAGACCACCACAGAACCAATTTCAAGACGACTGTCAGAGCTGACTGTGCTGTTTCTATATGTAGCCCCCTCCGTCCACCTATAAAAGCTCTTGCCCCCTGATTGTCAGTTGGAGTGTGGGGGAAGTCAGCTTTGGACAGGAGTCTGCCCTCCCCACCACTTGCCAGCCTTGGAAATAAAGCAAACTTTCCTTTCCACCAACCTTGCCTCTTTATTGGCTTTTGAGCAGTGAGCAGCTGGACCCACTTTTGCTAACAGATTTTGGCTCCCAACGTGAAGCTGCACTCTCACAATATCTGGCTCCTTGGGGTTTTCTCCAGCAGAGCTGCCACCATGACGATGCACTGGGATGGCTGCAAGGAGCCCACTGCTCATGGTTCGCTGGCCCTGAGAGGGGGATTTGGGGGCGTTCCTAGCAGCTGCCAAAACCATTTGTTTCGGGGATCCTCCCTGTTTCTCCCCTGCTCGCCGCTGGCTGCCGAAGTACGCTTTTCCTTGGTGGAACAGAAAGATGCCTCTGGACGAGCTGATGAGCTCCAAGACCAAGGCAAGTTCACTGGTGTGCACCTGGGTAAACTTCCTTTTTGAGCATGAGGTGCTATTTGGGCATTTTGCCAATTGGTTCTGATGTGTGTCTGATGTTGAGAACCATTTGTGAGCACCGAGTGTCATTTGGGCATTTTGCCAATTGGTTCTGACATGTGTCTACCATTGAAGACCGTTTGTGCTGGGAAGTATTTGTTTGGGACTCTGTATTGGTCATTCTCTCAGAGGATCTGTGACAGTTCTGTCTTCTGGTGTGTGAGTGTGAATTCCATTTGTGTATTTGGTATTCTTGTTGCCTTTTGTAAAATGAGAAATTCAGGTTCAGTTCATTAGAAAGATTTTAACTATGACACTATGACTAAAGAAAAAGAAAAATGATTTCTTAAAACACTGTGTGGCCACCAACAGTATTCTTCAAACTCCGAAAAAAATTGGTTAAGATGAAATTCTTTTGAAATTCCAAAACTGGTTATTTTTGTATATGCAGTTAGAGAAAGCTAGCTTGATAAATACTTTTTGTTTTCTCAGAATTCTGACCCTGAGAGAACAAAAATATGCTTAGGAGAAAGTTTGAAGTTAACTCTTAACACGTCCTTGAAATACAAACACAGCTCACTTTGCCTGAGACTTCAGCCTTGGGTTAATTAGTAGAACTTCAAGCCAAAAAAAGAAAAAAAAAAAAAAAAAAGAGAGGAAAGAGGACTTAGGTGTATTAAACATACATCTGGTATCACATTAAAGATAAATTGTGCATGAAAAAAATGTATGTTTTTAGAGGTTATGGAATATGTTCTTAAGTTTGCCAATCAGAAAATGCTGGTATAACAGTTCGATTACTTGTTTCTTAGTTTTGTTAAGGTTTTAAAGGGTTAAAAATTGTAATATGTAAAAATGATAAGGGAAACATTTCAGTATATAAAGCAAGTAGGATGTGTGTTGTTGGCAAGAGAAAATATAAAGAATGGAGATATTTTTGTTTTTTTTCCTTTGGCCATGCCATGTGGCATGCAGGATCTTAGTTCCCCAACCAGGGATCGAACCTATGCCCCCTGCAGTGGAAGCATGGAGTCCAAATCACTGGACTGCCAGGGAATTCCCTGGAGATATCTTTGTTGAGGGATAAAAGGAGAATAATTTTGTCCTAAAGCTGGTTGCTTCTGGATGGGAAAAAAATAAGGGACAAATTAATATGGATACAGAAAGTATCCTTTTTTTGTAAAAAAAGGTACTTTGAGAAAAGAATTTTGTACGTTGTTAAGATCAATTAAGATTAGATTGAATTTAATTATGTAAATGAATTTTGTTATTAACAGTAGCTGGTACATGGTGGGAATCTGGTTTTCTCTCTGTTAAGAGAACAAAGTTTTCCTGAAATATTGAGCTGCTTTTGAAAACAGATGATAAGTTTCTTTATCTATCTAATTTTGAGTTTTCCAGAGGGCCCCTGAGGAATCTCAGAGAGAAATATTGATAAGAAATTTGAAGAATTCTAATGGAAAGCTGGTGTTTTTCTTCTAACTATACTTCTGACCCCAATGTTCAGGATGGAAAAAAATGTTTAATGAAGTTGTCACAGAATATAACTATTAATGATGTGTATCACTGCTGGCTTTAAGTTTACTGCTTAAAGCACATGTACAATGTTTGTGTGACGACTGGGTATAACTGATAAAATGTATAGCCTATCAACAGGCTTTTCCCCATCAACAGACTTTTCTGTACTTGTTTGTTATGTCTGATTAGTTTTCCCCCAATGTAGATGACTAGTCAAATATATAAACAAAAAGTAGGTCTAGCACTGAGGGACATGAATGGACCCAGAGTAGGCAACTGAGCCACTATGGCAATTTGGAAAAATACATTGATTATCAATGTTTTCTATTTACAATTGAAAGGGGAAAATGATAGAAGAAATTTTCACATATTGAGGTATGGGGAAGTCATTCTGTCTTATACCTGATTTAATTTGAACTTTAGGCTAACCAAACAGTATGTTTATGGCCTATTAAACATACACTGTACATCCGCTTTAACCACTAAGGAAAAAAATACATTCAGAGAATAGTATAAAAATACATTTTGGGGCTTCCCTGGTGGTGCAGTGCTTAAGAATCTGCCTGCCAATGCAGGGGACATGGGTTTGAGCCCTGGTCTGGGAAGATCCCACATGCCGCGGAGCAACTAAGCCTGTGGGTCACAACTACTGAGCCTGTGCTCTAGAGCCTGCGAGCCACAACTACTGAGCCCGCGTGCCATAACTACTGAAGCCTGCATGCTTGGAGCCCGTGCTCTGCCACAAGAGAAGCCACCGCAATGAGAAGCCCGCGCACTGCAACGAAGAGCAGCCCCCACTCGCTGCAACTAGAGAAAGCCGCGCACAGCAACAAAGAACCAAAGCAGCCAAAAGTACATAAATAAAATGAATAAATTTATTTAAAAAGCTGATCTTTAAAAAAAATACATTTTGATTATTATCCTCATTGCAATATGTCTACTCATTTTCAAATGTTTGTCCAGGTACTATGACAAGGCAATCAAAGACAGAGGCAATGTTTTCTTAATACAAAATATTGATGCTAAGCTTGGAATACGAAATTATTTCCAACTCTGTCCATTCCCCAAATTAGGCAGGACTAGGCCCCATTTCAGCAGGAAGTAGCCAGAGCAGTTGTCGCCCATTCCCTCAAAGATATGGGGGAAATTGGAACAGAAATGGAACTAAAACCAATTTCCTCTGCCAAGTTTGTGATTAACCTCTCTATCCAAAACTTTATTCCCTTTCTTGTTCTATACCTGTCCCCATCAAGATTGGGGAGTATCAAAGAAAAGGGGGGATTGAAATGGAGCAGGACCCTATTGTCCTTCCCCACCCATGTCCTCCACCTGCCTTTTGTCTTGTAGAAAAACTTTAGCCAAAGGATAGGTTTAATGAGAGAAGTGGGAAAATACAGAAGCAAAGGAAAACAATCAAATAGGACAAAACATTAATAGTTTAGTCATTAAGCAAAGTCAAGGACTTTAGTTCCTCCTCAAGGGCTATAGATAATATTCTGAGCCATGTTCTGTGAGCTGTCTTATAGATACTGAAACCTCCACCAGGTGGAAGAAGTTAACTACATGAGGCCCAGACTGTAGCCATCACATAAGCTGCCACAATTCAGAGAATTGGCCTCAAGGAAATGGTAACAAACTGACACTGTACTTAAAACAATCAAGATGAAGGTGGTCAAACCACCACAGGACCAATTTCAATATGACTGTCAGGCTGACTGTGCTGTTTCTATATGTAGCCCCCTCCGTCCACCTATAAAAGCTCTTGCCTGCTGATTGGGGGCGGGGGGGAGTCAGCCTTTGGGCAGGAGTCTGTCCTCCCCACCCCCAATTGCTGGCAACCAAAATAAAGCAAACTATCCTTTCCACCAACCTTGTCTCTTTATTGGCTTTAGAGCAGCAAGCAACTGGACCCACTCTTGGTAACAGTGGCCACGAAAATATTTGTTGAATGAATAACTGAGTCATGATAAGGGCATCTAGGATGAAAACAGGACTTCAGTGGAGAAGACAATGGTGAAAGAAGACATGCTGATGTCTTCAAAGAATAAAGGAGAGTGAGCAGGCAGTAAAGTGGCCAAGGGAGAGCTGAGGATCGTACAGTGGTGGATGCCCCCAGGGCCCAGGGGCATTTTCACACGGAGGTGGGGGTGTTCTGAGGGTATAGAGTTAGGCATGAACAAGAGAAAACAGGTTCTCCAGAGATTCACCCCTTTGCCTGGGCCAGATTTTCTTCAGGATAAAGAAGAAGGGCTCCTCCTAGGCACTTTCCAAGGGGACTATGATTTTTCTTAGAGGAAGGAGGAAGTTTCTAAAGGAAGTTGTCAGTCAATGAAAATGGGGTAGATGGTGTACCTTCATGCTGACCATTGCATCTTCAAAGATCCGCCATGGTCCTGCTCCTGAGAAATGGGAAACTTCCAAAGAAAACCCTCCACTCCCAGACTCACACAGCATCCCATTAGCAGCTCTTTTTGATTCTCAATCAGAGACTGAAAACCAGACGTCTGAGGCCTGAATTCAAACACTTCCCATGAAGACACATACCTTGGTCCATCCGGAAAACTGGATAAAGGTGTCCTGGGGCAAGTCTGGGATCCCACTGGGAATAGAGAAATTAGCCATATAAAAGGCCGGGAGTGTGTAGTCAGATGGGCTGTGGGCACAGCCGCTGTCATGGCCATCCCAGGTCCCCAGATGGCTGCATACTGCATCCTCCATGTCCAGTGGGAAGATCTCCCAGTTGGTGAGGATATTGGAATCAAGGGTCAGGTTAGAAATAAGACCCTGTAAAGGAGAAACAGAGCAATGAGCTGGGGGTGGGGGTGGAGGGAAGCTTCAAGTGACTCTGTGTTCCAGCCCTGAATTCCTGGGAAAAGCAAACTGGCATATGAAACACAAACAGTATATGCAGACTCAAACGGTGTGTACATCAAAGTGACAGATCTGGCTTGAGGCCAGAGCTTTTGATCCCAAATCCCCAATCTTCAGTGTTTGGTTCAGAGACATTGCTAGAATAGAGGAAATGATGGAATTTGAGGATGAGAGAGTGAGTGGAGGGGGGGATGCAAAAGAACATCCAGCCCACTGTAAAAGGATAGAAAGGGCCGTGATGATGATAGGGAGCCTCAGACTCACATTCTGAAGTTGCTCTATTTGTCCAGCAGGGGCAGGGGCCTGGGGTGTCCATGGCACCAGCCACTACATCGAAGCCTTTGCTCATGGTTCTTCTGGCTTTCTCTTCCCAGCCTTTTTAAAAATTAATTAATTAATTAATTAATTAATTATTGGCTGTGTTGGGTCTTCATTGCTGTGCGCAGGCTCTCTCTAGTTGCAGGGAGCGGGGGCTACTTTTCATTGTGGTGCACGGGTTTCTCATTGTGGTGGCTTCTCTTATTGCGGAGCACGGGCTCTAGGTGCACGGGCTTCAGTAGTTGTGGCACATGGGCTCAGCAGCTGTGGCTCGTGGGCTCTAGAGCGCAGGCTCAGCAGTTGTGGTGCACGGGTAAGTTGGTCCGCGGCATGTGGGATCTTCCCTGACCAGGGCTTGAACCTGTGTCCCCTGCACTGGCTGGCGGATTCTTAACCACTGCGCCACCAGGGAAGCCCAGGACCTCAATTCTTGATTTTAGTTTTAATAGTCAAATGTCGTGTCTTCCAGTTAACTTTAACTTTCCAGCCATTCCCTGAAACCTTTTGAACCTGTGTCCCCTGCACTGGCTGGCGGATTCTTAACCACTGCGCCACCAGGGAAGCCCCTCTTCCCAGCCTTTTATGAGGGGAACTTCTCCAACCCAGTGGGATCCCAAATTAGTCCCAGGACACTTCTCAATACCAAGCCTCAATTGTCCAATTAGTAATTCAATAAGCATTAACAAGGCAGCTGTGTGCCAGGCTCTTTGCTGGGTCCTGGGGACTTAGACACCTCATAAGAGTCCCCATCACTCTATAGGTCAGCGTGGCCTGTGACAGCCAAGCAGGAAGGCCACTAATTACAGCCTGAGCACAAGGACTGTAACGGGGACATTTCTACTGGAGACAAAAGTGGCCCCTGTATGGCTATTCCCTAAGAGTGTCATTGCCTTGCCTCCGAGGTGTCACCAGGAGGGTCAGGAAATAGCCCCAGACACCGCTCCTCTCCTAGAGTGGGTAGTGCCATCATTCCCTCAGTGAAGACTTCCCTCCTCTAGCAGATGGTGAGCTACCCATGGGGTAGCCTATATCTCAACATCCTTGCATCCCCCAAAGCGCCTCATGGAGCATGTGCAGAGTATGAGCTTCACAAATGTTTGCTGAATAATGCTCTCAAAATGTACATTAGAAAAACGTATTTGGACTAGACACCTAGGCACAGACTAACCGACAGAAGTGAGAGGCAGTGCACCAAGGGGAAGGTTCTCTGCAATTCAAGAGTTTGTCCTGGTTCATCCACAACCAGAAAACAGAGCAGACCAAATGCTAAGCTGGCTTTGTTGGCAAGGGAGTGCCTTTTGCGAGCTCGGTGGGTTTTATAAACAAAGGAAAAGCATGGTGCAGTGGCTTTCTCCTCCTGTTTCTTACTAAAGGATGACTGAATTCAAATGCAAAGGAAGGCTTCTGTTTGCAAAGCTCAACTTTCTCATCACCTGCAGAGGAAAACAGTTCTTCAAAATAACCCAATTTCTAGGTTGCAAAACAAATCGGTAGGTTCACTCATCAAATACGGAAAGGTGTGTGTGCTTTTAAAAATTACTTCTATGTGAACAGGGCTGGAGGGAAAGAGTGTATGTGGGAGAGTTTTTAAATGGATTTACAGAAACTTCCCTAGTGGCTTAGGCACAGGTCAACCTTTGAACCTCACTCCTAACAGGGAAGCTAGGCCTACCTTAAAATCGTTGATAGAATTGCCATAGTTCACACGCCCCATGTTCTCCACCAGGAGGTCCAGGGTGGCTCCAGCTTTCCCTGTTATGTTCAGGGTGATCACAATATTTCGCTCAAGGACTCCGTGGGGGACCTGTCAGTTCAATGCCAAATGAGAATTAACTAGGGTGGGAGGGTCAGCAGAGAGGCAGCCCGTTCAGTTAATTCAGCACTCATTTTCCTGCCTGGAAGTGTCACCAGACTTGGGAGGAAATGCTCTGATGGCTCCTTTGCCCAAGCTACTGGCCAGATGCCCACGTTCCTGAAATCACTGCTTTCTACACAAGAAGGTCAGCAGACTCAGCTCCCAGCAAGGAAGGGGCAAGGCTGGTTTCCTTAGCTCTGGGATATTTTGCTGTGCATCTATTTTTATTTTTAAATTTTGTATTTATTATTATTTTTTATTTTTATCTTATTTTTTGTTTTTTTTAAATTTTTGGCCCCACTGCACGGCATGTGGGATCTTGGTTCCCTGACCAGGGATCGAACCTGCACCCGCTGCAGTGGAAGCTTGGAGTTCTAACCACTGGACCACCAGGAAAGTTGTTTATTTTTTATTTTTTAAATTTAATTTTTATTTTATATTGGGGTGTAGTTGATTTACAATATTGTGTTCATTTTAGGTGTACGGCAAAGTGGTTCAGTTATACACACATACATATGCATTCTTTTTCATATTCTTTTCCCATATAGGTTATAATAGAGTGTTGAGTAGCCTGTGTATCTATTTTTAATAGAAAGGGGATAGAGGCAAAAATTCCAGGGGAAGATTCCTAATACAGGAACCTCTTCACATTCTCACAGCAAAAAGGCAGTCACAAAAAGTAGCTTCTAAACAACATGGAGAGAGGAGACAAAATCAGACAAACGAGATAAAATCAGTGAGTTAGGTGGAGTAGTCTCGCTTCAAAATACCTGATATGATGCATTTACCACAAAGATGAAATAATAGAATGAGGGGAAATAACAGGTATTTTAGCAGCAACATATTCCTAGTTTTTTTAAATGCAAGATTTAAAAAAAAAATGACTGTAATTCACTAAGACAACTCCCAGATTTGAATTTTAGAAACAATTGCTGCCAGTATACACATAATGTCTTAGACACTTGCTGCCACTGAAATTAAAGCCGCTAATGACAACAGAATGGAAATATTTTCATTTAAAATTTTCTGAACAAATTTTCTTGGTTAGGAAAAATCTCTTCATGTGTTTTTTTTCACATGATTGTTTCAGTGAGAGGAAGGGAAATCCTAAAATGTTATCTTTACTTTGCTACAAAACCAAAGCCTTTGTGTCTTTTAGCTCTAATTATCATGAACAATCCTACAGAATATAATTTCTCATGTAATGAAGACCCAAAGTTAAATGAGTCATCTGGGGTGTACAAAATGGACCCTGCCCTCCAGGAGCAAAGAAGACATGGGTGACACACATGGTCAGTCAGAGGGGATGGCCCTGGATTTGGGGCAACCAGGAAGCTTTCCGAGGAGGTGGGGCCTTAAGCACAGTCCTGCAGTTCGGATGGGTGAGGGGGTGTATCTCAGGTAGATGGAGCACAGGTGAGGCTACATCAGCAAGCACAGGGCACAGCTAAGGGGCATCACGAGGAGGGTAGAGCCTGAGGATGGAAAGGCAGCAACGGCCTTGAATGTCATGTTACCAAGTGCAAACCACAAACCCCCTCTCCCGTGGAGGCAGACCCACAAGTACAGAGAGGATTCTTACCCCATCCACAGAGACGTAGGCCCGATCGTGGACGCCATTGAAGGGCGAAGAGAGGGGTGTTGGGTCGCTGCAGTCTTGAGGAAGTGTTGTTCGGTACAGCACAAACCCAAAGTACTGGTTAGAGAAGGATGCAAGAAAAAGACATCACTCTTGCCATTCATGTTAGGAGAACTTGGTCACCCTCGATCTGTGTGAAAGTGACATTTCTAAAACCAGAGGAATGAAATGCTTCCTCAGCCTCGGCAAAAATTCCATCTGAGAGAAGGGAACCGGCTTCAATCTTCGGGTCACAGAATAAAATTATCACAGCAGCGAACTGCAAGGAAGCCTGAAGAGTGTTTTGTCAAACGTCACCTCCCCTCCCACAAGAGGGAACTGGACCCTGGAATGTGTTAAGTGATTTGCCCAGAATCACTCAGGGGGATCCCATCATATATATCCCAAAGTTATTTCTGTTACCTCAAAAACCAGAACCAAAGACAACAACAACAAAAGGCAAATGGCAACAGAATGCCAGATTCTTGGGCTAAATCCACTCTAACACACAAAACAAGAGTCAATCAGAAACTGTTTAAAGTGGAGGCACGAGGGAAACGGACAGAGATGGGGGTGTAACCTGTCGCTAAGTCAGAAAGTACTTTGAGAGCTGGGATCCATGGTCCGAAAGGAAGGCCCCAACCATCAGCCTCGGTTCATGGCTTCCTGCTGTGGCCATTAGCTGGGGGAGGTGGATAAATCCTGAGTCATACAAGAGAGTCCAAATGGAAATCCAGCAGGGAACAGAGACAAAGTTCCCTACTCCTTGGGCCCCAAAAGAAAGAAAGTGCACCCCAGGCAAGTGGAGAGGTGACTTGCAGGAGTGGAAGGCAAACGCTAACACATGTTCTTGTGTTGCAGGCAAGTGCTGAACTCAAGAAATGCTATTGCTGTCGCCAGTCAAACCTTCAAGTGCAAGGATGCCTCCCTCCCAGACCCCAAATCTCCATCTCTCTCTTGTTTTTTAAATTTATTTATTTATTTATTTATAGCTGTGTTGGGTCTTCATTTCTGTGCGAGGGCTTTCTCCAGTTGTGGCAAGTGGGGGCCACTCTTCATCGCGATGCACGGGCCTCTCACTATCGCGGCCTCTCGTTGTGGAGCACAGGCTCCAGACGCGCAGGCTTGGTAGTTGTGGCTCATGGGCCTAGTTGCTCCACGGCATGTGGGATCCTCCCAGACCAGGGCTCGAGCCCGTGTCCCCTGCATTAGCAGTCAGACTCTCAACCACTGCGCCACCAGGGAAGCCCTCTCTCTTGTTTTTATCTTTTGAAAGTACCAAAGCGGTGAGTCCAAGCTCAGAGGCCGAGGAAAACTTAGCCAGGGGTTTCCAGGAGGGGAGCAGAAACTGAGATGCTCCCTGCAAAGGCAAAGCTGAGACCTTTGGGGATGGGGTAGGGGGCAGCTGCAGGGGTACCAGGGCTGCACCCTGCTCCCTGCAGCTGTGCCCGCCGAGGGGTTTACTGGAAATATATCTGCTATGGGGGCTTCCCTAGTGGCGCAGTGGTTGAGACTCTGTCTGCCAACTCAGGAGACACGGGTTCGAGCCCTGGTCTGGGAAGATCCCACATGCCGCGGAGCAACTGGGCCCGTGCGCCACAACTACCGAGCATGCGCGTCTGGAGCCTGTGCTCTGCAACAAGAGAGGCCGCGATAGTGAGAGGCCTGCACACCGCGATGAAGGGTGGCCCCCGCTCGCCGCAACTAGAGAAAGCCCTCGCACAGAAACGAAGACCCAACACAGCCAAAAATAAATAAACAACTTAATAAACTCCTACCCTCAACATCTTCTTAAAAAAAAAAAAATCTTCTATGGGCTTGTCCCAGATCTGAAACAGCCAGGGCCCAGGAGCCCCACCCGATCCGAGAGCACTGCCTTGGCCAAAGATGAGAGAGAAGAAGGGGTCTGAGGAAAAACAAGGGCAGCTGGCGTCTGTCTACACATGAACCTGGGATTCACTTCCCAGGTTCCTACTGCTCTGTGTCGTGTCTTGGCTGATGTGCTCAGACCCTACTAGGTGGAGAAGACAGGTAGATGAAGACGTGGACGTACAGTCAGTGTGTGTTAGAACCAGAGAAAGAACCTACTCAAAGCTGATAAAAAAGTGTGGGGTGGGGAGCTTAATTATTCATTTTTATTTATCACAAAGCAGTGCTGTTGGAGTGAAATCACAAGTATAATAATAGTAACTGGAGGCAAAATACGTTAAAGTGAGATCAGATGTGCTATTATTCCCTCTAGAAGGTGATCTCCCTAGGAAGTCAGAAAGGAGGGCCGGGATAACTTTCCATTTCAAAAAACGGGACTGAGATCCTAAGTGATCAAACTGAACATTGAACCCAAGGCAAAAAGTGACGTCATGGGCATCCTGAAATGGTGCCCTGAGAAGAACACATCACCGCTGTCATGTTTGCACCAAAAATGTTTCACTGAATCTAACCAGTGAGGGGCCATATACAAAACTGGGCTGACCTCTTCAGACATGTCCATGTCATGAGAGAGAGAGAAAAAAAGACTCAGGAACCGTTTCAGATGAAAGAAGACAATGTGTGATCATGAAATGGAAACTGGACTGAAAAAAGTTAAGCTATAAAGGACACTATTGGAATGACCAGGGATACCTGACTGTGGAATGTGTATTAGATAATAGGATTGTATCAATGCTAAATTTCTTTCTGTTTATAAAAATAAATTTATTGATTGATTTATTTTTAAATTTTGGCTGCGTTGGGTCTTCATTGCTGCGCGGGCTTTCTCTAGTTGTGGTGAGCTGGGTCTACTCTCTGTTGCAGTGCGCGGACTTCTCGTTGTGGTGGCTTCTCGTTGCAGAGCACAGGCTCTAGGCACGCGGGCTCAGTAGTTGTGGCTCGCGGGCTTAGTTGCTCCGCGGCATGTGGGATCTTCCCGGACCAGGGCTCGAACCCGTGTCCCCTGCATTGGCAGGTGGATTCTTAACCACTGTGCCACCAGGGAAGTCCCAATGCTAAATTTCTTAAGGGTGATCATTATTTATGGTCGTGTAGGATAATGTCCTTCTTAAAAATATGTGCTGTAATATTTAAAGGTGAAGTGTCATGATGTTGACAACTACCTCAAACGGCTGAAAAAAAAAAGCAGTTGACTGCGTATACACACAGAGAAAGATAAAGCAAGTGAAGTAACTGTTAACACTTGGTGAATCTAGGTGAAAGCTGTATGGGTGTTTGTTGTACTATTCTGGCAAGTTTTCCAAAATAAAAAGTTGGGGAAAACTTTTACAATAAAGATGGGGCTGTGGCCTGGAGATTAAACACACACACACGATGTACTCTGTTCTTGTTCTCTTCAAAAGCAGGAAAAAGAATCTCTAATAGCCTAATCTATTAAGAACACAGTCCTTCTACCTTTGAGCTAAGGACAAATAATTGTCTTTTTTGAGTAATAAAATAGTGGTTTTCCTCTGATACCTTATAAGAAAGATTAATTATGTCCTAAATATACTCAATTTATAGCTTGTACAGAATTATGCTGAAGCAGGATGAGCTACTACCTATCTGATAATAAGAAATGGGGGGAAAACACAGGAAAGATCAGCTCACCATGTAGTACTTAGAACTGAAGAGAGCGTGGAGATCCATGGTTAATTTATGTGGGGTCTGATTTATCTACTTACCGTTTTGGTCTCTGTGTTCAGAACAGGCAGTGCAGAAAGCACATTTTTGCAAGTAGAAAAAAGGTGAAGCATTACCTTTGAAGGCCTACCTGTTTCACCTGGATAAATGTCAAGGGATAAACGCTTTTTATGGGTCCAGAGGGACACAGAATGTCGAGAGCTTCCTCCACTGTCTTTAACTGAAAAGAAACAAAAGTAGCATTCACTCACTGTCTCCCCTCCCTGGTAATCACAGTAGAGAATAACGTCATTGACCAAACCCCTAAATAAATTGAAATGGCTCAAATTCTACTTAGTGCTGTCCCCCAGTCACCTTCAATCAATTCCATCTATTCCTTAACTCTGGATGAAAGTTAACGGATGATAAACTTAAAAATAGTTTCAAACATACATATTTGCAAACACAACCTCCTGTATGTGAAAGGCCCTTAAAATGCATGAAAACCAAAGCCTTCCCACCACTCCCAATGAAGTAGCTCTGACTGTGCCCTCCTCTGAATTTGTCTGCAGCATATTTCCCACGTCTGTATCACTTTCCAGTTGTTTATACCACTGCTGTCCTTGCTGACCGTCAGCTCCTTAAGGGCAGGGTCTGTACTGTGCTTACCTCCAATGCCAGCACAAGGTAGACACTCAATTAATACTTATGATTGTGTATTCTTGCAGCTCACGGTGTTTATTCTGATGCAATGACAACAATGATAATGTCTATAAGCTCTGGGTGCCTCACCAAACTCCAGGGGAGACATCACTTTACCCGCATAACTCACTGAATCCTCACAACACCAGGAAAGGCAGGCATTACTGTCCCCTTTTAGGAAAGAAGAAATGGGGCTCAGAGCAGCTCACTTGAATCAAGGCGCAGACAGGATTTGCAGTTAGGTTTGGCTCCAAACCCAGGGCTTTCCCTAATACGATAGTGGTCAGGAATTTTATAAACACTTTTCATGGTTACCTCGCCGATAGGCAGCATGGTAGAAAACAGTCTTAAGTACAATCCATCAATTCAGCTGAGTGGGTGCTTTCCCACTTGGACAACTAAAGGAACTCAACTCATGGTGACAGCTTTTATCCTATATAACTATGTTCTACTTAAACTTCATTTAGTTATATGCCGATTTGCTATCTTCAATTGTATATATTTAGTTTCTGGTCTCACAATTTTCCTTCCTGGTAAACAAAATGTGCTCTGGTACTAAGGTAGCTATGTTTTAGCAGTGTTGTTGTTTGAAACATTTGCAGTTATTTTCTGTTGCATAAAAATAAAATTTTCACAGCTCTGTAAAGACATAAACCAGGACTTCCCTGGTGGCACAGTGGTTAAGAATCGCCTGCCAATGCAGGGGACACAGGTCTGATCCCTGGTCCGGGAAGATCCCACATGCCGCGGAGCAACTAAGCCCGTGCGCCACAACTACTGAAGCCCATGCACCCTACAGCCCATGCTCCGCAACAATAGAAGCCACCACAATGAGAAGGCCATGCTCCACAACGAAGAGTAGCCCCTGCTCGCCACAACTAGAGAAAGCCCACGCACATCAATGAAGACCCAACACAGCCAAAAATTAAAACAATTTTTAGAAAGACACAAACCAACCCTTTCCTTAAGTAGCAGTAGCAATGAACAAGTAGAAGGTACTCCCTTTACAAGTGTGATCAGAGTTTGGTTAATCTAAAGCAAGACTCCTATCAGGCAGAGAGAACACATTCTTTGTAGATCATAACACATGTATCCGACAGTAGGTGAAAAATGTTACAAGAGCTCAACCAACCAATAATACATCAAAGGGCTTCATGAATGGAAAAATTATACAATCATGTTTGGTATTTTGCTTAAAGATAAAAACTTATGATGCTATTTTAGAATTATCAAGATTCTTAAGAAATATGTAACTTTTTTTTCCTTGTGAGTTAACCCATGTAGGAGTTAGGGATTATCAGAGGGGAAAACCTGAAGACACAGATGGTCAAAACAAATTGATTTGGGCTTACGTCACTCCTATCAAATGAAACCTCGCTTCTTTGTCTCTTTCCCTAGAATAAAATGGTCTTCGCTCATATTTATGATTCATTTCTAGCTTTCCCCCCTGATGTCCCAATTACCATATAAGCCACAAGCCACGAGGACATAATTTTGAGATGGAGGGGAGTGTATAATTGAGGGTTAATGCCTGTGGCTTTTGAGAACCCCCTTTGAGAAAGGTGAATTATAGAAAAGACCATCACCAGCCATAACAATAAGGTTGCATGTTATTCCCACAAGGGCTCCTAGTGCTGCTTTTGACATGGATAATGGAACCAAAATGATCTAAGAATGCCCGCTCGTGCCCCATGTGCTCACCCTGTCAACAGGCACACAGAGTCTCTCACCTCCCGTGTCCCTGTTTTCCCAGAAACATCATCCACCACATCAGTCTCACAGAAAACAAGTTCACAGAAAAATAACAAACCGATTCCCCAGCATAACACTTTCACTCACGACTGCTGAATTCCACTTCCTCGCTCTCAATGTTTCTGTCATTTTTTTTTTCCTTACCTTTTTTAGACCAACTTTTCCATATGCAAACTTTGGTGTGGATGGAGGGATAGGGCCTTCCGGTACTTTTTCAAACTATAAACCAGAGTGGAAAAAGACAGAAAAGAAAAACAGCCATTAAACTCTCAGAAACATATCTATACAATTCATGTTTCAAAAGAGAGTCAAAGAGTCAAACAACAGTGCCAGTGATTTTTGGAAAGGCAAAGGAACCAAAAATTCTCCCCCACACAGAATCTAAGTGTATATCTTTGTATGCCTGTTCTTTAAGCTCCAGGAATCATTCAAATAATTATAGAACAAAAGACTTCAAACCGAAAGCAAAAACAAGTAGAGAGAATAAAGGTGACAGCTGAAGACTGAAGTGGAGGAGAAAAGGAAAAAGGTACACGGTGAAATGCACTCTGAAGGGAGGGAGTTTATAGTAGGAAAAGATGGTATTTGCAGATTAAATCTCATTGGTAGATTAAAGTTTTGTGTCAATGTTAAATTTGCTGTGGTTATATAAGAGCATATTCCTGCCTATTCTTACAAAATACACACTCAAGTATTTAGGGGTAAAGGGTCCTGATGTCTGCAACCCTCCAGAGGTTTAGGGAACACACGGGCTTGGTGAGGGGCAAATGATGACGCAAATAGAGTGAAATGTTGACAGGGGTGAATCTGGGTGTGGAATATACCAGTGTTCTTTGTAATATTCTTAGTCTTGAAACTTTTCTGTGAGCTTGAAATTATTTTTAAATAAAAAAATTTAGAAAATAAAACCTTATTAAATATGTACACACACAGAGTCACACACACAATTTATATTAACATCAGAAGGTATGGGTGTAATTCCCAGGTCTTAAAAACGTCTATGTCCATCTGGAATCTCCAAGTAGGTTGTATTATGATCTGTCAGGATCCTTACAGTTCTTTCTTTCCTCCTTTCTTCCTTCCTTCCTTCCTCTCTCTTGCTCTCTCTGCTTCCCTTTTAAAAGTAATAAAAAAGAAGAGGATAAAACACTTCTATAGTAAAAAGCAATAGTCTCCTGACTCACTATTCTCTTAGTTCTGTTCTTCAGAGGAAACCAATTTAAAATCATTTAGGGCTTCCCTGGTGGCGCAGTGGTTGGGAGTCCCCCTGCCGATGCAGGGGACACAGGTCCGTGCCCCGGTCTGGGAAGATCCCACATGCCGCGGGGCGGCTGGGCCTGTAAGCCATGGACGCTGAACCTGCGCGTCCTGAGCCTGTGCTCCGCAACGGGAGAGGCCACAACAGTGAGAGGCCCGTGTACCGCAAAAAAAAATTAAAAAATTTAAAAAAATAAAAAAAAATCATTTAATTCTTCCAATTTTTGCTTCTTTTAGTCTCTAAATAATATACTCATCTGCTATTTCTTGTTCAATCAATTTAAAGCATGATTATTGATTTCTTTAATACATGGGATTTAGCTCAGCTGTACTCTTCTGGATATCTTCTTTTCTTACCAATGTGGTTATGTCATTTTCACTTTCTCTACTGGTTACCTTTGTAGCTTTAAATAATATCATATACCTTTATTTCTCAGTTCTAACCAACTAAGACATCCTTTGTGTCCACACATTTAAAGATAAGGATATTTGCATGCTTTGCTGAGCTCTCCTCTCCACTCCCATCTCCAAACCATCAACTGTACTTTTTACATTGTCAAGGTTAAAGGTCTAGTCTATAGTCATAAGTCCTCCCTTCAAGTGTACATTGACTCTAAATTAAAAATCAGGGCTTCCCTGGTGGTGCAGTGGTTAAGAATCCGCCTGCCAATGCAGGGGACACGGGTTCAAGCCCTGGTCCAAGAAGACCCCACATGCCGCGGAGCAACTAAGCCCGTGTGCCACAGCTACTAAGCCTGTGCTCTAGAGCCCGCGAGCCACAACTACTGAGCCCATGTGCCACAACTACTGTGCCACAACTACTGAAGCCCTCGCACCTAGATCCTGTGCTCTGAAACAAGAGAAGCCACCTTAATGAGAGGCCTGCGCACCACAACAGAGTAGCCCCTGCTCGCTGCAACTAAAAAGAAAGCCTGCATGCAGCAACAAAGACCCAACACAGCCAAAACCAAAAACAAACAAAAAAACAAAACAATCACCAATGCTCACATTATTATAATTATATAAATATTGCTCTCTGCACAGCTAAGTGGTGGATATGTACTGGGATGGCATGTTCTCTCTCCTTGTAGATGCTTTTTTTCTCTTCTCTTCCCTGGGGTTTCTAATTGCCTTTCTTTTTTCCTGTCTGCCATTAGGTTAACAGCTCTTTAGGTTGTTCCAAATTTCCAGAGATGGTATCAAGTTTCTCCCACCACTTTTCCCCCCCTAGAAAACTTCCTACTGGAACCCTCAGTCTTCCTGCTCCAAGGCTTGAGAGTCAAGGATTTTTTTTAAACTTTTATATTTTATTTATTTATTTATTTATTGCCCTGCCGCATGGCTTGTGGTATCTTGATTCCCTGACCAGGGATTGAACCTGGGCCCACAGCAGTGAAAGCGCTGAGTCCTAACCACCGGACCACCAGCAAATTCCGAGAGTCCAGGATTTACCTTCATTATTCTTCTGGCTTTTCCTTCCTGTTTCTAGACACCCATGACTTCCTCATTTCACTAGAGAAATCTCAAGTAAATTCCTAAGGACTGGCACATGGGAGGTAAACTTCCTGAATCTTTGGAATGTCTGAATATGTCACATTTAATTAATAATTTGGATGGGTATAGAATTCTATATTGAAAATAATTTTCCCTTAGAATGACAAGGGTACTGTTCTGTGTCCTCTATCACCTGGTGTGGCTCATGCCAGGCTCATTCCTGAAAAAGGTGACCAGCTTTTTCTCTCTAGAAGCTTGTAGGCTGTTTATCCTCAATGTCCTAAATTTTTATAAGGATGTGTCTGGATACATATGTTTTTTACGTTCATTATGCTAGGCAACTCAGATATCCTTTTCTGTTTGGGAAAAAAAATCTGTACTGTTTCTTTGATGTTTTCTTTTTCTCCATTTTTTTCCCCCTTCCTTATAAGTAACCTGCACATCCTAGATTCTTCCTCTGTATGTCTCATATATTCTCTCTTGTTTCCATCTCTGTCTTCTGGTTCTAATTTCTAGGATATTATTTTTAATTTCCAATATCTTTTTCTTGGTCTCCTTTATCATAGTATCCTGTTCTTATTTTATGGATGCAATATCTTCTCAAATCTCTCTAAAGGATATAAATTTGAGAAAGTTTGCTTTGTTTTGTTTAAGATCTCTCCTGTCTCCTGAATTCTCTGTTGCCTTTAGGGTTATTTTTCTGTTTATTTCATCTTGGTCTTTCTCTTTCCCTTTGCAGGTTTTATGGATGTGCTCAAACATCTGGCCATCATCCTTAGTTGTCTATTCATATTTAACGGTAATGCAGATGAATGTGCTAGCACTTGCACACTCAGCTTCTCTCTGCCAGTCTTGCTCTGTGTACAGGAGCCAGGCTTGTCCAGTTGGGAGCTTTGTTTTAGGGTGACTTGGCAGGGAGTCAGACATAATACATGGGGTTTTTGCTCTGGGGCTGTTCTTCTTTTTTTTTTTTGAAAAAAAAAAAATCCTTTGGGCTTCCTTGGTGGCACAGTGGTTGAGAGTCCGCCTGCCGATGCAGGGGATGCGGGTTCGTGCCGCGGTCCGGGAAGATCCAGCCTGTGCTCCGCAACGGGAGAGGCCACAACAGTGAGAGGCCCGCATACCACAAAACAACAACAACAACAACAAAAAAGACAAAACCCAGAGAAGGTAATGAGATGTGTCCTCATTTTCCAGATGGATAAGGGAAGAGGGCCAAGTTTGTGCAGAGGCCAGGAGCTGTAAACTGCACCTCCTGTAAAATTCTAGAATTTTATGTACCTTCATTTTAAGGCTAGAGACTCACAAGAAAGTGAGAATTGTATAGCACAGGGAACTATATTCAATATCTTGTAATAACCTATAATGGAAAAGAATCTGAAAAAGAATGAAAAAGTACTGAATCACTTTGCTGTACACCCCGAACCTGACACAACATTGTAAATTAACCACACTTCAATATTTTTAAAGTGGTACCAAAAAAAGGGGGAGAATTGAAAGATGAGGCTTGATGAAAACAGGCGCAGAGTCATGGAAGGCATCCTGACCACATCAGCATTTCAGAGAAACCACTCTGGAAGACAGACTAGAAAAGCCAGGTCTGTAGGAAATGAATAGACTAATGCCACAAGAGTACAGATGACACTGTAAAAGACTATCTATTTGGATTAGCAGATGCAAACTATTATATATAGGATGGATAAACAACAAGGTCCTACTGTATAGCACAGGGAACTATATTCAATATCTTCTGATAAACCATAATGGAAAAGAATATGAAAAAGAATATATATATATATGTATAACTGAGTCACTTCTGCCGTAGCAAAAATTAACACAACGTTATAAATCAACTATACTTCAATAAGTTTTTTTTAAAAAGACTAACATTCATTAAGTAATATTCACATCAAAATCCTTAATTATCAGACATAAACACTGTGTCCACCAGCAACATGGATCATCAAGAGACAGCTGTGTCTACCCACTGAGCTAATGTCATTCCAACCATAAACCAAGAAGGACAATCAATCAGCCAGTGTAGACTGGTCCTGGGTCAAGTTTCAAACTTCGTTAAGCTTCCGAAGTACTGAAAATCACGATGGCCATTCTCTCATGTCCAGTCCCCGCCCAGCCTCACTACCACCCTCATGAAATTCCAAGATCCCCTCCAGTCATCAAGGTCCTCAACTACAACTTAATTTCTGCAGAATGACTCATCTTCAGAAAGTCAGCTGGACTCATCTTTGATGGAATCCCTATGAAGAACTGGAGCAAAACTTTAAAAAATCGGTCTGAAATTCATTCAAAAGCATACAAAAATAAACTCACCACTGCCCCTCTCAGGAATTGCTACCAAGGAGGAGGGCAATACCCTATAGTATTACGCTTCATCCCCGAGGTCAAGGTGTTAACCATGTCTGGTTGACTTTTACCCACACCAAAGAGAATACATTTAAAAATGCAAATGTCACAAGCTTTGCCACGCCTTGAAGAGTCCTGTGCAAAGGGCTGCCTGGAGTCTTCACTGCTGAGCACAAGCTTGTGCAGCCTGCTGGGAAATTCCCACCTCTGGGAGTCCATGTCAGTGAAAGAGACTGTCCATCTCCACCCAGCTTACTCTTGAGATGAACTAAAGAAGAGACCCATTCGACTTTTTAAGTCTTTGGTGAAGGAAAGAGGCAGGAAGAGCTATGTATGGGGGGTATTTATGATTCCATTTCTTTTCCTTGATGCAGACAAATACTTTGAATACCATCTAACAAACCATCGAAGCGAACATCTACAAAGGCTCTTAAGAAAGAGCTCACTTTTAAAGTCGTTCATTTCTCTCTTCTAAACCTGAAATATCAAAAAAGAGAAGTGGGGGGCTTCCCGGGTGGCGCAGTGGTTGAGAGTCCGCCTGCCGATGCAGGGGACGCGGGTTCGTGCCCCGGTCCGGGAAGATCCCACATGCCGCGGAGCGGCTGGGCCCGTGAGCCATGGCCGCTGAGCCTGCACGTCCGGAGCCTGTGCCCCGCAACGGGAGAGGCCACAACAGTGAGAGGCCCGTGTACCGCAAAAAAAAAAAAAAAAAAAAAAAAAGAGAGAGAAGTGGGGAAAGATGACCACATCTTAAGCTGCAATCTATCATAAACTACTGAATTACATTAATTTCTGAAGACTCTGTCTCCTTCATGGGTTCATTTTACTGTGGCCACTGGTTAAATGCTTGGGATCCTCTGGGTTTGTCTTTTGCTTGGCCCGCTGCCTTTCTCACTCAGCTTCTGCGTGCAATCTCAACCTCTCCTGGACTTCAGCCTCCACCTCCACAATGACTGCAGAATCCGTGCCTAACGGATTCTTCCTGGAGCTTCTCACTCTTAAGTGAGGTGCTTACCAGACAGACACCTCCACTTGGATGTCCTCAGAGGCATCCTGAGCTCAACTTGCTTCTCCCTCCCCCTTCTCACCTGTGCCTTCTCTGCAACCCTCTATGTTAGCTGCTGACCCCAATACCAATCTAGTTATCCAACCAAGGTTGTAACCTGGACAAATCAGTGACTCCTCATTCTTCCTCACACCGGCATTCAGCCAGTTGCCAAATTCCACCAGTTTTACCTCCTGAATATTTTTCAAATCAACTGCTTCCTCTCCACTCCCCGTTGGCCCTGCCATCATCTAATTCCTAGGTTACTGAAGCAGCTGCTGAACTCATCTTCTGCAGCCAGAAGTGCCCCAAGGGAGGGTCCTAGCAGTGCGTTCTCAGGGTCATAGGTTTTTGTAAAATTTGCAGAAGTAATGCAATTTAACCACAAAAGGCTAAGACCCTCACCTCTTTCTGCTCCAGCTTTCCTGTGTTAAACATCCTCTTGGGTCAGGAGGCTTTAGAGTGGCTACAGGCATCTTTGAGATTCAACCAAAGGAGAGTTAAGGGTGGGGATTTATTTAATTTGGGCATAGAATATATTTACAAGGTTCACTGTCACTCCTATGAGTAGGTAAATTATTGCTAACAGATTATGCTCACTCGCAATATGATTGTGCTCTAAGGCACGCAGCTCCAGAAATATGTGGGTTGTGGAGGGAAAACAGGGTTTAAAATGTTATGGGGCCAGATCATCAAAAAATCTACAAACAGTAAATGCTGGAAAGAGTGTGGAGAAAAGGGAACCCTCTTGCACTGTTGGTGGGAATGTAAATTGATACAGCCACGATGGAGAACAGTATGGAGGTTCCTTCAAAAACTAAAACTAGAACTACCATACGACCCAGAAATCCACTACTGGGCATATACCCTGAGAAAACCATCATTCAAAAAGAGTCATGTACCACAATGTTCATTGCAGCTCTATTTACAATAGCCAGGACATGGAAGCAACCTAAGTGTCCATCAACAGATGAATGGATAAAGAAGATGTGGCACATATATACAATGGAATATTACTCAGCCATAAAAAGAAATGAAACTGAGTTATTTGTAATGAGGTGGATAGACCTGGAGTCTGTCATACAGAGTGAAGTAAGTCAGAAGGAGAAAAACAAATACCGTATGCTAACACATATATATGGAATCTAAGAAAAAAAAATGTCATGAAGAGATTAGTGGTAGGACAGGAATAAAACACAGACCTACTAGAGCATGGACTTGAGGACATGGGGAGGGGGAAGGGTAAGCTGTGACGAAGTGAGAGAGTGGCAGGGACATATATGCACTACCAAATGTAAATTAGATAGCTAGTGGGAAGCTGCCGCATAGCACAGGGAGATCACCTCTGTGCTTTGTGACCACGAGAGGGGTGGGATAGGGACGGTGGGAGGGAGGGAGATGTGACCACCTAGAGGGGCGGGACAGGGAGGGTGATAGGGAGGGAGACACAAGAGGGAAGAGATATGGGGATATATGTATATGTATAGCTGATTCACTTTGTTATAAAGCAGAAACTAACACACCATTGTAAAGCAGTTATACTCCAATAAAGATGTTAAAAAAAAAAAGTTATGGGGCCAGGACCTGTCTACAGAAATTTCTTCCAAATATTACAGCTCATGCATGAAAGAATTTGAGAGAGATTTCCCCAGTTTAGATAACAATCCTAAATATTCATATAATGCTATTAGTAACAAAATGTGAAGCTTTCCTGTTTTTCTAAACTATCAATACTAAAAAACAAATTTCAATCAGTCACACTTGAGAAAGATTGCCAGTCTCTCTAGAGAAGATTACAAACATTGTTGTCATCCGAAGAGACAATAAAACAGCATGCAGTCAAAAGAATATAAGGAAAGAAGGATGGCAGAGGTGTTTCAGTTAATAAAGCCAAAATATATTTTTAAGTTTTGTGATGTTTGCAATTATTTTAATTTAAAAATTTTAAAATTTGTATTGATTTTTAAACAATTTTTATTGGGGTATAGTTGATTAATATTGTGTTAATTTCAGGTGTACAGAAAAGTGAATCAGTTATACATATTCATATATCCACTCTTTTTTCTTTTTAGATTCTTTTCCCATATAGGCCATTACAGAGTATTGAGTAGAGTTCCCTGTGCCATACAGCAGGTTCTTATTAGTTATCTATTTTATATACAGTAGTGGGTATATGTCAATCCCAATCTCCCAATTTATCCCTCCCCTCACTTATCCCCTGGTAACGGTAAGTTTGTAATGATTTTTTTACTCATTTAAATATACATTTGCTTTTGGTGCCTCACTCAGCACCCTTTTTTTTTTTTTTTTTTTTGTGGTATGCGGGCCTACCTCTGTTGTGGCCTCTCCCGTTGCGGAGCACAGGCTCCGGACGCGCAGGCCCAGCGGCCATGGCTCACGGGCCCAGCCGCTCCGCGGCATGTGGGATCCTCCCAGACCGGGGCGCGAACCCGGTTCCCCTGCATTGGCAGGCGGACGCGCAACCACTGCGCCACCAGGGAAGCCCCTCAGTACCCTTTTTGAAATGCATATCTGACTATGTCACATGGTGTATTCAGCAGCATTAACGTTCTTGGTGAAGGAGGAGATACCATCACCTGTACCTTAAGGAGAAAGCATGGCAGTGTTGGTTCCCACTAGATGGGGAGAAGAGACCAGGATGTAAATAGAGAAGTGCAGATAATTAAAGGTCCAGTTGAGGTTGGAAGTACAAATCCCTGTTCCAGCCAGTCCACACTGAAGTTCACAGTCCTCCTGCCTGGTTTCAGGGCCAGAGTGTGACAGCAGAATGGTCCAGGCCGGTGGATTGTGGAGCAGGGGCCCTTGAACAGCAGCAGAGAGGGCTATGGAGGGTGATGGTGAAAGACTCTAACAGCCATCAATCCTAAGAGCAAGGGAAGGTCAAGAAAATGTGAGGGGTTGCAGGGGTTGGGGGAGGGGGCAGAAAGAAGTAGCTAAATATATGGGAGAATAAAAACGTGAGGTTATGATGAGGCCAAAGATTAGATGATGTTTTGTGCAAGAAAAGCACATGTAAATATCTGCTTTTAATTTTTGACTTGGATTGTTTTTCTATGTTAAGCATAGAAAAGCTCATTATTTCAGAAGGAAAATGATTCTAAAAATAAACCTGCCAGCAACACCACTGAGAGGTATATACCCAAAGGAATCGAAAGCAGGGACTTGAACAGATACTTGTGCCCCAATGTTCAATGTAATATCATTCAAAATAGGCAAAAGATGGAAACAACCCAAGCGTCCATCAAGAGATGAATGAGGTGAATAGATAAACAAACTGTGGTATACATGTCGTCCCTCTGTATCTGCAGAGTATTGATTTCAGGACCCCCAGAGATACCAACATTCCAGGATGCTCAAGGGACTTGAGTACATCTGCATATGTTCCGTGCACATTCTCTCATATATTTCACATCAGCTCAACATTACTTATAATACCTAATACAGTGTAAATGCTATGTAAATAGTCGTAAATACAATGTAAATATTATGTAAAAAACTGCCTGCGTGCAACAGACTCAAGTTTTGCTTTTTGAAACTTTCTGTAATTTTTTTTTTTTAATATTTTCAATCTGTAGTTGTGGGACCCACAGATATGGAGGGCTGCCTGTATATATACAATGAAGTATTATTCACCCATGAAAAGAAATGAACTTCTGATACATGCTATAACATGAACCTTGAAAACATTATGCTAAGTGAAATAAGTCAGACACAAAAGGAAAATATTGTATGGTTCCACTTTTGTGAAACATCTACAGTATGCAAATTCACAGAGGCAGAAAGTAGACTAGCACTTACCGGTGGCTGAAAGGAAGGGGAAATGGGGAGTTATTGCATAATAGTTAGCGTTTTTGTCTGGGTGGATGAAAAGATTTTGTAAATAGATAATGGCGATGGTTACACAACATTATGAATGTAATTAATGCCACTGAATTGTACACTTAAAAATGGTTAAAATGGCAAATTTTATGTTATATATATTTTATCACAATTAAAAAAAATTAACATACAAAACCCACTGAATTGTGTAATTTAAATGGATGAAGTCTATGGTATGTGATTTATATCTAAATAAATCTGTTTAAAAATAAACAAACCTGGGCTTCCCTGGTGGCGCAGTGGTTGCGCGTCCGCCTGCCGATGCAGGGGAACCGGGTTCGCGCCCCGGTTTGGGAGGATCCCACATGCCGCGGAGCGGCTGGGCCCGTGAGCCATGGCC
>NC_041231.1:55583488-55625734 GCF_002837175.3 Physeter macrocephalus | reverse complement strand
CTGGGCCGGTGAGCCATGGCCGCTGAGCCTGCGCGTCCGGAGCCTGTGCTCCGCAACGGGAGAGGCCACAACAGAGGGAGGCCCGCATACCACAGAAAAAAAAAAAAAAAAAAGAAATGGACAGGGACTATTTTAAGAAAACTTTAAAACAAGAAGGACATCAGAGAAGACTTGAATAGATAGAAAGGCATTTTCTTAGCTAAGACTCAATATTGTAAATATCACCCCTAATTTGATGTATAAACTTAAAACATCAACAGGTATCTTGAGTTTTTGTTTTGTTTTGAAGTTTATAGAATAATACGAAAGTTTACATAGAAAAGTAAACTTGCAGGAATAGCCGGGGAAATACTGAAAGACCAAAGATGGAAGACTAATCCTACCAGATAATAAAACATTGTAAAGGTAACAATTACAACAGTTTGGTATTGGTAAAAGAGAAAAAAAATCAATAACATAAGAGAAAGTGTTCAAAAATAGACCCAAATACTTATGGAAATTAAGTAGGTGACAAAATGGGCACATCAAACCAGTGGCAAAATAATGGATAAGTCAATAAAAAGGGCTGGGATAACTGTCTAGTCATTTAAGAGATGAATAAAGCTAAGTCGCCACCTCACTCCTAATAACAGCAGCAACAACAAAAATTCCATGTACATCAGCACTTAAATGTAAAATATGAAATCATAAAAATTTTAAACATGCTAAGAGAATTTATTTATACTACTACAGTGGGGAAGCAGCCATAAAGGAGGGAAGTAACATATTTGACTACATAAAAATGCAGGATTATTTTTTACAGAAAAAAAAAGAACCCTCCCCAAACTGTGAAAAATGAAAAATGCCACAATAACAAAACTCTTGCAAATTATAAAAAGAACAAATAGCCCAACAGAAAAACTATGAAAAAACCTGAACAAACAGTTCATAGAAAAAGTAACATAAATGGACAATTTATACATGAAAGGGTGTACAACTCTAAGTACTCATTACTAAAGAAATGTAATGCTTACTTTTAAAACTGTCCTTTTACATATCAAATGGCAAGGTCAAAAAGTCTGATAATTCACAGTATTGGTAAAAGTGTGGGGAAATAAGACTCAACTGATGCAATTTCATTGAAGGGCCATTTGTAATATAGTTCAAGAAAATTTCGGGGACTTCCCTGGTGGTCCAGTGGCTAAGTCTCCACGCTCCCAATGCAGGGGGCCCGGGTTCCATCCCTGGTCAGGGAACTAGATCCCGCATGCTGCAACTAAAAATCCCACATGCTGCAGCTAAGACCTGAAATAGCCAAATAAATAAATAAATATTAAAAAAAAAAAAGAAAATTTCCTGTAGCTCTCCTTGAACTGTACATGAGATGTCATTTAAAAGTTGAAAATAATCTAAATGCCCATAAATTAGAAATGGATTAAGTAAATGGCAGTAAATCTAAATAGCACAATAGCATGTAGCCATTACAGAGAATGAGATCATTTAGGTTAAGACGGCACACTAAACATAACATCTAATTTCATTCTTTCCCAAAAGAATGCCAGTAAACATCTCAGTAAACAGATTTTTGTTTAAGACATAAATACACAGAACTGAAGAACAGAAGAGGAAACAACAGCAACAAAATTCTGGAAGCTGAAAAATGGACAAATGAATGGCAATTCAGTAGTAAGAAAGCCAAATCCTAATCCAGAATGGGAGAAAACTAAGAACCAATTCAATTTGACTGCAAAATTACCAAAAGGCTCAAAATTGGAAGCACCCGATACTTCTGGAACTGGGAGGTACAGGTGCTAAAATGAGGATTGGGTGAAAGCTATTTGTAAAGCAGCATGATCCTCAGATTTCTTCCCCTTCTCCAAGCCAAAGGTTCTCAAACTAGTGCACGTCAGAATCACCCAGGGGTCTGTAAAATCTTGGATTGCTGACCCTATCCACAGAGTTTCTGATTCAGTAGAATTTGCATTTCCATCAAGTACTTAGGTGGTTCTGATGCTCTGGTATCTGAGAAACACTGCTCTATGGAATGCCCCCTCCCACCTGGGACTAGAGATTTATTCTCCGGAGAGGGGAAAACATGGTCTTTGCTTTCATGGTTAACCTGCAGCAACGAGGACATTTTAAAAGGGGAGAATGTGATCATGCACGTAGTAAAAAGTAACTACCACCACCCCCGCGCCCCCCCGCCCCCAACCCTGCCCCAGGGCGCAGAATGCTGGCAACCAGCTCCTTACTCCAGGCAGGACATTCGAAGACATCTTTCTTGGAAATCTTAGCCATAGAGGAAACATCTAAAAATACTGTACCTTGTAATTTTATATAATTAAACAAAATTAGGTCAGAAAGAAAAAAAAGCAACCTCTAAAAATAAAAAAACCAGTAAAGGAAATAAATGAACCTGTTTATTTGATTAGTGGCATAACCAAAGGCTACCTGTGATTACAATGAACATTGCCCGTCATAAATACGGCCCTGAGTGTAGGGGGATGTGGCGGTTTTAACGACATGCCCACAAATTCTCTGATACTCTTCCCCTCAATAAGTGCAACTTAATTCCCCTGAATATGGCCCGGACTTAGTAACTGGCTTCTAGTGGAAAGAATATGGAAAAAGGGATGGGATGTCATTCTGTGTCTGGGTAATAAAAACACTGCAGCTTTCATCTGGAGGTGCCCACTTTCTCACGGATCATTCACTGTGGGGGAAGCCACATCGTGGGCAGCCTCATGGAGAGTCCCACGTGGCAAAGAACTTTAGTGACCTGCACAGAGCCATGTGAGATGGATCCTTCAAAGGGGAACCCTACTACACTGTTGGTGGGAATGTAGGTTGTTGCAGCCACTATGGAGAATAATAAGGAGGTTCCTCAAAAAACTGAAAATAGAGTTGCCATATGATCCTGCAATCCCACTCCTGGGCATATATCCAGAGAAAACCATAATTCAAAAAGATACATGCACCCCTATGTTCATAGCAACACTATTCACAATAGCCAAGACATGGAAGCAACCAAAATGTCCATTGACAGAAGAATGGGTAAAGAAGATGTGGTATGTATATAAAATGGAATATTACTCAGCCATGAAAAAGAAATTATGCCATTGGCAGCAACATGCATGGACCTAGAGATGATCATACTAAGTAAGTCACGCAAAGACAAATACCATATGATATCATTTATATGTGGAATCTAAAATATGACACAGGGCTTCCCTGGTGGCGCAGTGGTTGCGCGTCCGCCTGCCGATGCAGGGGAACCGGGTCCGCGCCCCGGTCTGGGAGGATCCCACATGCCGCGGAGCGGCTGGGCCAACAGACTCACAGACATAGAAAACAAACTTAAGGTTACCAAAGGGGAAAGGGGTGGGGGAAGGATAATTTAGCAGATACAAATTACTATATAAAAAATAGATTAACAACAAGGTCCTACTGTGTAGCACAGGGAACTATATTCAATATCTTGTTATAAAGCATAATGGAAAAGAATATATATATACATGTATAACTGAATCACTTTGCTGTACAGCAGAAACTAACACAACATTATAAATCAACTATACTTCAATTTTTTAAAAAAAGAGGAAAGTAAAGAAAGAAATGGACCCTTCAGGGACTTCCCTGGTGGCACAGTGGGTAAGACTCCACGCTCCCAATCCAGGGGGCCTGGTCAGGGAACTAGATCCCACATGCATGCCACAACTAGGGAGCCCACCTGCTGCAACTAAGGAGCCCACGTGCTGTAACTAAGACCCGGTGCAACCAAATAAATAAATAAATATTAAAAAATATTAAATATTAAAAAAGAAAGAAAGAAGGAAAGAAATGAACCCTTCAGCCCCACGTAAGTTTTCAGAGTCTGCTGCTTCGCCAACAGCTTTCAGTGCAACCTCAGGAGAATTCATGAGCTAGAACATCCAGCTAAGCCACCCCTAGATTCTTTACCCTCAGAAGCTGTGTGAGGTCATAACATTTGTTTCTGTTTTTGTTTTTTAAAATTTATTTATTTATTTAATTTTAATTTTTGGCCACGTTGGGTCTTTGTTGCTGCCACGAGCTTTCTCTAGTTGCGGGGAGTGGGGGCTACTCTTCGTTGCAATGAGCGGGCTTCTCATTGCGGTGGCTTCTCTTGTTGCGGAGCACGGGCTTCAGTAGTTGTGGCACATGGGCTGAGTAGTTGTGGCTCGCGGGCTCTAGAGCGCAGGCTCAGTAGTTGTGGCGCACGGGCTTAGTTGCCCCACGGCATGTGGGATCTTCCCAGACCAGGGCTCCAACCCGTGTCCCCTACACTGGCAGGCGGATTCTTAACCACTGCACCACCAGGGAAGTCCCACATTTGTTGTTTTAAGCTACTGAGTTTGTAGGTAATTTGTTGCACAGCAATAAATAGGGGAGAAGAGAAATCTCCCTTGAAGATTCACATCCACAACTAGCCCACAACTAAGATACACGACATTCAGAGCATATAAGTCAGGAAGGATGTAACTGGAGGTAATGTGAGATACAGTTCTGGTGTAGGAAGGAAGTAAAGATATGGATTAATTGTAAATTATTATAAGTAAAAACTGAATGTTAGAGTTTTTTGAAAGCCAGACAAAGGAGTGCATACTGTTATGAACCCATCTATATAAAGTCAAAAAACAAGCACAGCTAACCTATGGTGATAGAGGTCAGTGGGAGGTCAATGACCAGAAGGAGCATGAGGGGAGCTTCTGGGGGCTGTGTGTTGGTTCCAGGGGTTCACATTGTTCTATACTGAGTTGTATTTTTGGGGGGGTAAATATTTCACACTTCAATAGGTAACCACTAAAAGAATAAAAATATAGTGAATAACATCCAAACTAGGGTGGGAGGGAGATGAAATAAGGAAACAAAAATAAACAGTTCAAAAGAAAGTAATAAGGGAAGACAAAACAGAAAAGCTGGACAAATAGATTATTATAAGATGGTTGAAATGAATTGATGTGTATCAAGAATTATAATGAATGACAATGAACAAGTGCACCAGTTAAAAGACAAAAATGTCTAAACTAGATTTTTAAAAAATCCAGCTATATATCCTGTTTACAAGGGACATGTTTTTATTTTTATTTTTTTAATTGAAGTAACGTTGATTTACAATGTTGTGTTAAGTTCTGCTGTACAGCAAAGTGATTCAGTTATACATATACATTCTTTTTTATATTCATTTCCATTATGGATTATCACAGGATATTGAATATAGTTCCCCGTGCTATACAGCAGGACCTTGTTGTTTATCCATTCTGTATATAATAGTTTGCATCTGCTAATCTCAAACTCCCAATCTATCCCTCCCTCCCCCTTGGCAACCATAAGTCTGTTCTCTACGTCCGTTGAGTCTGTTTCTGTTTCGGGACATGTGTTTTTTTAAAAAGGATATAAAAAGGTTGAAATCAAAGCATTGTGAAAGATATACCAGATAAATACTAACTAAAAGAATGCAGGTAGTATTAGTATCAGACAAAACAGACTTTAAGGCAAAAAGCATTATCAGAGATAGATGACTTCCATATAATGATATTAAAAGATTTAATTCTCAATCTACATACTAATAACATGGCCTCAAAAACTGACAGAACTACAAGAAGAAATACATAAACACAACTCTCTCAATAACTAATAGAAGAAACTGACCAAAAAATTTAGGAAGGATATCAAAGATATCAGCAGCACCATTAATAAGCTTAATCTAATGAACACATATACAGATTATAGCCAACAATTATAAAACACGAAGTCTTTTCGAGAATACACAGAATATTTATTCATATTGGTATAGGCCAGGCTCTACCGAGAGGTTCAACAGACTTCAAGGGATTGGTATCATACACACTACATTCTCCAACCACAATGCAAATATGTGAGAAACCAACAGACTAGAAAAATACTTATGTTTAATAATTTAAAAACTCACTTCTGAACGTTTGAAGGGTCAAAGAGAAATCAAAACAGGCATGTTTAAAAGCAAACAATAATAAATATATTACATATCAAAACATATGAGATGGCACCATAGCAGTACTTGAAGGAAATGTATAGACTTGAGTATTTATATTAGAAAAGAAAAGAAGAAAGCCCAGTTTAAAAAGCTAAGCTTCAAATAAAGGAAGGAAATAATAAAGATAGGAATAGAGAGCTTTGAAACAGAGAACAAACGTACAAGACAGAACTTGGGAGTCATCACTCTAAATTCTACATAGATTAAACCCACAATAAAAATCACACGAGCAACATTTTAACTACACATCTGAAAACGTAGATCAAATGGACAAACTCTAAGAGTAGTTAAGTATAGATCATATTTTTCAATATGTTTAAAATTTTTCATAATATAAATAACACTTAGGCTTAAACTGAGACTACAGCATACTTAAAACTAACAGAAAAAAAAGTCCATACCATTTATAGGCAGAAAATCTTTGTTTTTTATCTTCAAAACTCAGGTGACTGAGCAGAAAAACTGTGGGTTTTTTTTTAAAGCCACACAGAGACAGGAAACCCCACCTGGGTGCGTTAGATGCCTCAAAGGTCACAACGTTAGCAGGACTAAGCATTCAGGTGTCAGGCCAGGAGGAAACAGCAATCACTTGCCCCAAATAGAAAAATGAAGCATTGCTGACAGCTCACACTTGTACCGTGTTCAGAATGCCCATGGATTTTCTTTCCTGCATACTTCAGCTACTTATATGGACACACATTTTCTTCTGTTTAGTATGAATAATAGTATAAATGGCCACTGCTTACTGGACAACAGATGTGTCAGGGCTGTACCGGAGGCCTTACCTGTGTTCTTTTTAATCCTTACAACGTACTGTGGAGTACCTTGCTGACAGGCTCACTCTTACTCGGGTGGGACCAAGACTCAAGGCCAAGTCTTGCTCATGCTTCCCGTCATCAGTCCTTTTAAACACAAAGGCTCCAGGAAGTTGTCTACAGAGCACTGTGAGTCCCGGGCAGGCTCTGGCCCAGGCCAGCCCCTGCAGCCCGTACAAAGCACTCACCTGCTGAATAACATCCCGCACAGCAAAATACTTCTCACTGAGGTCCCCGGCCTCGCTCAGGGGGGCATCATAGTCGTAGCTGGTGGGCTGTGCTTGGTAGGGCGTGTTGGCCCCTGGAAGACAAAACCGTGCCACTCGCTACTACGGAAGGCCTTCCCCTGGGACAAGTTCTTTGGGATTCATGGCTCGGCATTGTGGAGGGAGAAAATAAGGAACACATTAGAGCCAACTGTTAAGTGACACAGAGGTGGCCCTCAGGAGGCAAGGTTTAGAGAAACAAGTTTCTTCCTGCAGGTGGCCCTCGCCAAGCTCTTAGAGTCTACAGAGCACTTTCCCCATCCACTCTCTCAGCGACCCCAGCAGACAGCCCTGTCACTGGACAAGCAGGGCCTCTGAAGCTCCCCACAAACCCCCTGGACATCTCACAACCAGCAACAGCAAGGCTTATGGCATGACCCACATGACTGTTAACCCTGCAACCGTGATCTTGTTCATGACCTCATGTGTGGTTGAGAAATGGTCCATGGTGGACACACAGTTTTCTGGGCCCAGGATCAGCAGCAAACAACTAAGGGGCTATCAGACCAAACAAACTGGGAGATGACTCCAGACACACATCAGCCCACTGAAAGTCAACTGTAACCTTGGGCGTTTGTAATGTCTGCAAAGAGTTAGGGGGTGCTGTGGTGTTCCTCTCAGATTGACCTTCAGGGCCCAGGCACTCACTCATTCCCCCAGGTACCGGGAATGCTTGCTGAGGACGGCTCTCAGATGTGCCCCTCTCTGGTCCTTGACCTCTGCTGGGCCGCCTTGCCCAAGATTACACCCCTCCTGGGATCGCCCACATCCAAAGACTGACCAGTGCAGGGATAGAAAAACCCAGTCCCCTTGCCTCAAAGGGCCATCCCAGCTCCAGAGCTCCCTCTAGAATCAGCTGAGCCACTTTTTTTTTTTTTTTTTTTTTGCGGTACGCGGGCCTCTCACTGTTGTGGCCTCTCCCACTGCGGAGCAGAGGCTCCAGACGCGCAGGCTCAGCGGCCATGGCTTACGGGCCCAGCCGCTCCGTGGCATGTGGGATCTTCCCGGACCAGGGCACGAACCCGCATCCCCTGCATCGGCAGGCGGACTCTCAACCACTGCGCACCAGGGAAGCCCCAGCTGAGCCACTTTTGAGACTGCATCACTGCCCAGCTTCTTCTGCCCAGTCCTGACTCGCAATGGTGTTGCCGCTGGGAGCACACCCCAATAAACTTGTGCCAGGCAATCTCAGAGTCCGTTTCCCAGGGAATGTGACCCTCCACAGAGACTAATAAATAATGCCAATACTGTGGATGCAAAAAGCAAACAGCGTTGCAATTATTGTCCAAGGGGCACAGTCTAGACCAGCGGGCCCCAGCCTTGTCACAGGTGATATGCTAAGATAGGAGACTCTGCAAATTTGGGCAGTGACCCTTTGTCAGTACAACTTGCCCTGGCCTGAGAGTCACGTGGAGAGCTCGTTAAAACACACTCCTGGGCTTCCCTGGTGGCGCAGTGGTTGGGAGTCCGCCTGCCGATGCAGGGGACGTGGGTTCGTGCCCCGGTCCGGGAGGATCCCGCATGCCGCGGAGCGGCTGGGCCCGTGAGCCATGGCCACTGAGCCTGCGCGTCTGGAGCCTCTGCTCCGCAGTGGAAGAGGCCACAACAGTGAGAGGCCCGCATACCACAAACAAACAAACAAACAAACAAAACAAAAAAACAAAACAAAACAAAACAAAAACCACACTCCTTAGCCCAACCTGGGATTCTGATTCAGCAGGGCTGGGGTCAGACCTGAGACTCTGCATTTCTAAGTAAGCCTCCCAGGTGACACTGACACTGCCATTTGCAGACCAGCAAGTCTCCATGCCACCTCTTTCTCTTCTACTCCAGAGAGCATTTTGCAATGCAAGTGTGTGAAAGAATAAAGTTATTTTAGGATAATCTTATATCCAATCTAATTTTTAAGTAAATGAGGCACAAAATCTGACAGTTCACTATGATCTAGTAACGAATTCCTTGGAGTGATCCCACAGCTCACGAATGATGGAGCCGCCCTGGGTGATCCTACTGGTGGCGGGGTTGACAGATGAGGGAGGCCGAGGATCAGGTCATCCCCCAAAGACTGTCTCATCTGTTCTGTGCACAGAATCTACATTTTGAAAGACCTGGACCACTCAACCAATTGAATTGATTCAGTCATATTACTTTTACTCTCCTGCCTCTGGGAACACCTATGGCAAAACACATCCTTTGCTGTGAGATGCAAAGAAAAGAAAAACCACATTCCTTGCTGCAAGGAGCTCACCTTCTCCTTTGTGGTCCCTCCTCTGGCTCAGTGTGGCAGTGACCTCGCTCCACTAGACCAAGGGCATCCTAGTGGTAGGCATGGCCTTGTTTACCCGAGGCCCCTGCAGAGCCATGCATGAGAAGGAGCTCTGTGAAGGAGTGTCAACAAGTGTGAACACCCAGAAACATACTTTACGGGCCAAGGGAACCCAGGCTGGGAAGTTGGCCAATGGGTTACAGGACAGACTGGAAAACTAAGTCTGTGCAGTTCTACCACAGAATCTTCCTCTGGATGTTTCAGATCCCCACAGGGCAGTGTCCTAGGGAAACAGTGCTGACTTCAGCCTCCTCTGGCCACGCTGGGGAATGTGAGGTAAGCAGGCAAGAGAAATGGCAGGATGTACCGCTCCTCAGCTTTGCAGGGTGTGTGAGGAGGAGAGGACAGCCTGGCTCCCGTGGGGATACATGAGCACAGAGTGGGCGCCTATCTGCACAGCATGGGCAGCTACTGTGGGCAGGAACGCAGTGAGCACCTGAGCCAGAGGTTTTCTCCCATGCTCTCCTCTGGGAAGCTGGCCCGAAGAATAGCAGCCAAGAGCACAGACTGCCCACCTCCCCGCCCAACTCCCGCAAAGAGACCGGGAACAGGGCAGGAGAGACAGAGGCCCACAAACACAGAGGGGCTGGTTTGGGGGTTGGAAACACAGGCTTCAGGCTGCAAGGAGTTATCCAAAGAGCGGTGACCAGCTTTCCAAGGCCTGAGTTTGAGCCCAGGCTCCACTCTCTGCCAACTGAATACGAATCTTGTGGGCTTTTTTGGTACCCTGCTTTTCTTATCTGTAAAGTGGGTCCATAATCCCCAGCCCAGGTGAGACTGCTATGAGGACTAAATGGGAAAACAGAGGCAGAAAAGAGCCTTGTATTGTTTATGGCAGGGTCTGGGGCAAGGGACAGGATTAAGGACAACTTCTGAGTGGTAGTTTTATACATGTAAATTTTATTTATTTATTTTTAAAATTTTTATTGGAGTATAGTTGATTTACAATGTTGTATTAGTTTCAGGTATACAGCAAAGTGAATCAGTTATTATAAGTAAATTTTAAAAAAGAATGTATTGGGACTTCCCTGGTGGCGCTGTGGTTAAGAATCTGCCTGCCAATGCAGGGGACATGGGTTTGAGCCCTGGTCTGGGAAGATCCCACATGCCGCGGAGCAACTAAACTAGTGTGCCACAACTACTGGGCCTGCGCCCTACAGCCCATGAGCCACAGCTACTGAGTCTGCGTGCCATAACTACTGAAGCCCACACGCCCAGAGCCCAAGCTCTGCAGCGGGAGAGGCCACCGCAATAAGCCCGTGCACCGCAACAAAGAGTAGCCCCCGCTCACCGCAACTGGGGAAAGCCTGCGTGCAGCAACTAAGACCCAACGATGAAGACCCAATGCAGCCAAAAATAAATAAATAAATAAATAAATAAATTTTTTTTAGAAAAGAATGTATTGTTTTCAATAAAATAATAGGATATAGAAAATCGTTTCATGAACTGTAACGTTTCAAAAAATATCAGTCTTTGCTCCTGGATTGGTGACTGGTGTCGGTTCCATGGATGGAAGCTAGGAGGAATCCCTACTTTCTGAATGCAAAAGGCATCACAAAGTCTGAAGTGTTTCTAAGGGGAAGACAGACACAGAGCTGATCTAACTTCAATTAGCAACCTTGGCACACTACTATCTTTTAAGAAATGACATTTAAACTTTGCATTATCTCCATTTTTTGGCTCTTATAATAATATTAATAATACTTTAACCAAAGTCTTCTCCTTGACCATCCTGCCCTGCACAAAAGATAGTAGTTTGAAGAAGAAACTTCATTAAGAGCTGATAGTGTCCAATTACTAACACCAGGAGACTGAGGTCCAACTAGGCTTCCAAAACTCAACTGTAGAGCATCCTCAATGACTCCTAGAGGAAAATGCAGATGTGGAGAGATGTGGGGAATGAGGTTTAGAGAAAAGCAATATAGGATGGTTTGTCTTTGCAAAAGTCAATGGCAATGAAGAGAATTTTACCATAATTTTTCCTACTAAAAAAAAAGACCATATAGGCCATATAGGAATGTAAAATTGTGCAGCTGCTTTAGAAAACACTGTGGCAGTTCCTCTAACTCTAAATATAGAGTTAGTTACCATATGAACCAGCAATCCCACTCCTAGGTGTACAGCCAAAAGAACTGAAACAGGGGTTCAAACAAATACTTACACATCAATGTTCTTAGGAACATTATTCATAATGGCCCAAAAGGGGGAGCATCCCAAATGTCCATCAGTTGATGAATGGATAAACAAAATGTGGTATATCCACACAATAGAATATTATTCAGCAATAAAAAGGAATGAAGTCCTGATACACAGTACAATATAGATGAACCTTGAGAAGATTATGCTTAATGAAAGAAGTCAAACACAAAAGACCACAAATTGTATAGTTCTCTTTGTATGAAATGTCCAGAATAGGCAAATCCATAAAGACAGAGAGTAGACTAGTGGTTGCCAGGGGCTGGGAAGAGAGAGAGTGGGGCATTTCTTGGGTACGAGGTTTCTTTTTGGGGTAATGAAAATGTACTGGAATTAGATGGTGATAATGGCTGCACAAGTTTGTGATAAACTAAACACCACTGAATCGTGTACTTTAAAATCATGCATTTATTTATTTTTTTGGCCGCACCATGTGGCTTGTGGGGTCTTAGTTCCCCAACCAAGGATCAAACCCAGGTCTTAGCAGTGAGAGCGCGGAGTCCTAACCACTGGACAGCCAGGAAATTCCTAAAATCATGAATTTTATGGTATGTGAATTATATCTCAAGAAAACAAAGTGGTTTTTAACAAAAAAAAAAAAAGAGAAGAAAAAGACCAGAATATATGAACAAGTAAGTTATAGCCAGAGACTATGACCTGCCTGACTAGCTTGATTTAAAACAATAGCTTCTAGGGCTTCCCTGGTGGCGCAGTGGTTGAGAGTCCCCCTGCTTATGCAGGGGACAATGGGTTCGTGCCCCGGTCCGGGAAGATCCCACATTCCGCGGAGCGACTGGGCCCGTGAGCCATGGCCACTGAGCCTGCGCCTCCGGAGACTGTGCTCCACAACGGGAGAGGCCACAGCAGTGAGAGGCCCGCGTACCGCAAAAAACAAAAAAACAAAAGAAACAATAGCTTCTAAATGTACAAGTTATGTCTCTTAAATTTTTTTTTAAGGAAAAATGATTTTTTGACCTACTGTATAGCCAGAGAACTATACTCAATATTTTATAATAACCTATTAGGGAAAAGAATCTGAAAAACAATACATATCTATATATCTATATCTATCTATATCTGAATCACTTTGCTGTACATCTGAAACTACCACAACACTGTAAATCAACTATACTTCAATAAAATAAAAAAAGAAAAGAAAAAAGAAAGCTTTGAAAGATTCGTATTTACATATGAAAAATATTCCATTTCTATGATTCTATAACACATTTGTAAATTAAATTAAAATTCGGAATTAAATTTTAAAAGAACAAGTAATTTGTGAGCATCTAAAACAAGTATAGAAGGGTAATTTATAATCATCATAATGCAGTTCCTCATTTATATAACATTGATTATTTCATAACACCTGGATACTCAATTTTTTTTTTTTTTTTTTTTTTTTTTTTTTTTTTTTTTTTTTTTTGTGGTACGCGGGCCTCCCACTGTTGTGGCCTTTCCCGTCGTGGAGCACAGGCTCCGGACGCGCAGGCTCCGCGGCACGTGGGATCCTCCCAGACCGGGGCGCGAACCCGGTTCCCCTGCATCGGCAGGCGGACGCGCAACCACTGCGCCACCAGGGAAGCCCTCAATTTTTTAAAATCAGTTCTCAATAGAAAAGTAAATTCAACATTTCTCTCCTCTTCTTAATAAATAAAAGAAAAATGATTTTTTAAATTATATAGGCAATTCTTATATATTAGAAAATTTGGGAGAAAGCAAACAAAAATAGAAAATAACAATTGTCCATAGGCACACCCCTCCAAAAATCAAGCACCAGAAACATTTTAGGATTAGATTCTACAAACAGATGTTAAATTGCTCTTACCATTCCAATAGGCAAAATTGGTGCCACCTGTAAACATGTACCTACAAGGAAACAAGAGAACAGACAGTACCTCACCATGAGCCCACAGCTACGGAAAACAGCCTCCCCTCCGAAAAATAACACTCACATGTTCACATTGGCCCCTCGGGAAAGAATATCATGAAGGGAGGAAGCCACTACTTCAGTCTTGACTGTTGAGTGAGGTTGGCCCCAATGGTCTAACCAGCCAGTGTAGAATTCAGAATTGACCTGAAAACAGAAAGGGATATGGAGCTTAGGATAGACTTAAGACCTTTACATGCTGGGCTTCTCAGTAACTACTGCCCTAGGTTCTCTACCGAGGAACAGGTGGGGAGAGGAGCTGACATTCACTACTTTACCTGGAGCTGGGGGACCAATGAGGACATCCCATATAGCATTGCCTAAACTCAGGTCTCAGGTGCGGACAATACAGGTGTCCCTGAAAAGTTGTACCTGCATCAAAATCTTGTTAACCAATCCCCAGTTTGAATATGGTAGGAAAGTTTGTTGGGCAAAAGAATCAGATGACAAAATGTTTATAAAATAATTAGCTCCAAATTCACCCTTTGTGTGAATCCAGATTTTCAGATCTCAGGTTGATTTAAAGTGAGGTAGACTTGTCCAAATATTCTGCCAAGCAGGCCCCAAGCACTTCATGTTTCTGTTGGGCATGACCCTGCCAAGCCCTTGATCTATAGAAGGAAAGAGAAATCTGGACGTGTTCTGGGGCCTTCTTGTCTCAGGCTCCAGGAAATAGCTCCACCCAGAGTCTGGGAACTCGGGTTCTGCATGGCTCACGAAGCAGAGACCAGGTTCAGAAAAGGCTGCTTTGTACAAAGGTGGGTACACAGGCGGGGCAGGTTGACTTGCTGCGGGGAAGGCACAGGATATTCCCCCTTACACGGGGCCAAGTGACAAGGACAGCTCCCACAACTGCAAGGAGAAGGGAAGCACAGAGAGGGCTGCATCGCTGATGGGCTGAGCACACCTGCCAGGACCTGGCCGCCTCCCGTCTCCACCTCCCAGGAGCCTAGACAGCGTGTCACAGAGCCCCGCGGCTCCCAGAGTGGTCAGCAACCCTACATCCCCATGTCACCTGGTTGCTTGTCAGAAATGCAGAATCTCAATCCCCTCCCAGACCCAACAGATCAACGTTTGCGTTTTAGCAAGAGTCCCACGTGATGTGTAAGCACACTAAAGGTGGAGAAGCTCTGTCACAAAGAGCTTTCAAGAAACACAGACCTGAACACAGATCCTGGCCCTGCCACTCACCAGCTGTACGCCCCTGGGCAAGTGACATGGTCTCCGAGCTTCATTGAAAATGGAGACAATGATATTACCTATTAGAGCTGGCACAAGGACCAAATACGATGAGGTACGCAAGAGCGCAGAGCCTGATGGAGGCGGGATGTTCACTTTGGTCCACATTCTGCCCCCCTCCAGTGCAGGGCCTCAGTGTCAAGTAGCAGCACTGCTTCTGCTGTGTCCCATGTGTCCAGAAGGGGGTCTCTACACTCCCATCAGCTGCTGACCTCAGACCCAGAGAAACCAAGGATCCATTCCCACCCTCCACAGCAGTTAATAGCTCTCTCCCAGCAGCAGTAATGAAGTTAGTAGAAGCAAACAGTCTCCCCAGGCCTCACGCCTGATTCTTACCAAGGGTCCTTTGGGTTCACTCTTCCTCTGGATTAGGAAAGCAGCTGTGATGTTGGCATCTGAAAAATGAGAGGGAGAAGAACGGTCAGCCATGGGAATGACAAGAAGTTAAATAAAAAGATTCCTTCGTAGGACTTGCGCCCGAGGCCCCCGCCCTTCCCCACACCCCCAAGTTAGCTTTAGGTGGGGACTCAGGCCATCCATTTGATGGACCATGGGGACCACAGAATGATGCTTCCTCTGTGAACAGTGCCCGGGCCTCTCCTGACTGCTTTCCTTTGGGAGATCACGGCACAGGCTTTGTGCTTCCTCTGTGTCCCCAGCACCTGGACACACAGCTGGTGTCTCCCTCCCTCTCTCTCTCTCTCTCTCTCTCTCTCTCTCTCTCTCTCTACTCGGACATCTGGTTGACCTAGCTGCTCCCTACAGGATAGCCCTGCTTCGAACATACTTCCTGGTAAGCTCCACAGCACCATACACACATACACACCATAGTGGCACAAATATTTGCCACTTAATTAACAAATCAAAGGGACAAATGTGCTCTAATTACGTTTATCCCTGAATCATGGAGTATACTCTGAATTATTTTAATTTGTACATCAACAGTCATTCCAGACCACTCGCAAACTCAATTTTTTCTTCTGAAATATTCCATTAGGATGCCTGTATCTCATCTTGCTTCCCACGTCTCTGTTCTCCCCTCCACCTCTAAAGAGAGAAAGGTTTTCTCTCCAGAGAGGTAATAGGCTGCTTTACATCAGTGAACACGCACAGTGCTTCCCAGCCAGAGCAGAGGACACCCTGACCCCACACTGCACAGTCCAGTTCCCGCAGTGGGTGTCCCAGTGTGAAAGGGACACCAGCCAAGTCTCCAAAACCCCCCTGCTCTTGGACAAGCCTTGGGCTTCTCTGTAAGGTCAGCTTTCAGAAGAGAATGTGCTCATCAAGAAAGAATGGAATCTCATTTATTTTATGGCTGTAAATTTCTCACTATTAAGCATTCGGTAGCTTCCAGATCTTTAAATGCTGCTCTCAGGCGCCTCTCCTGGGATCTGACCCCAGGCACTGCCCGTCTTGCACACAAATGAATAAAGCTACCACAGCCCCACCTGCCCCAGGTACACTGGTCTTGAGTGTCTGTCCTTGAACCCACAGCAGAAGCATTATTTGTATGTGCTGTCACCCTACATACAAATAATGCTTACAACTAACTCATAATAATCTTCAATTTGTTCCTCCCAACAGAAAAATACTGTGCTTTTTCATCACTGTGTTGGGAAGTGTGCCAAAGCAGGATGAAACCAGCATGCCACTTCCTGTGCAGCTCTTTGTAGATGAGTTATTTCATCGCCAAATGCTCTGAGCAACGTACCATGTTTCTAGAAACACTCAATTCACTCAGAGCCAGTTATCTCCTTGTTGGTAGTGTAGAAGAATCTTTTTTAAAATGCAACTTCAGTTTTCTGTACATCCTTCTCAGGAGAAGGCAACGCTGGATGTGTGTCTCATCCCTCAGATGGTAGAACAGCGGGATCCTTATTCTACTTGAAGAACTGGTCTTTTTGGGCGGGGCAGTAACTTTTCATTTTGAAATAATTACAAACTTACAGAAAACTGTGAGAATAGTACAAAGAACTCATCTTCCCTTCACCCAGGTTCCCCAATTGTTAACATTTTACCACATTTATCAGGTTTTCCCTCTCTATATGAATATACATATTTTTTTCTGAGCCATTTGAGAATAATTTGCAGACAGAATGGCCCCTTACCCCTAGATACTTCAGTGTGTATCCCCCATGGGCAAGGGCATTCTTTAAATAAACAGAATACAATGATAACAGGAAATTAATATGGATAGAATACTATTATCTAATCTAAAGGCTTTATTCAAAGATTTCAATTGTCTCAATAATGTCCTTCATAACAATAACCAAAGAAAGAAAAAAAAACACGGAAAAATAAGTCCAGGATCACACACTACATTTAGCTGCCATGCCGTTTATGAAAGCTGCTCTCAACCTACATGAAGATTTCTTAATGTCATTACAGCCCGAAGCATCCTAGCCCTCCTTTCATGTGTGGAACCTCAGCAGCTTACACAGCACTAATGCATCAGGCAAGACGATTTTTTTGTAGCATCTGCCAAACCACCTCCGGCCCATCACAGTTCCCAGCCTTATGAGTTTATGTAGAAAGAAAACGGAAGTGCCAGGTAAGTTCCCCGAACCCCAGGGCTGGCCTCAGAGTTCACGATGGCCACGACCCAGCCCGAGCATCCATCCATGACTCGGGGGACAGCGGGAGCAGGGAAGAGCAGCACATCCCGGACAGAGCCCGAAAGGTGGAGCTCCTCAACCTGGAACTGCTTCTGGCAGGCAGCCCCTAAGAGAACAGGACTCCAGGCTGCAGCCAGCTCCGCCAGGGCTGGAAATGGAGCTCTTGACCTAAGGGCCAACTCAGCTGACATAAAATGACTCTCTGCAATGGAGGGGTGCATTATCAGGTATTCTATTTTACCAGTTACCAGATACAGGAAAATTTGAGAAATCTCACTCGATATGCCCTTGCCACTTGAACAACAGCTGCCTAGAACGACTGATGGAGTAAAAAGCCCAAACCTGCCTGCTCAGCTGGGTTTCTGTGACTGTAGACACCAACCTGCTCCGAAGTCCACGGTGGCATAGAGCCCCTGCAGTGCCCCACACTGCAGGAACCTCTCATGCACCCCGTCCGTGGTGAACAGAAGCACGTCCTCACCCAGGTGGTAGTGGAAACGCTTCTGCAGGAAACGCAGGTAGTTGTAATCACAGGTATAGTAGCTGCCATATTCATTTTCAACCTGCAAATTTAAAAAGAGGAGGGGAAAGAAATCAGGAGACTCCAATGTCCGAAGGCAAGCTTTTGTTTAGAGAAACTACCTGCACATCTCTGAGATGACAAGGCTCAGTAATACCCCCAAATATCTCCTACACTCAGTCCTCAAAACTCATTTTCCAAAAAGCAACTCAGCATAAAAATCTACCTTCTAATACCTCCCAGAAATAAGGAAAACAACCAATGTGTTAGTTTTCAGATTGTAGTGATATTCTCCCCTATAATAGGTAACCGATACTTTAAACATTACATAAATAATACCTTTCCATGGCAGAAATATTAAAAAATGAAGAAAAATGGAAAAATCATCTGTTAATTCAGTGGGTAGAGGCCAAAGGATGTTGCTAGAGATCCTGCATTGTCAGCTTCCACAACAAAGAATTATTGGGTACAATGACAATAGTGCTGAGGGTGGTAACCCCTGTTCTGAAGTGTCCATTCTCAGTGAGGTGGAGAGCATCCCCAAGGAGGTGGGAGCTGATTTTTATAGGATTAAAAAAAAAACACCTTATTTTTCATATAAAGTACAGATATATGTACAATTATACAGTATATCTCAGGTATTAAAATTTCATGGGGGGCAATTAGAAAAATATGTCTAGAGAGGATCTTTAATAGGCAACAATGAAAAAAAGGTTAAGCAACATTGCTCTAAAGCAATAAAATGAATGACCTTCATTTATTTCCAATACACCAGATACACCAAAAAATCCAATACACCAAAGAATCTCAGAGATATAGAGGTTGGTGAAAGAAGCATGACACTGAAAAATACACACGATACAATTTCCCGAATAGAAAATCCAAATCAGTCAAAACCAAACTATCAAGTCTTGGTGTGCACATAATTGGTAAAAGTGTAAAGAAAAGCAAGAAGCTGATGGCTACGAAAGTCAGAACAGTGAGAAGAAGTGGGGTGTGATTAAGAAGAACACCTGGGAAGCTTCCAGGGTCCTGGCCACGTACCATTTTCCATCTTGGGTGGTCATTCTGTGGCTGTTCGCATCATAATGCTTCATTATGGCACATTAATGTGTGTGTGCTATACTTCACAATTTTACAAAAATTTAAAAATTTCCCACACATAACAATTTCTACCTGCACACAATGAAAAACAAATTTTTGTGACCCTAGGGATATGTGGCCTTCGAACATGAGCATGAGAAACTGTGAGCCCCCAGAAAAGAGGTGCCCAGTCTGAGAGTGGTTGGAAGAGATGGTTAAGGAAGCTTCCCTGGAGGGGTTGCCCGAGGCAGCTCTAGACAGAAAGACACTCGCTGGTCAGGGAAGCGGGAGAGGTAGAGAGTATTGCTGCAAGGAGTATGCTGTTGGCAAAATTGCTAGTAGCTCCATGAAGCCTATGGACAGAGTCGGGGAGTGGGAAGGGAGTAGGGGGTGATGTAGAAGAACTAGACACCACCATCATCAACTGCAAAGCACCTCCTCCCAAATGGTTTAATGCACGATGGTTTTCTCAGCAAGAATCCCTCTGACTATACTTTAATGTTATGGGTTCAAGAAGCAAAACAGGGCTTCCCTGGTGGCACAGTGGTTAAGAACCCGCCAGCCAATGCAGGGGACACGGGTTCAAGCCCTGGTCCGGGAAGATCCCACATGTCGTGGAGCAACTAAGTCTGTGTGCCACAACTACTGAGCCTGTGCTCTAGAACCCACAAGCCACAACTACTGAAGCCCGTGCGCCTAGAGCCTATGCTCTGCAACGAAGAGTTGCCCTTGCTCGCCGCAACTAGAGAAAGCCCATGTGCAGCAACAAAGACCCAACGCAGCCAAAAATAAAATAAATAAAATAAATAAATAAATAAATAAATAAATAAATAAATAAATAAATAAATAAATAAAAGAAGCAAAACAAGGACTTCCCTGGAGGTCCAGTGATTAAGACTCTGCTCTTCCAGTGCAGGGGACACGGGATCCATCCCTGGTCGGGTAACTAGGATCCCATATGCCGCGAGGTGCAGCCAAAAAAATAATTAATTAAATTTTTAAAAAAAAGAAGCAAAACAGGTAGTGGTAGGCCAGTATCAAGGGCTTCACAGGTCATGAAGCCATCCTGCAACAGAAGGTGTTTGCCACTCACACAGAGCAGGAAACTCCCCTTGGATGACTGATCCTGATACTCTTATTAGTGCCTCAGAAGTCCTTTTGGAAATAATTGAAATAAATCTTAAGAAAAGCTTTGCAAATACTGGCAAGGTACTGTTCCCCTCATTTTTTTTTTCTCCTCTTTAATTAAGAGCTACTTAAATGGCTGTGTCCTCCTTCATCATCTGACTGCCAAGAAGTTCAGAGCTAAATTTAAGGGTCGGCTTTAGCAACTAAGAGGGCCCAGAGCCTCTGCACCTCTTGTTCTTTTCTGGCCACGCCCCAAGCCAATATCATTGATTTTCACTTACTCTTTCAAATCTTATTTATCCATTATCATCATTGTATTAAGATAAAATACAGGACTGTATTTTAAACAGGATTGTAATAAATGCATATACCTAATTTGGTTAGGTTTTTAGAGAAAGAGAAAAGCTCAACATTCGCAAGACAGCTTAGTGCTGCGGTCACAGGCACAGACATCAGAGGCCCAAGAGTCCCTGTGCAAACCTCAGCTCTGCCTCTTCTTATCCAGGTGGCTCCACCCGTAAAATGTCTCTGTCTGTAAGAGGTGAGTGTACCTACCTCACTGGGTTGTATGAGTATTCACTGAGCCAATACACGAATAGGGCTTTTGCACAATACCTGGCACCTGGTAAGTGCTCAGAAAGCTGGCAATAAAGCGTACAGTCAAGTTCTCTATCATTGCCAACGAGAGGAAAGAAGAGGTGTGTGTGAAGGCGGGGTAGGTGAGAGGAGAAACACACAGAGAAGGGCTTGAGACTCACAGACGAAGTTGCAGTTAGCCTCAGAGGAACGCTGATTTTTCTAGAGTAGGAGTTTGCCAAATTTTTCTATAAAGGGCCAGAGAGTAAATATTTGGAGCTTGTTGGCCATATGTCTCTGTCTCAACTACTGAACTATGCTATTGTGGTTCACAAGCAGCCCCAGACAATACATAAATGGTTGGGCGTGGTCATGTGCCAGTGGCCTTTATTTACAAAAACAGGCAGAGGGCCAGGTTTGCAGGTTGCAGGTCTTTGTTCTAGAATAATTATCTCACCCTGTAAGCTCCTTAATAAAGCAACAAAACACTGCAGACGTTTTCAGTTGTTCCTCTTCCAAAACATCAGGTATAAACAGGGCTAATCCCTCATAATGAGTACCTCACAAATTGGATGAAGCAAATTTGTGGGTGGAAGGCCCCCACACTCCTAATTATCAAGCGGCAAAAGGATTAGGTGGGATTTGAGCAGGTGGAGATGTGAGGGGCGAAGGGAGAGGAGGAAGCTCAGTCCTCGCAGGATCCACGGTCAAGTTCAAGTCATCTGAGATTGCCAGGGATGGACATAGGAGGAAATGCCCCCCAAGACAGTCAACTTTGCTCTCCCCTGCACAGTTCATATTTGTTAACATTGTGGTGCATTTCAATAACCAAAAGGTACAGAAAAGCCGTCAGCAAAAATTGAAAGTGATTTCGGCAGAAGCAGAGACTAAAAAGCAAGGGAAATTGAGGAAAACCTGAGATCAAGAGAAAGGAAGAAGACCCAGCTATGCAGATACATGCAGTTTCAGCCTTGAAATCTTCATACAGGAAAATGGGCTCCTGTAAGCTTAACTGGTACAGACTCAGGACAGGTGAGGGGCAGTGAGTGCTATCAGTACACCTCTCTGGGCGTAGCAGCCTGGCCTCTCTCCACCACGCAGGGCACCCTGGCCAGCCCAGCCCTCGCATATTTGAAGAGCATGGAAATGGCCAGGCTCCCTCCCCACAATGACCGTCCCTGCAAACATTCCACAGTGCTGTTCACTAGAAGGAAATCTGGCCCACGCTCCCCTAGGGAGCGCCGCATGCACCCCCTTGCTGGTCCGGGATGCAGCCAGTTTTACATAACATATTCTTTGCAATAAGAGCATCCTTGGTAAATGACCAACAGACATGGTTTTGTTTTACCTAAGTATTTTTACAAGCATCAAAAATCATCGCAGGTCATGTGTACCGATTTTTCACTTGGAAAATTCTTGCCACGTGATATACCTCACAATCTACCAGTCACTGCAAAGTGAAAAACACATGGAAGAAGGAAAGTGAGGGCAGGAAGTGGGAGAGAAAACACAGTGGCCCCAATTCACTGCATCCTCTTTCCACACCCATGGAAACTGATGGCCTAGGCAGTGCAGACAGCAAAGTGGGTCAGTCCATGCTGCATCCCTGTGGCCAGAAGGCAACGTGGCACCGGAGAGGAGCCAGGCTGCAACATCTGCCAGCTGCGTGACCTTGGCCAAGTCACTTAACCTCTTTGAAGATGGTGGTTGGAATAACTGAATAGCGTCTGTAGGGCATCCAGCAGAGAGTCTCACACACAGCAAGCATTCAAAAATGGTAATGCCTCCCCAAAATGCAATTTAAATCAAAGCACCATCTGTGGCATTGCCTCTTCAAGAAATAGACATATGAAGATAAACAGCAGAGGGAACTATAATCAATATCTCATAATAACTTATAGTGGAAAAGAATATGGAAAAGAATATATATACGTATATATGTATATGACTGAATCACTTTGCTGTACACCTGAAACTAACACAACATAGCAAATCAACTATACTTCAATTTTAAAAATTAAAAAAAAAAAAAAAGAAAGAAATAGACATATGAGGTTCATGTCTGCTTTGTTCCCATATATAATGCGGATGGATGGAAACCTCCCCTGACCCGGCCAGGCTCCTCTCTGCGGTTACCTGCACTGTTATAATCGGCCCTCCATTCTGATAGAGGAGGGGCCTCATCTTGGGCAGAAAGATTCCCAACCACTTGTCCACAGCTGCAAGGTAATCTGGAAGACAACCAGGTTTAACACCATCACACGCCTTTTTCTACAAAGAGACACAACGCAGCCTATTACCCGGCGGCTGGCAGCAGAGATTGAACAGACTGGATTCAACAACCACTTTCTGAAATGGGGGGGTGCTACATGCACTAAAAGTCTGTTAAAAGTTGTCCTGCCCAGAGTTGTCTCCTCAGCGGAGCTCTGAGAGGAGAAGGACCAGTATGCCTCGTACCCGCCCCTGCCATTAGGACAAAAAGCCTGCAGCACAGGAGGTATCCACCAATGTTTGTTGAATGACTGAGTGATGTGTCCTCTCTGTCACAGTTGAGTTTTTTTTAAAATTAAGTTATAATCAATTATACATTTACATTGTCAAATGGGGATAACAGAGTACATAGGTCATAAAGTTGTTGTAAGGATTACTTGAGATAAAATGTGGAAAAACACTAATATACTAAGAGCATAAAATGTGAGAGTAGTACACTAAGAAGGAAATGCATATAGAACATAATATACTAGCCTTTTACACAGCAAATTTAATCAGTGTTAGCTGCTCTTATGACCAGCTTCATCACCAAGAGAAACTGAAGCCTTCAGAAGACAGAAAGGCAGCTAAGAACTCTACTCAATTCTCTGTAATGACCTATATGGGAAAAGAATCTAAAAAAGAGTTGAGATATGTATATGTATAGCTGATTCACTTTGCTGTACAGCAGAAAGTAACACAACATTGTAAATCAACTATACTCCAATAAAAATTAAAAAAAAAAAAAGAATAGCAGCTAAATGGGACCTGCAGATTGATCAGGGTTTATAGCTAGACAAGAAAAAACCTATCATTTACAGATAACTCTGTAAAAGTAGACAAAGGAACTGAAGACACCGCAGCTACTGAGAAATCCAGTGACACCACTGCAGAAACTACATCTGCCATTCTGATTAGCTGGACGTCATCACCAGCCATGTCATATTCTAAGAACAGAGGCAGAGAAAGCATTAAAATCAGCCAGTCAACCGCAAACAGGGCCCAGTGCCAATTCAAAGAGTTACCAGGGTATCAGCGAGATCTGGTCAAGTTGTTCGAATAATCCTTCTTTCCTAAAACATTCAGTATCTGGAGGAGGATGAGGAACACTCACTTTCGCTAAACTTTCAGAAGCATTCACCCAGGAGTACCCCAGCCTTCGAAATACCTGACTCTTTTGATATAAATTATCTAAGCTTTCTTAAATTCTCTTACTACATCTGTATCAACTTACCTGGATCACAAGAACGGAGAACAATAGATTCTTTCTCTAGTAGCCAAGCAGGTAATCCTCCCTAGGAGAGGAAAAAAAAAAAAAAAAAAAAAAAGGAAGAAGAGGTCATGATAAGGTCTTAGGGGAGACAGAAATTACTCTTAGCAGTGAGGGGAAAGAAGAAAAGTGTCGGGCTTCCCTGGTGGCGCAGTGGTTGAGAGTCCTCCTGCCGATGCAGGGGACACGGGTTCGTGCCCCGGTCCGGGAAGATCCCACGTGAGTCTGTTAAAAGTTGTCCTGCCCAGAGTTGTCTCCTCAGCGGAGCTCTGAGAGGAGAAGGACCAGTATGCCTCGTACCCGCCCCTGCCATTAGGACAAAAAGCCTGCAGCACAGGAGGTATCCACCAATGTTTGTTGAATGACTGAGTGATGTGTCCTCTCTGTCACAGTTGAGTTTTTTTTAAAATTAAGTTATAATCAATTATACATTTACATTGTCAAATGGGGATAACAGAGTACATAGGTCATAAAGTTGTTGTAAGGATTACTTGAGATAAAATGTGGAAAAACACTAATATACTAAGAGCATAAAATGTGAGAGTAGTACACTAAGAAGGAAATGCATATAGAACATAATATACTAGCCTTTTACACAGCAAATTTAATCAGTGTTAGCTGCTCTTATGACCAGCTTCATCACCAAGAGAAACTGAAGCCTTCAGAAGACAGAAAGGCAGCTAAGAACTCTACTCAATTCTCTGTAATGACCTATATGGGAAAAGAATCTAAAAAAGAGTTGAGATATGTATATGTATAGCTGATTCACTTTGCTGTACAGCAGAAAGTAACACAACATTGTAAATCAACTATACTCCAATAAAAATTAAAAAAAAAAAAAGAATAGCAGCTAAATGGGACCTGCAGATTGATCAGGGTTTATAGCTAGACAAGAAAAAACCTATCATTTACAGATAACTCTGTAAAAGTAGACAAAGGAACTGAAGACACCGCAGCTACTGAGAAATCCAGTGACACCACTGCAGAAACTACATCTGCCATTCTGATTAGCTGGACGTCATCACCAGCCATGTCATATTCTAAGAACAGAGGCAGAGAAAGCATTAAAATCAGCCAGTCAACCGCAAACAGGGCCCAGTGCCAATTCAAAGAGTTACCAGGGTATCAGCGAGATCTGGTCAAGTTGTTCGAATAATCCTTCTTTCCTAAAACATTCAGTATCTGGAGGAGGATGAGGAACACTCACTTTCGCTAAACTTTCAGAAGCATTCACCCAGGAGTACCCCAGCCTTCGAAATACCTGACTCTTTTGATATAAATTATCTAAGCTTTCTTAAATTCTCTTACTACATCTGTATCAACTTACCTGGATCACAAGAACGGAGAACAATAGATTCTTTCTCTAGTAGCCAAGCAGGTAATCCTCCCTAGGAGAGGAAAAAAAAAAAAAAAAAAAAAAAGGAAGAAGAGGTCATGATAAGGTCTTAGGGGAGACAGAAATTACTCTTAGCAGTGAGGGGAAAGAAGAAAAGTGTCGGGCTTCCCTGGTGGCGCAGTGGTTGAGAGTCCTCCTGCCGATGCAGGGGACACGGGTTCGTGCCCCGGTCCGGGAAGATCCCACGTGCCGTGGAGCGGCTGGGCCCGTGAGCCATGGCCGCTGAGCCTGCACGTCCGGAGCCTGTGCTCCGCAACGGGAGAGGCCACAGCACTGAGATGCCCGCGTACCACAAAAAAAAAAAAGAAAAGTGTCATGGAGAAGGGGTATTTGAGCTGAGCTTTCTGGGTTGTAACTTTCAGGGCAATTAGAAATTGTAAACATAATAAAAATAAGATCACTCTGAATGAATGCAATGTTTTGAGAATCAAAGCCTTTTCTACAGAATACTCCACTTCACCTCACAACTACCCTGTGAGGCAAACAGAGGCCCCACCATTAACTTCTTTTTACAGATGAGGAAACTGACTTCTGTATGTGACCACCAAGAGGAGGACCCATGCCTTCTGACCCCTCCCTGCTCCTCTCTGCCTGGGCACTGCCCAAGGTAAAAGACAACTGGGTTTGCTCAGTCACAGGTCCGTGTTACCTGGAATTAGAGACTTACCAACGCTGCTTTAATTCACTTGCCCCCAGATCCCTGCCTGTCCGCACACCAGGCAGGCATGGCAGGTCTAGCCGCACTCACCATGTCCCACTCCGCACAGATGTAAGGTCCAGGCCTCAGGATGACCAGCAGTCCCAGCTCATGTGCCAGCTGAATAAAATGCTCCACGTCATGGTCCCCAGTGAACTCGTACTGTCCTGGCTGGGGCTCGTGGAAGTTCCAGGCCACGTACCTGCCAAGACACACACAGCCCCTTCCTGGAAATAGCTCAAAAATCCAGGTGTCCTACATGAATTTCTGAACAGTCTGCAGAACTATAAACCCGCAGGACACACAGACATCTTCCTAAGGCAGACTCGCAGAAAAGAAGCCTTCTTTTGAGTTTTCACAGCAGCTACCAAGAGAATCAAACTTGTGGGGAACACTTTTAAGTGTATGACCCTCAAAGAACGCCCATTCCTATTTAATGCTTGACTTAAAAAAAAATACAGAGTTCATGGACACAAATTACTACTATGGAAAAATTACTTATGCCTATATAAGGGCTTAGGAAAAATGAAAATATCTGTGCTAAAGTAATAAGAGGCATACTTATTTATTGAAAAATATTTTTCAATAAAAATGGGAAGGGCTTCCCTGGTGGCGCAGTGGTTGAGAGTCCGCCTGCCGATGCAGGCGACACAGGTTCGTGCCCCGGTCCGGGAAGATCCCACATGCCACAGAGCGGCTGGGCCCGTGAGCCATGGCCGCTGAGCCTGCGCGTCCGGAGCCTGTGCTCCGCAAGGGGAGAGGCCACAACTGTGAGAGGCCCGCGTATTGCAAAAAAAAAAAAAAAGGGGAAAACCTCCAAGCCCTACGTCCTCCTAACAAAAGATTTTGTCAGGAATAGCCCGAAGGAAGTAAAATAACAAAAATTCTGGGACTTCACTGGTGGCGCTGTGGTTAAGAATCTGCCTGCCAATGCAGGGGACACGGGTTCAAGCCCTGATCCGGAAAGGTCCCACATGCTGCAGAGCAACTAAGCCCGTGCGCCACAACTACTGAGCCTGCGCTCTAGAGCTTGCGTGCCACAATTACTGAGCCCGCGTGCCACAGCTACTGAAGCCCGCGTGCCTAGAGCCCATGCTCCGTAACAAGAGAAGCCACCGCAATGAGAAGGAGCCCGCGCACCACAATGAAGGGTAGCCCCCGCTCTCCACAACTAGAGAAAGCCTGCGTGCACCAATGAAGACCTAATGCAGCCAAAAATAAATAAATAAATAAATAAATTTATAAAAAATAAAATAAAATTCCGACCAGCTCCCCGGGCTGCCTGCAGCATGGGACACAAACTTACTTACTTATTTATTTATTTTTTAAAATTTATTTTTTTAAATTAAATTTTTGGCTGTGTTGGGTCTTCATTGCTGCATGCGGGCTTTCTCTAGTTGCAGCGAGCGGGGTCTACTCTTCGTTGTGGTGCGCGGGCTTCTGCTTGTGGTGGCTTCTCTTGTTACAAAGCATGGGCTCTAGGCGCGCAGGCTTCACTAGTTGTGGCTCGTGGGCTCTGGAGCGCAGGCTCAGTAGTTGTGGTGCACGGGCTTAGTTGCTCCACGGCATGTGGGATCTTCCCGGACCAGGGCTCGAACCTATATCTCCTGCATTGGCAGGTGGATTCTTAACCACTGCGCCACCAGGGAAGCCCTGGGCGGGCTTAGTTGCTCCACGGCATGTGGGATCTTCCCGGACCAGGGCTCGAACCTATATCTCCTGCATTGGCAGGTGGATTCTTAACCACTGCGCCACCAGGGAAGCCCTGGGACACAACTTTAAATATGAAGCCACCCACTGCCATCACAAAGGTGTCTTTGATGACCCTTGGCTTGTGTTTTTTTTCCACAATCCCATGGTTTCAGGGTTCCCTGGAACAGTCTTGGTCCCCCAGAACTTAGTGTTGAAACTACAGACATGTCCCAGTGGCCCTAGAACCAGAATAACAAGTGGGATTCTTCCTAACTATCTGTCCCAGGAATCTGCCGCTGTGTTTTCTCACCCTTTATCTTTGAAGAGTTATCAGCAATCCACATCAGCAATGCAAAAACCAAAGTGGCCAGCCACCCCAACTTCCTTCTCAATTAGTCACTTTACAACAGCAGAAGACATAAGGAGAGATAGTTTTGGGGGTAAAATTCTGTAACCTTTGGCCATGGAATCACCCCAGCAGAACCACAAAGACAAACTAGGTTTCAGGAATCTACCCAACAAGGCATATCCCTCTAGGATCTGAGAGGAGCTATGGCTGCCTACCAACACCCTCATCTTCAAATCTCAGCGGGACCTCTGCCCAAAAACACGTGCCTGGGCAACTTTCAGTTTCGCCAGCTGCAAACAAGAAGGGTGACCTTGGAGAAGTGGCATCATCCATGTAATGTGCCCTGCACACAGTAAACGTTCAACCATTGTTACTCCCCTTTGCCCTTTCAAGCTGATATCCATTTTATGATTTCTGGTGACAAAGTTCAAGGTTGGAAGAAGTAGTTAATTGTCTAAAGAAGGGACACTCAAGCCCATGACTAGCCTCTCCCGGGACCCCAGACCATGCTATTCCCCGTTCTGAGCAATGAAACAGCTGCACCAAGAGATGCAGCTGGACCCTCCCTCCAGGGGTGGGTGTCCAGGTCCAGGTGAGAGCCCAGTGCCCTCCTACTTACGTCTGGATGGCATTTAGCCCAGCCATCTTCATCTTCAGCAGCCTGTCCTTCCAGTAGAAACGGGGCACGCGGAAATAGTGAATGCTTCCCGAGATGTAGCGGAAGGGCTGGCCATCCTTGAGGAAGCAGTTGTGGCCGTAATCGATCTCGAAAGTCCTCTGGGAGGCGTTCTACAGAGCAAGGACGGAACCACGTGAGAACTTCCACCCTCCGCATCTCAGAAGCAGACGCTTCAACAGGGGCATCTGACTCCCTACCCTCTTAGTCTGTGTATGTTCTTGATTCTGGGCTATAAAGCAAACCACTGCTAAGTCAGGGCAAGGAGGAGCCACGTGCAGGATTCCAGAGGCCGCCACCAATGTGACAATCAGTGGGTGAGCTGCAGAAGTTACATGCCCAAAGAGAAAACCCTGCTGCAGGGGACTCTTCGCAAGGTGTGGCGAAGCTCAGTGTGCTGGGGCTGGAACACACACATACACACCCTGGCCCCCATGGCTGTGACCTGCCGGAGCTCTGGGTGTCCCTCAGCAGGAATGTCATTGTGCTGAAAGCAACAGATCAGAAGTCCAAAGCCCTGAAGCCTTAACCTAGGTGCTGCTCTGAGTCCCACAATGACTGAGCATCCCTCTCTAACCCTGCATCTCTTCATCCATAAATATGCAGGATGCCAGACTAAATGAACTCTAAGGCAATATGTGTGACCCAATTTGTAGGTCATGAACTCAATTCGGTGATGACTGGCACGTTTTTTAATGAAAGGGAATAGAAATATCAGTGTATTGCACAGAGTAAAGACAAGTGTTTTTTTTTAAAATTTATTTTATTGAAGTAGAGTTGATTTACAATGTTGTCTTAATTTCTGCTGCACAGCAAAGTGATTCAGTTATACACATATATACATTCTTTTTCATATTCTTTTCCATTATGGTTTATCACAGGATATTGAATATAGTTCCCTGTGTTACACAGTAGGACCTTGTTGTTTATCCATTCTATATATAATAGTTTGCATCTGCTAATCCCAAACTCCTAATCCATGCTTCTCCCAAACCCCCTCCCCCTTGGCAACCACAGGTCTGTTCCCTGAAAACCAGTGTCATTTAATGAAATTTTGTTATATATACATATATAGAGTTGCATATGGTTGTATGTCTCTGTGGGGTTGAGATGTAAGATGTATTTCTAGAAGTCAAATCAAAGTTTGAGAAACACAGTTTGGGGATCACTTCAGGAGCTGAAATGCTAGGATTTGAAAGGGAAGACCTCTGGGACTTCCCTGGTGGTCCAGTGGTTAAGACTCTGTGCTTCCAGTGCAGGGGCTTGGGTTGGATCCCTGGTCAGGGAACTAAAACCCACATGCCGTGCAGCGTGGCCAAAAAAAAATTTTTAATTAAAAAAAAAAAAAGAAAAAGAAAAGAAAGGGGAGACCTCAAAGGGGAGGCCGACTGTGAGGCAGAATAGAACACTGCCCTCTGGTGGATATAAAAAGGCAGCGATAGACCTCAGGTTCCAACAGGACAAGGGCTACAAGAGACCATTTAATTAGTGCCCTCCATTGTTGGTAAGATTCCTTGTGCATCCTTAGGCTTCTTTTTTTTTAATTTTAAATCTTTTTTTCGTAGCAGCATCACAGTCCATGAGAGCTTTGGGGGTTGCCCTTGAAGCCATATCTGGAAACATCAATGAGAGCAAGGGTCCTAGATCACACTTGGCCTGAAATCCAAATATAAAGTATTGTGACTGTGGGAATTCCCTGGCGGTCCAGTGGTTAGGACTCCAAGCTTCCACTGCAGGGGGCCCGGGTTCAGTCCCTGGTCAGGGAACTAAAGATCTTGCATGCCGCCAGGAGACTGCTTAGGGGCAACTGGAAAGCTTTACTGTATGTGAGTTACTAAAGCTAACCAAAAATAAACAAATAATTTAAGAATCTTTTTTTTTTTTTTTTTTTTTTTTTTTTTTGCGGTACACGGGCCTCTCACTGTTGTGGTCTCTCCCGCCGCGGAGCACAGGCTCCGGACGCGCAGGCTCAGTAGTTGTGGCCCACGGGCCTAGCCGCTCCGCGGCACGTGGGATCTTCCCGGACCGGGGCACGAACCCGTGTCCCCTGCATTGGCAGGCAGACTCCCAACCACTGCGCCACCAGGGAAGCCCAAGGATCATTTTTTAAAAGGCCAGAGTGTCAATTTAATATCTCCAAACAATGCTTTAATTGCTACTCAAAAGCAAGAAACTCACATGATTTCTTATACCAGGTGCCCCAATGGATGACTTTGAAAACATCTCACAGCATCTATATGATTAAATGTCAAATAAGGGTTTCCCGCAAGTTCTTTGAGTTCAAAGGTGGCCCATATGTTGGGGAAATTGTTTGTACAGGTGGAAAGGGAGTGAGCAACTTCAGGCAGAACTGGGAAAAGGAAAGGGCTGCTTGGAGTTTGCCTGTCTAAGGGAAGGGATTTGGAGAAGCAGGAGATGAGGTTGGAGAGAAACGATCTGGGCAGATGGTGGAATATGGCCTTTGTCCCACAGAGCAGAGCACCCCTGCATTCAAACAACCTCAAAATCCAGCCCAAACATCAACCTAACAAGCACTTGCAAATATTACAAACACCTACTATGTGCTGGGTAATAACAGAGGGGAACCACACAGATGCAGCCACAGATCACATGAAGCTTCTGTCTAGCAAGGAAGAAACCCAAGAGTCGACATAGTGAGGTCTACATAGTAAAATGAGGATAAAACCACCAGGTTGTACACCGTCAACGTACACAGCATTATCTATCAATTATATCCGAGTAAAGCTGGGCGGACAGGATTAGAGCACAAGGCTGCAGCAGTAATAAATGGCATGTAACCCAGGCCTGGCGGACAAGTTTCCCAGGGGAAGGAACACCCCAAACTGTGGTTCTCAACCTTGGCCACACACCAGAATCACCTGCGCAGACTTTTAAAAATAGCAAAGTCTGGGCTTCCCTGGTGGCGCAGTGGTTGGGGGTCCGCCTGCCGATGCAGGGAACGCGGGTTCGTGCCCCGGTCCGGGAGGATCCCACATGCCGCGGAGCGGCTGGGCCCGTGAGCCATGGCTGCTGGGCCTGCGCGTCCGGAGCCTGTGCTCCGCAAGGGGAGAGGCCACAACACTGAGAGGCCCGCGTACCGCAAAAATAAATAAATAAATAAATAAAATAAAATAAAAAAATAAAAATAGCAAAGTCAAGCCTCATGGCCCAGACATTCAGATGTTAATTGATCTTGGGTGGAGCCCAGGCATTGGTATTTCTTAAAACTGCCCAGAGGATGTAATGTACAGCCAGGGTTAAGAATAATCGGTCTAGGGCTTCCCTGGTGGCGCAGTGGTTGAGAATCTGCCTGCCAATGCAGGGGACACGGGTTCATGCCCCGGTCCGGGAAGATCCCACATGCCGCAGAGCGGCTGGGCCCGTGAGCCACAACTACTGAGCCTGCGTGTCTGGAGCCTGTGCTCCGCAACAGGAGAGGTCACAACAGTGAGAGGCCCGTGCACCGCGATGAAGAGTGGCCCCCGCTTGCCGCAACTGGAGAAAGCCCTCGCACAGAAACGAAGACCCAACACAGCCAAAAATAAATATAAAATAAATAAATTGATTTAAAAAAAAAAAGAATAATCGGTCTAAGCTGAGCCCCAGGACGAGGAAGAGTTAGCCAAGGGGATGGGCGACACAGGCAGAGGAAACTGTGAGCCCTGGTGGAGGGGGCACAGGATGCAGGGAGGGAGCAATGGAACCTCAACACAGATAAAGCATGATGGCAGCCGAAACAGGGGAGACAGGCAGGGGCCAGACTGAATGAGCCCTGAAGTCCATGTTCAAGGGCCTGGACTTTATGTCAAGAGCTATAGAGAGCAACTTAAGCAGAAGAATGATAGGATCAGACATGTTTTCAAATATTTGGCACTGTGGTCTTTTCCTGAAATGGCAATAAAGGAAGCAGAGTAATGGACGATGGTGGGTGGCAGCAAGGTGGGCATCAGGCAGGAGATGGAACCCACAGGACCAGGGGGCGGGGTTGGGAGGAGGGGTTGGTTAGATGCAGGATGAACACGGGGACTAACCTGAAGAGGCTCCCATTGGCCTCAGGTAGAAAAATTTGAGCTTTTTTTTTTTTTTTTTTTTAAGAGAGAGAAACCGGGCTTCCCTGGTGGCACAGTGGTTGAGAGTCTGCCTGCCGATGCAAGGGACACGGGTTCGTGCCCTGGTCTGGGAAGATCCCACATGCTGCGGAGCGGCTAGGCCCGTGAGCCATGGCCACTGAGCCTGTGCGTCTGGAGCCTGTGCTCCGCAACGGGAGAGGCCACAACAGTGAGAGGCCCACGTACCAAAAAAAAAAAGAAAAAGAGAGTAGATCCTAAGAGTTCTCATCATAAGGAGAAAAAAATTTTTTCCTTTCTTTCTTTCCTTTTTATTTTATCTGTATGAGAAGATGGGTGTTAGCTGAACCTATTGTGGTAATCACTTCACAACATGTAAATAAATCACGCTGTTCGCCTTAAACTTATCCAGTGATGTATGCCAATTATTTCTCAATAAAACTGGAAAAAGATTAAACTTAAAAAGTGGACTGATGAAATAAATTACGGTTTCTATGGTATGTGTATTGCGTATGAATGTACATACACACACATGATGAAATATTATGTACATCCTGAGAGTAATGACTTATTCTTGCCACTGTGGTAAGATCTCTGAGACAGAATAAAGAGAAGGTCAAGAGGTGTTTTTTAAAATACACCTGGGGACTTCCTGGCGGTCCAGTGGTTAAGACTCTGCACTTCCACTGCAGGGGGCGCGGGTTCCATCCCTGGTCGGGGAACTAAGATCCCGCATGCCGCGAGGTGGGGCCAAAAAATTAAAAAACCAAACAAACAAAAAAACGAAACCTCAAAAAAACACACCTATGTCAGCTCCTGTGGATATAGTCCCGTGCGAGTTCAGTGTACAGTGTGCTGACAGTGTCTCATCTCAAGCTCACCTGTCAAGTCTTTGTGTCTTCCCACCCACACGCCACGGGTACCTGCTCACCCAGGAACCCAGGTGTCGGGGGGAGTCCAGACACCTCGGAGCAGCCCTCAACCAGTGGGAGTGGATAACTGCACCCTCCTCTTTTAGGCAGGCAATTCGGGAGACGTTCTGTCTGCTCTCCGGGAGAACTTGGCAGAATGATGGTCCTGTTGCCCAGAGTGAGAATCTGTCCCTCTTGGACCGCTTCCCAGATCACCTGCACTCCAGCCCTGGTTTCATGTTTTACTTCTAGAGGAGCCCAAATTAAGACACTTGGTACCAGAACTGTCCTAAACAGCAGATCCTCAGGCTGTGAGTCAATACCTGGATTTCTCATTTCCTGTGCGTCAAACAGCAGTAAGAATCCTATAGCTGGGGCTAAGTGGGTGGCCCATGGTATGCAAACACACACGATAAGGCCCTCACCTGTGCAGGACTGGGAGGGGGCACGGGCAGAGGGGGGGAGTTGGCATCTGCATTAGCTCTACCCGTGGAATGGGGCTGAGGGGTGGGTGCTGGTAATTATAAGGATTGTGAGGTTGGCTGGTTTTTACTAACAGATTGGAAGCTTTGAAGAAAGAGACCGGTTGACAGGCTCAAATCAGCCATCCACTCAGGGCATTCTGTGAATGCCAGAGGCTTCCATGGCAATGTTTAAAGAAACCTACATCTCCTGCAAGAAAGATAAGGCCAGGACTTAATCAGGGAGGGGGAGGGGGGACACTGGGAGGGGATCTTGAGGGGGCAGAGGGGAGTGTATGGACATGGTGCTTTCTCCCATGTGTGAGCTATCACCTTGGTAAAGGTGCCCAACCCAGTCCCTGTGCTGTTGGAACCCAGTTCCTTGGAACTTGGACATGATATTGACTTACAGGAAATGAGGTGGAGGTGCCCGGACTGCCATGGAAACCTGAGGAAGGTATGAGATGGCTCCAAGAAGTGAGAAAGTAAAAACGGTGACCAGACACCCCAACATCTGACTACACTCCCCAGGACTAGCCAGAGAACACACCCTTCGGTAAGGAACACAGCAGTGAGGAGGGTCCTGGTGTCCTCCAGAAGTCCCCTGAGGCCTGTGCTCTGTGGGCAGGGGATGACAGAAGATGCTCCCTCGTGTCTTCGAGGGTGATGAGATCCTGGCATAATCAAAGAGGTACCACTTAAACGTCAGATGCAGATGGACATAATCACCACCACAACCAGCTAGGCCAGAGTGGCAGCTTGGGCGTGTTGACAGAGGTGACCTCAGGCAAGGGCTCAGAAACCACAGCATTCCTAGAGGGTGAGATGGTTGGCCAACCAGTGAGGGTGCTGCTTGATGTGTCTCGCAAGAAAAAAATCAATCACTCGTGAGCAAAAGGCTGAGGTCAGCCCCTGCAGTGGAAAATCATAACTCCTTCATCTTGGTTCCCAGCTCTGAGGCAGTTCTACAACAAAAAGCCAACTGATGGAAGGAAGGACTGGATGGATCCCCTTGAGGAAGGGCCACCTGTGATGCCACCCTAAGTACACACAATAAATATTCCTTCCCCAACGGGACTTAGGACACCGGTGTCCTAAGGAAAGTGCACCCCCAGACCTCGTGAGGACTGTCGGATGCAGTCTGGGCTGGTATGTATACCAGGGCTCCTGAATGCCACCATCCCCACCTTGTTGCCACGGGAAAGGGCCCACGTCCTTCTCACTAGGTCAGAGGACCTACCCTATGGCGATGTCCCTGGTTCTGAGTGCAAACTGAGATGGTTTTACTTAACAGCCCCCAGAAGCCTCCCCATGAGTAACAGCCACTGTGGAGGGGAGGGCCAAACAGATGTCCTGGAGCTGCCCACTGCCTACCTCCACCCAAGATAAATCTGAACAAGCCCACAGTTCCTCCTGGAATTGCAGACACTGGTGCCTCTATCACAGACTCAGTGGACATCCTCATCACATCCCCATTCAGATCACCAGTGAGCCCCTGCCAAAAACAGATCGTGCTGGGTGGTGGCGGACCACTTGTTTAACCAAGTGGTAGCCCCAGTGGCAGCTGTGGGACAGTCAACACAGCCTCTGGCATTTGGTCTGTGGCTAATCTTTTAAAAACTATCAATAAAAAGGGTCAAAAGCAGTTGGTTTGTAAGTGGGCAGGACAGCAGGACACATTCTTTGTCTTGCTCCAGGGATCTGGTAACTGCCCCGCTCTCTCCCATGAGACACCTCGACTGTCAAGACACTCCCTGAGCTGTCACACTCGTCTGATATACAAACAACAGCATGTTATTTGGACCTGGGGAGCGGTGACAAGTCTCTGAAACAGAAGCTTAGAAAAGCAGCAGAGGGGATGATACGGACAGATGCAGAAGCAGCATCACCTAAGAGACAGCCTCTAACTGGTGACTGTCAGGGCCAAGGTAAACAGGGAAAATCCACTTCATGGCTCCAAAGTGACCCCTTTCAATGTTGAAGGACCTGAGAGGACCCAGCCTAAAAGAGCCAGCTTCCTTAATCTCTGAGCTGTGGCACCACTGATGGAAGTAGGGCCATCGAGAAATGTGGGGGGAGGAGAAAAGAGGGAAAGCTGCCTTCAGAGTTCATTCCCCCCAAATACATACAATGGAAAATTTGTCCTGTGTGCAAATTCCACCCCCCTTTTTTTGGCTGCGCTGGGTCTTCGTTGCTGAACGCGGGCTTTCTCCAGTTGCGGCGAGTGGGGGCTACTCTTCATTGCAGTGTGCGGGCTTCTCATTGCGGTGGCTTCTCTTGTTGCGGAGTACAGGCTCTAGGCACACGGGCTTCAGTATTTGTGGCACACGGGCTCAGTAACTGTGGCTCACAGGCTCAGTAGTTGTGGCTCGCGGGCTCTAGAGCATGCTCTCAGTAGTTGTGGCGCACGGGCTTAGTTGCTCCGTGGTATGTGGGATCTTCCCCAACCAGGGATGGAAGCCGTGTCCTCTGCATTGGCAGGCGGATTCTTAACTACTGGACACCTATTTCCCCAACCCCTTTTTAATTAATTCTCATTGGAACCAAATACTGAAGAGCCACAGTTTTATTTCACATGTGCTTGGGTGTGGTAGCATCAATATTTACAGTGCATGAGGTCACAGAACTTACAGAATAAAAAGCAATTCCAAGCAAGTCAAAGCCCACACCTTTCCAAGCCGTGCCCCCACCCCCAACCAATGTATTATACATAATGCATATAACACTGGAGAAAAAAGACCACAGTACAAATCAAATAACCCCAGACCAAATACATATCAGGTAACTAATACTGTCCAATACAACATTTTTAAAGTTAATGATACTGTTGAGATTATTTCAGTGGTGAATAAGCCTTTCTTTAAAAAAAATTCAACTTAACATTGGTATTTACATCACCAGGTAATATGAACATGGCTCAAGTTGCCTAATCCTCAGGACTAAAAATAATTATATTTGCATTATTTGTGCACATTCCTCAACCTGAATAAAGACATAAAAGCTCAGTGCTATCACAGGTTATGTGTCATGCCGATTACGTGAAGATGCTAACGTCTTCAAGTCTCTCATAATAACTCAGGTAAGCACCTATTCCATGGATCTCCATCCCCAGCACCCTACATACCTTCTCAACTCACCCTAGAGGCCCAAGAGCCTGGAGAATTCCTGACATGAGCTGCTCAGCTCCAGGGTGACAGAGACCCAACCATCCCAGGCTGCTAGCACCTTAGTGTTGAGGGAAAAGGAATTAAGAGAAGGGGAGAAGACAGGGGTGGAGGGGTGTTTACACTTCCCAGATCCCTCAGTTCACAGAACAAGGAGAAAGAGAAGGAATATTGCAGATGACTATAAAACACACATTGATAATGCCAGAGCTAGAGTCTTTCAAACATCAAATGTCATGGAAGCACCATTACATCAGACAGGCTGTAGAAGAAAAACCACCACATGGAATGAATGGTGATAATCAATATGGATCTGGAGGAATTTGTGAATGATCTGCTATGGCTTATAGATTTATTAATTTTATTTACTTATGCCTGTGTTGTTCCAAGAAGATTTTTGTTCAGCATTCCAAAAGACTGTGGATAAAGAGTGAAAATTTCAATGGAAGAGGAAGGGGAAATGGCAGAATGGAGGAGAAATGAGCACAGTTGAGGATCAGTTCCCTATCCTCCAGGACTCACAGACATTTACAGATTTAATTCTGCTCCCTCATCTCAGAGAAAGGGTAAGTACACAGTTTTAAAAAAATAAATTTAAAAATATAAAATAATTCTTAAAAGTGAAAAACAGACCTAACTGTCCACAGAGGAAGGAATCATTTCAAGTGAATTTGAAATAGTATTTTGACTATATTTAGACTAAGGATAAAAATACATCTTGAACTGCATTAAAACAAATAAACCTGCATCCGGTAGCTTTCATCCTATTAATAATATTTCATTACTATTCTGAATCTATAAAATACATAATAGGATAAATAAGTAATTACATCGGGTTGTTAGGAACCAAACATTTCAGTATAAAATACATAAAATCAAAGAAAGTTAAGTAAAAGCCCTGCAATCAGGAAATCTCTGTACCGTCCACTCAATTTTGCTATGAACCTAAAACTGCTCTAAAAAATAATGTAACTTAAATTTTTTTCTCTTTCTAAAAAAATATTTATTTCCCAGCAATAGCCACAGAAACAGCTAAGAAATGACACTAGCCAGTAGCACTTAGCTCCTCTAGCACTTAAATTATGGTCTCTAAATACTTCCCACAAAAAGGAACCAGGGCTCCTTAAGAAATTACTTAATCCAAGTCTGGGGCAGAATATATACAAAATAAGCCTAAAACAATCAACAACTATTAGGGCCACACAAAATGACATAGAAGCCAATTTGAAGGAGCTCCAACTGGCTGATATGCAAAAATAGCCAAATTCATAATACTCCCTCCCACCTAAAAGAAAAGCTTATTGGTCATCCCTGAAGTCTGCTGGGGTATCAACTCATTATTCTGAAAACTGATGAATAAAGAGGAAGAATCCAGCATCTGTCTTGCCTTTGCTACAGACTTTTTCAGAATAACCAAACAATTGATGAAGAGAATTCTTTGTAGAAGAACCACAGCTAGTAAATGCAGAAGAAATGAGATTAAAAATCATCATTTTGGGGGCTGAAGGCAGAATTACACTTCTTTTTCTTTTTTTGTTTTTGGCCGCACCATGCGGCTTGCGGGATCTTAGCTCCCCGACCAGGGATTGAACCCAGGCCCTCGGCAGCAAGAGTGCAGAGTCTTAACCACTGGACCACCAGTGAATTCCTAGGATTATACTTCTAAGCGCCACAAAAACTCCTTCAAAATTCAGAACTGAGGTAAAAGAAGTTTCCATTGTCTCTTGAATAGATAAAAGCCAAAGAAATACTCCCAGAAAGTCTATTTAGTACTCTGGCCTACTAAATTCTGTATTAAATGTATCAAACTTAAAAAAAAATCACCATTTTACAATCCCTACTGGACCAATGACTTTAGGCAACAATCATCAATGACTGCTGAAACATTAGATGAAAAGATGATGTGGAACTTTCTAGTGGAGGAGCCAAGCTGACAACACCTGGTCAATCTCAGCATCACTGAAAGCAATGAAGTCTTCCTACCAAAAAAGGAGAAAAGTTGAACATGAACCTGTCTAGCTTCTAGCTCTAATTTTAATAGATGTCCACCTCTACCAGTTTACAGAAAATATGAAGGATAGTACATGTCAAACACCACCAAAAATCCAAAATGTAGGAAATACCAAGATATAATATCCAGATAACTTGAACAAATAAATGGCACAAAATAAGAAGAGAGGGTATCTTATAGACTTAGAGAGACTTAAGAAATATATCACATACAATATATGGACCTTGTCTTTAGATCCTGATTCAAACAAAAGAAATTGTGTCACCTGTAAAGTGACACAATTCCTCAAGAAATCAAAGAAAAAAACTAAACCTAAAGCTAGCAGAAGGGAGGAAATAATGAAAATTAGAGCAGGGATTAAGTGAAATAGAGAACAGAAAAAAAATCAATGAAAGTAAGAGTTTATTTTTGGAAAAGATCAACAAAATTGATAAATCTTTAGCTAGATTACCTAAGAAAAAAAGAGAGAAGACTCAAAATCAGAAATGAAAGAGAAGATATTACAACTGATGGCACACACACAAAAAAAAAGGATTATGAGACTATTATGAACAACTGTATACCTATAAAAGTTGTGAAACCTAAAGAAACAGATAAATGTCTAGAAACATACAACCTACCAAGACTGAATCATGAAGAAATAGAAAATTTGAACAGACCAATAACTAGTAAGAAGATTGAATCAGTAATTGAAAATCTCAAAGAAAAACAAAGGATCAGATGGCTTTAGCTAGAGAATTCTACCAAACATTTAAAGAAGAATTAACACCAATCCTCCTGAAACTCTTCCAAAAAATTAAAGAGGAGGGAACACTTCTAAGCTCATCCTATGAGAACAACATAACCCTAACACCAACGCCAGACAGGACATAACAAAAAAAGAAAACTGCAAGCCAATATCAATATTCCTGATTAATATTGATGCAGAAATCCTCAACAAATATCAGCAAACTAAATTCAACAACTTTTTTTTTTTTTTTTTGGCCATGCTGCATGGCTTGTGGGATCTTAGTTCCCTGACAAGGGATGGAACCCGCGCCCTTGGCAGTAAAAGCACTGAGTCCTAACCACTAGACCACCAGGGAATTCCCTCAACAACTCTTTAAGAGGATTATACATCATGACCAAGTGAGATTCGGAATGCAAGAATGATTCAACATATGAAAATCAAGCAATGGAACGCACATTAACAGAATGAAGGACAAAAACATGATCATTTCAATTGAGGCAGAAATTTATTCGGTAAGATTCCACAACTTTTTGTGATAAAACACTTAACAAACTATGAATAGAAGAAAATTACCTCAACACAATGAAGGCCATATATGAAAACCAATAGTTAACATCCTACTCAATGTGAAAGATTGCAAGCTTTTCTTCCATGATCAGGAACAAGGCAAGGATGCTCGCCCTCACCACTTCTATTCAACATACTGTTGGAAGTCCTAGTCAGAGCAACAAGCAAGAAAAAGAAACAAAAGACATTCAATTTGAAAGGAAGAAGTAAAATTATCTCTATTCACAGATGACATGATCTTATATGTAGAACACCCTAAAGATTTCACACACATACACACACACACACACACGCACACGCACAATTGTTAGAACTAATAAATGAATTCAACAAAGTTGCAGGATACAAAATCAACATACAAAAATCAGTTGCATTTCTATACACTGACAATGAACAATCCAAAAAGAGAATTAAGCAATTCCAATTATAATAGCATCAAAAAGAATAAAATACTTGGGAATAAACCTAACCAAAGAGGTGAAAGACTCATACACTGAAAACTAGAAAACACTGCTGAGATTTAAAAAGACACAAATAAATGGAAGGACATCCCATGTTAATGGATCGAAATACTTAGTATTGTTAAGATGTTCATATTACCCAATGTGACCTACAGAGTCAATGTAATCTCTATCAAAACCCCAACAGCATTCTTGGCAGAAATAGAAAAATTCATCCTAAAATTCATACAGAATTTCAAGGAACCCCCAATAGCTAAAACAATTTTGGAAAAGAAGAACAAAGTTGGGAGACTCACACTTCCTGATTTCAAAACTACTGTAATAAAAACAATGAGTTACTGATATAAAGACAGACAAATACACCAGTGGAATAGAATAGAGGGGCCTGAAAATAAACTGTCACGCAAATGTTCACATGGTCATCAATAAGGGTGCCAAGACCACTCAATGGGGAAAGGACAGTCTCTTAAACAAAAAGCGTTGGGAAAACTGGATATCCACATGCAGAAGAATGAAGCTGGATCCTTACTTTACACCATATACAAAAATAACTCAAAATGGATCAAAGACAGAAACATAAAACACAAAATTTAAAACTCCTCGAAGGGGCTTCCCTGGTGGCGCAGTGGTTGAGAATCCGCCTGCCAATGCAGGGGACATGGGTTCGAGCCCTGGTCTGGGAAGATCCCACATGCCACGGAGCAACTTGGCCCGTGAGCCACAATTACTGAGCCTGCGCGTCTGGAGCCTGTGCTCCGCAACAAGAGAGACGCGATAGTGAGAGGCCCGCGCAAAGCGATGAAGAGTGGCCCCCGCTTGCCACAACTAGACAAAGCCCTC
>NC_041231.1:55580298-55582529 GCF_002837175.3 Physeter macrocephalus | reverse complement strand
GGATCCCACGTGCCGCAGAGCGGCTGGGCCCGTGGGCCATGGCTGCTGGGCCTGCGCGTCCGGAGCCTGTGCTCCACAACGGGAGGGGCCACAACAGTGAGAGGCCCGCGTACCGCAAAAACAAAACAAAACAACAAAAAAAAACAACTAACTACGTACAGTTTACTGCATGTCAGTCACATCTTAAAAAGTTGTTGTCGGGGCTTCCCTGGTGGCGCAGTGGTTGAGAATCCGCCTGCCAATGCAGGGGACATGGGTTCGAGCCCTGGTCTGGGAAGATCCCACATGCCACGGAGCAACTTGGCCCGTGAGCCACAATTACTGAGCCTGCGCGTCTGGAGCCTGTGCTCCGCAACAAGAGAGACGCGATAGTGAGAGGCCCGCGCAAAGCGATGAAGAGTGGCCCCCGCTTGCCACAACTAGACAAAGCCCTCGCACAGAAACGAAGACCCAACACAGCCAAAAATAAATAAATAAATAAAATTTATTAAAAAAACAAAACAAAACAAAAAAAACTCCTCAAAGAAAACCTACCAACGCAAGGGACACACGTTCAAGCCCCAGTCCGGGAAGATCCCACATGCCACAGAGCAACTAAGCCCATGTGCCACAACTACTGAGCCCGTGTGCCATAACTACTGAAGCCTGAGCACCTAGAGCCCATGCTCTGCAACAAGAGAAGCCCCGCTCGCCACAACTAGAGAAAGCCCGCGCACAGCAACAAAGACCCAATGCAGCCAAAAATAAATTAAAAAAAAAACAAACAAGAATCTGCCTGTCAATACAGGGAACATGGGTTCGATCCCCAGTCCAGGAAGATCCCACATGCCACGGAGCAACTAAACCTGTGCACCAGAACAACTGAGCCTGTACTCTACAGCCCGCGAGCCACAACTACTGAGCCACATGCCTAGAGCCCATGCTCTGCAACAAGAGACGCCACTGCAATGAGAAGCCCATGCACCGCAACAAAGAGTAGCCACCACTCGCCGCAACTAGAGAAAGCCCGTGCAGAGCAGAGACCCAGTGTAGCCATAAATAAATAAATAAATAAATAAATAAATAAATTTATTAAAACAAGCAAAAAAATGGAAGATAAGATTTGGTGAGGATACAGAGAAACTGGAACACTTGTGTACTGCTGATGGGATTATAAAGTGGTCCAACTGCTATGGAAAACAGTATAGAGTTTCCTCAAAAAATGAAAAATAGAACTACTATATGATCCAGCAATCCCACTTCTGGGTATATATCCAAAAGAATAGAAAGCAGGGTCTCAAATAGATATTTGCACACCCATGTTCACAGCAGCACTATTCACAACAGGCAAGAGGTGAAAGCAACCCAAATGTCCACTGATGGATGAATGAATAAACAAAATGTGGCATATACATGCAATGGAATATTATTCAGCCTTAAAAAGGAAGGAAGTCTTGTCACATGCTACAATGTGGATGATCACTGAGGACATTATGCTAAGTGAAATAATCCAGCCACAAAAGACAAATAATATATAATTCCACTTATATGAAGTACCCAGAGTAGTCAGATTCATAGAAACAGAATGTAAAGTAGTGGTTACCAGGGGCTGGGGGTGGGTAGGGGAGTTGTTGTTTAATGGGTATAGAGTTTTACATTTGCAAGATGAAAAAGCTCTGGAGATCTGTTGTACATCAATGCGAATACACTTAATGCCATTGAACTGTACACTTAAAAATCACTAAGATGATAAATTCCATACTACGTGTTTTTCTATCACACACACACAAAAGACTATTGAGATAATCAGGAAAAACTGAAAACTAACTCTTTACACATTTAACTGCATTTGAATCCTATACTTACCTCTAATAGGTACAGCCACCTAATCCTCAGACAGTGGAAAAAATACTTTTATTAAGAGGTAGAAAACCTACTTCTAGCCCCAAGTCTCCTAACTAGGTATAAGATGATATTAAAGAATTACTGTGAATTTCATCAGCTATAACAGCATTATGGATATGCTTTTTTTAAAAGGATTCATACTGAAGCATTTGGGGGTGAAATTATATTTTCTAAGATTTGCCTTAATATACTCCTGACAAAAAAGAAAGAGTGGGGCTTCCCTGGTGGCGCAGTGGTTGAGAGTCCACCTGCCGATGCAGGGGACACGGGTTCGTGCCCCGGTCCGGGAAGATCCCACATGCTGTGGAGCGGCTGGGCCCGTGAACCATGGCCGCTGAGCCTGCGCT
>NC_041231.1:55551797-55580099 GCF_002837175.3 Physeter macrocephalus | reverse complement strand
CAGGGGATGCGGGTTCGTGCCCCGGTCCGGGAAGATCCCACATGCCGCGGAGCGGCTGGGCCCGTGAGCCATGGTCACTGAGCCTGCTGAGCCTGCGCTCCGCAACGGGAGAGGGCACAAAAGTGAGAGGGCCGCGTACCGCAAAAAAAAAAAAAAAAAAAAAAAAAAAAAAGAAAGAGTGAAGGGCTGGGGTAGATGAGAAGGAACAGCAGACTAGTCACAAATGTTGAAGCTGGGTGATGGGGATTCTGTTGCTGCTCTCTCTAGTTTGTGAATACTTCCAAGTTTTCACAATAAAAAGTTTTTAAAAAGAACAAACAAGGGGAAAAAAGGATGGTTGGACAGATGGATGTTTGGAATGAATGCAGTAGGATAAATGTATTGAGGTGTTATAACAATAGTATCCCAGGGCTTCCCTGGTGGCGCAGTGGTTGAGAGTCCGCCTGCCGATGCAGGGGACATGGGTTCGAGCCCTGGTCTGGGAAGATCCCACATGCCGCGGAGCAACTAGGCCCGTGAGCCACAACTATTGAGCCTGCGCTCCGCAACAAGAGAGGCTGCGATAGTGAGAGGCCCGCACACCGCGAAAAAGAGTGGCCCCCACTTGCTGCAACTAGAGAAAGCCTTCGCACAGAAATGAAGACCCAACACAGTCAAAAATAAAAATATATATATATATATAGTATCACAGTACACAGGCTATTGTTAATTTTTAGAAAGGTTTATGTTTCATTTTAACTTGCATTTAACAGATTTTTAAAAAGAAACTAGAATGAAATTGAAAGCATTTTCAAGCTTCAAGTAAATGTTTCTCACCACCTCCCCCGGCAATAAATAAACAAATCAAAGAAGGTAAATGAGTGAAGAACAGGGAACAGAGGTACCAAGGGGGCCGTGGAGAGCAGCCCACCAGGGCCATATCTGGACACAAATGGAGAAATTTGTGCTGGGAAAGCTTCCACCACGTCATGGAACACAAACCAAGTGTGAGAAGGTGCTGCTGACTATTCCTTGGGCACAGAAGATGGACCTGTCTTGTTTCTGTTAAGAGAGGAATCAGTCAAGCAAGGACTTCAGAGCAGGGATGACAGGTGCTCAAGACCGAAAAATGCTGGCACTCATGGAAAGAGAAGAGACAAGAAGGTGCAAGATGAAAAGCAGGACTGATGGAAGTGAATTCCATCCAGCTCAGGGCACTGATTGAGAAAGATCCCAAATCAAGAAACCAGTGAAATAATACTTGGTAGAGCAGGAGACACACAAGGTGGAAGACAAATGGCAGAACTAGTGTAGACTGGGGGTGATCCCAAATGGGGTCAGGGCACGAGAAAGTGAGAGGGTCTGGAAGAGTGACCTTCCTGAGGTGGGGAGCTTGAGGGATGCCACCGAGAAGGCAGTCAGGAAACTTGAGCTGAGCTGGGCGCTGCCCTTGGCAAAGCACTTCCCCCTCCTATAACCCCACCATCTGCAAAATGTGTTAAAAGAAAGGCTCTCCAGGGTCCTTTCCTTGGTTCTGGATAAGTTTTTCTCCAAACTTATTCCTGGCTGTAAGGATGATTAAACACGAAGGGGTACATAATAAGGAAACCACTGAAATCTCAACTCAAAGATACATTTTAAACTTGACTGGAAGACCCTCTGTCAATACTTTGGTTGCCTGGAAACAAGAAAGGTGGTCTCCAGGAGCCCCCAGGGTTCCACTAACCAAGAGGACAAGGGGGAAAAATGGAGAGACTCGCCCTGGCCAGGCTGACTGCACAGGGAGACAATAACACAGGCAAGAGACAGAGGAAAGCAACCCCAGCAGTTGCTGCTGTGACAAATCACTGCGACCCAGCGGCAGGCGGCACGGTACCCACTCCTGTTCCCCAGGATTGGCTGCTTCATAAATTCTCTGTGCACCTGTGACCAACACAGCCCATTTGCAGGCCCCATGGGATGTTTAAAAATTAGCAACATCAAGTGCTTCCTTGTGACTGAGCCACAAGCAACTTCTGCACCATGTCTTAATACCCTCCCTGCAAAACAATCTTGAGGTAGATACAATAATTATCCCCATGTCAGGGTGAGGGAAATGGAGGCTCAGTGAGGTCATTTGCCCGATGCTGCCTGACAAGAGAGCAGGAAGGTGAGCCCCTCCAGTCAGAGTTCCCTGTCGCAGAAAGATTCTCAGTGAGGCCTTGTCTATCACGCCTTATTGCTACCCCAGGGTCAAAGGGTATCCTACCTCTGGCACAGAGGCCGGCCAGTGAGGGTGGGGCTGCTCCAGATATGGTAACCCCTGCCTCTTTTTCTGAGGGTCCAGCTTAGGGATGGCCGTCTGGTTCTGTGGCCAGAGCGCTAGGACAGCTCTGATGGGGTCAGGCTGGTGGGGGGGAAGGGGTCAGTGAGCCATCAGCAGGAAGGACAGCCCAGCATCCCAGAGCCAGGGGTCCCAGGGAGAGAAGGCCTTGGGGCCCGCGGGAGCTCAGTGCCCTGCCACTCCCCATGCAAGCCTCAACCTCCCTACCGGTAGAGAGCGAACCTCCGTTTCTGACCCAGACCTGGGGTGGAGGGTGTGCACTCCAGTTTCCTGACTGTCCCTCCAGTGTAACAGCCATCCTACACTGAAACTGGCCGACCCCCTTCTGGGTCCGGCTCACGTAGTTACCATGAACTGAAATCGGCCTCAAGCAGACCACTTCGAAAGGGCATCAGGTTATAGGACTTTGCTTGTTCTCGTTTCAATGTTACTTGTGTTTGAACCCTGTCCTCACCTGTAAGGGTACAGCTACTTACCATCAGGCAGTGGGAAGAACACTGGTCTTGGGAGGCAGAAAACCTGGCTTCCAGCCAGAATCTCCCATAACCCCTGTGCTGCCGCCAGTGCTCTACCTCCCTTTGCCTCGGTTCCCTCATCTCTCGGTTGGGGAAAGTCGCCTGTCCCTAATCACCTCATCCAGGTGTTGTATAAAAGGAGCCAAGTTTGGCAAACACCCTCTGAATTCCTAGGCAGCAGCACTGTGACCTTCATTCACCTACCAGTGTTCCCATCCTTCTACCCCACCCCCAACCCCAAAGGCCCAGGAGCACAGCCAATTAGACAGCATCACTCAAGGCCCGGAACAGGATGAGCCCTATATTCCAGCCGATTTGGCTGATGCTCTCAGTAAAGGTGACTCTGATAGAACCAAGGGGGAAAAGAAAACCTTATTCTCCAGCAGCCAGAGGGGCTTCCATCCCGCCAGTTCTTCCAGATTACCTAGCCATACTGCCCCTTCCCCAGGAAGCTCTGGATCAATGATTTTGAAAACTGCTTAAGTCCTGAAGAGGCTTTTAAAATACCAAGAGTCCTCTCCCTACTCCACTTTCCACAGGCATCCCCTTCAAGCAACCCCCTGATTCAGTTCATCTCCATGAGCTCTGCAGAGGAGGAGGGCTTACTCCACATCATCTGGAAAATAGATGCCTGTTCCTACACTTGCGACTTTAGTGGACTCACAAATGCACGGAAAGAAGCAGACGGCCATCTACAGAGTTAACTTTCCTGGACTTGCCAGGCAGCCCCACCACTGATCACGGTGCAAGCCAGTCTTGTGACAAGCGTGTGCTGGCAGGAGAGACTGGAGGGGATAAAGCAGGCAGCCTGGTCTGCAGAGGGTCGGGGACGGAGGGCAAGGGCAATGAGGAGGCGCACGGGGCAGGGGTGGGTTCAGGGAACCCGCTGCAGGACGAGCTCTGTAATCTCCGCCCTGCTGCCCAGTCGCATGGGTATCCCATAGTAGGCCGTGCCTGGGCTCACATAAACAAATGTAGTCTGGGCCACTTGGTACAGACCAGCAAAGAAGGGGTTCAGGAGATAGGCTGCCACATTCAAGGGGAAGATCTGCCCAGCGTGAGTGTGCCCAGAAAGGATCAAGTTGATATCTGGCCGAGCCTGGAGAGCTCTCTTGGCAGCCAGGGGCTGATGAGCTAGCAAGATGGTGGTGTGGTCCGGGCTGCAGCCCCCCAGAGCCTTCTCGAGATCCATGCCGTGGCCAGAGTAGTGCAGGATGTCTGCTTCGATGTCATCCACCCCGGCCAAGCAGATCCAGTCATCATCCTCACCCCCGCCAGGCTGGGCCCGGGTGGCAGAAATCTTCACGTTCTGATTGTGAAGGGGCGTGACGTTCAGGGATTCCAGCAGCGCAAACCAGTTGCTGACATCTGACGTGTAGTACTCGTGATTCCCCGTGACGAAGTAGGTGCCGAGGCGTGAACGAAGCTGGCCCAGAGGAGCGACGGCTGTCCGGAGGACAGAGGCTTCGGCATCGCACAGGTCACCCACAATCACTGTGACATCCGGTTCCAGCGTGTTCACCATCTTCACGAACATCTCCATCTTGGTCCTGCCCACCGTGGGGCCCAAGTGGATGTCCGAGAGCAGCGCGATCTTGAGGTTGTCCATGGAGGCGGGCAGCCAATGGATGGGCACCTCCACGGTTTTCACAGCCGGGGGCTGGGCAGCGTTCAGCAGCCCTACCACACTGAGCACGGCGGACACCAGCACCGCCAGCGCTGGCCTGAGCACCAGCTTCCTTGTCTTGTCAAGGCTGCCCACCACCCTGCCGGTGCGCAAGGCCAGGAGCTGGTAGGCCTGCTCCATGCCACTGAGGGTACAGAGGAAGCAGACCATGATGATGTATGCCCCGAGGCAGGAGTAGGCCGCCAGGGAAAAGAGATAGGGCTCCTCAGCCACTAGAAAGAGCATGGTGAAGAAACTGGAATGGGCCAGGGCCAGGAAGGCCACAACGGCCATCTTCCAAAGCTGGAAACAGGCCGACTCTGCAGCAGGGGAGTGGCTGAGGTTGCTGACGGTGCTTCGCCAGATGTAGAGGGAACCGAGGAGCATGAGCGAGTTGGCAAACAGGGCGAGCTGCAGGCGGAACAGCCACCGCCAGGCCCTGAGCTCGAGGCTCTCCGCCAGGTAGGAGCGGGAGATGACCATGGACACGAAGACAGTGCCGGCTGCCAGGGCGGCCTTTGCACCCAGGGACAGCTGCCTGAAGATCGCCATCACCTCTGCTCCTAAGAGGGTCCCCTGCCAGTTCTGTGCAGGCGGGCTCTGGAAGGTGAGCTCCTTAGATAGGGCAGTGGCCAAGGACAGGTTTCCAGGTCAGCTCCGCCTGCAACCAGGAACCGGCGTCAGCTTTGTGGGATATGAGAGCTTCCTTGTCCCCAGTCAAAACCTGAAGGCCACTTACACCTGCCCAACCCACCGTGAATCCAAGCCACTCAAATACCAGTCAGCTGCTACATTTTATTATTGAAATACAAACAAGCTGGATTATAACAGCATGGGCAGTTTCATTTTCTTACCTTTTTCTGTATGTTTAAGGTATTTCCATAATGCGTATGAACTTTTATAATAAGAAAAACATTATTCTAAACCAGCGGTTCTCAAAGTGTGGTCCAGGAAGACCCTTTCGGGGTGTCCATTAAGTCAAAACTATTTTCAAAAATAGTACTAAGCCATAACCATTCTCTCATGAGTGTACAGTGAAGTTTTCCAGAGGCTACATGACATGTGATATAGCAAGACTGAATGCAGAAGTAGCTATGAGAATCCAACTATTATCTATTAAGACAGACATGAAAGAGATTTGCAAAAATGTACAATGTCACTCTTCGCCCTAAAATTTGGGAATAAATTATTATTTTTCAAGAAATATATAAAGTTTATTAACATATAATGATTTTATGATTTCTTAAGTAAGTTAATAAATATTTTTAAATGTTCGGTTTTAACTTCTAGGACAGTTAATGTTTGAGAACCGCTGTTATAAATAAATGTAAAGAAGGAAATCATGGAAAGCTAGTCGGCTGGTATCTTTTTCAGCTCTAGGCCCAGGAGGGACACCTAGACACCTGACATAAGGGTTCCTGGGGTGAAGACAGCCTCCTGGCAGTCACAGGGCAGCCCCTGTGAATCATGCTGCACAAGGATAATAAGTAACCACGACATGGCAGGCTGCCCTGTCCCCCAGCTCCTCCTCCATAAATCTTTATCCCTCCCATCTCACAACCCTCCTAGATATTGGTTAAGATCTGCCTTCTCCCCATCTCTCTCTGTCACTGAATCCTTGACCTATTCTCTTGTGGCTCTCATAGCTGGCAAGTTCCCACTCCAGGGCTCCCAGACAAAAAACTGGGGCAGGGGAAGCACAGACCCAGGTAGACAAAGATTAGCAAACAGTCATTTGAGGTGACCTTTTCGCAAGAAGAACCCAAAATGAAAATATTTTCAGCAGTTGTTTTCCAAATAAGATTCTCAACCTCGGTTTAAGATAAATAAATAAATAAATATATATATATATATATATATATTTTTCCTCCTGCCCTACGCGCTTGACTGAAAGCCTTTTATCAAAGGTGTAATTTGCAAGTCAAAGTTCACCATTTTCCACTTATAAAACAAGTCCCAGACTCAGCCCACCCGAACTCTGGAGGAACCAAAGTTGGTTCCCTGAACGTGAAGAGAGACAGGCGCCCGTTTCAATCCCCCGGTCCCTCCCCACTCAGATCCACCCCACCTTTCCAAGGCCGTGATGCTGACCTTCCCAGGAGCGATTCGGAGTTCCCTCGGCCCCTGCCTTAGCTCTGCCGGGTGGACTGAGGCTGTAGTTCTTCTCCCGCAATCGTGCACGCCCCGCACCGCCCAGCACCTCGCCCCGCCAGACCTCCCTCCAGCAACGCTGGCGGCTACCTGCAGCCTGCCTCTTGCCCACCGCCAAACCCTGAAGGTTTGGAAAATCCAAGCCTTAAAAGTAGGCGGCGGGAAGGGCCGAGAAGGGCACGAGATGTCCGAAAAGAGAACACCTCGAAGGTAATTAATCCAATGTTCCCATTGCGGGGGCCTCTCCTGACCCCATATTTCTCCTTCCGGAGCGCTCCGCAGAGCGCTGGCAAGGGAGGGCGCGCCAAGCCAGAGCCCAAGGCGCCCTCCAAGAACGCGCGCTACTTGGAATCCCCCTCCCGGAAACCCGCAAAGCTGGAAAGCACCTCATCTCAGCCCCTCATTGCACCAATAAGGAAGTAGGTCCCAGCGAAAAGAGGCGGCAGGGGCGGAACACACGAGCGACAGAGCTACCGGTAAGGAAGCTCGCCCGGCCCGGCCGGCCCTCTGCCGGCTCGGCCCACTGCCTGAGCTCCCCCGGTGGCCTTGCGGGCCCGGGTGCGCCTTTGGGTCCCAGGACCTCCGCCCTTTGGGACCCCAGGTGGCCGCAGCACCAGCCCGGCCCCCCGCCAGCCTGTCCCCTATCCATCATTCCTGCGCGGGGGTCCTGTGGACTTACGTGCAAGCCACGCGCAGAGCCCAGCAGCAGCGGCACCAGCAGCAGGGAGAGGATGAGAACGACCCCCGGCATATCCACCCTACGGCCTCCTGGCTCCACCGTCAGCGCCCAGGCAGCCGCCGAGTGTCACTTGACTGAGGACCCGCGGCCTGGCACCGCCCCGCGCCGGCTCCGCCCCGCGCCCCGCCCAGCGGCCGCCGAGCCCTGAGCCCAGGGAGGCGGGAGCCTGGGGCCAAGCGCGGCCGCGTGACAGCAGGATGGTGTTATCTGGCCCTGGCAGGCCTCCGCCGGAGGGAGGGGCCTTTTGCAAAGACCCTCAGGAGGCCTGGCTGTCAGCAGCTTGATAACGCGCCTCGGGGTTGGACTTTAACAGGGGTCTCCTTGCTCCCTGGCTCCCTTGACAGGACAGAAGAGGGAAGTTGAGGCCAGATAAACCTAAGTGGACTAGATGGACTCCCAGCCCTGCCTACGGGGCTGTCCGGAAGACTAAACCAGGGGCCTGCAAAGTGTGGTTCCCTAGACCAATCCTTATCTGGTACGTGTTAGAAATGGAAATAGCAGGTCCTCGCCCAAGAAATTCTAGGGGTGGGATCCAGAAATCTGTATTTTTACAAACCCTCCAGGTAGTTCCGATGCACGCTAAAGTTTGAGAACCACTGTTCCAGGTTATTGATACATTTAGAGGTGTGTTTCAACTGTGGCGAAATCTTTCCGAATGCCAACCCTCAAAGCACCAGGGGCTGCGGAATTTTTATTTCATCGTTGGGTTTTGAGAGATAAGAGTAGCAACACCTCCCATCTTTCAGTTTTGCCCTTGAGCCTCTCAACATCCCTGCGATGCCGCAGATCTGTCAACTGGGCATAAAATACAAGTTTTATCCAAGTTTTCCACTCGTGAAAACGAAGTCTCTACTGTGTGAGTTAACGTGTCCAGGACCGCTGGTCAACCACTAGATATGAGTCTGAAGTTAAGTCTTTCCTACCTAGTTCCCCGAACTCTCTGAAAATCCCCACTTTCTCAGAGGAAGGAGCCTTTAGGGAAATCGATTTCAAATATATGTATTTTTCCAGCTTTATTGAGTTATAATTAACATTCCACAAAATCCACTCGTTTTAAATATTTCGACTTTTATATTGTTAACTTAGTTTTGAAAAATAAAAATGTAGGGTTAGGGGATTCCCTGGTGGTCCAGTGTTTAGGACTCGGCGCTTTCACTGCAGTGGCCTGGGTTTGATCCCTGGTGGGGGAACTAAGGTCCCACAAGTCTCAGGGCGCAGCCAAAAACAAAACAAAAAAACAAATGTATGGTTAAATTATGCGGTCTATTGACAGACTCCTAGACTAAACTTTATTTAATTAGGCTCCTCTGACTAGAGACTCTTTTAGACTCTTCTAGACCTGGACCTTGGCCTTCTGTGCCTGTCCTGTCCTTGCCTGCCCTGCATTGTCCAGTCTTAGCAAAGAATCCTGCTAAGTCAGTTTAGGAACAGTCCCCCAATTCTTGTTATCTGATCAAGGTCCTCATCCCCACCCCACCTCCCTTTGATATCTAAGTCCTTGACCTCCCCTTAGCAAGAATCCCTTGAGATGTCCTCTTATAATTTTTCACCAACAAGCCCTTCTCTCTGCTGGCTGTAAATCCCCAGCTATCTTTGCTGTACTTAGAATTGAGACCCATCCCTCCCCACCTATAGCAGTAGAGTTGACCCTTATTACAAAAAAGTCTTGAAGGAAATCTTCCTTACCATTTTAGCAAGTGTCAGAATAATTTTTTTCTTTAGCACTACTTTTTACAACTTGTGCATCTTTTTAAAACTTAGTCTGTTTTTTAACACTGTGAACGATGATTAGAAAAGTCAAGAATAGTGGTTACTTGTGGGGGTGAGGGCCTGAGATTGGGAGGGGCCCCATGGAAGGGCAACAAAGTTTTGTTTCTTGAACTAGAGGGTGGTTACAAGGGTATTCGCCATTTAGTGCTTTATTTGTTTTGTGTCGCTTTCTGGTTTTTTTGGCCTTGCCGTGCAGCATGTGGGATCTTAGTTCCCCGACCAGGGATCAAACCAGAGCCCCCTGCACTGGGAGCACGGAGTCTTAACCACTAGACAGCTAGGGAAGTCTCTCATTGCCTGACTTTAGAGCCCGAATTATTTTTTATTTTTTAATTGAAGTATAGTTGATTTATAATGTTGTGTTAGTTTCCGTTGTACAGCAAAATATATTCTTTTTTCATATTCTTTTCCACTATAGTTTATTAGAGCCTGAATTACTTTTACAAGGCCATGCTTCTGTGCCTACTTTACTTATAGTTCCTGTCCAAGTGTGCATATAGAGTGTGCTGGTGTGTAAACCTCCTGCTCCAGGTTGTGGGGAATATGAAATGATCTTGAGAAGGCTATCACCCCATAGGGAATCATTTCCAGTAGAAAGATGTCCACATACACAACTACATATGGGGCATGCTCTGATATAGACCAGTGCTACTCTAAGTGTGGTCCGAGGACCAGTGACATAAGGTAAGTACAGAAATTCAGAGTAGGTATTTGGAAACTTATAGCAATTTGAGAAAGCTTGTCTGTTGCATCTAATAATGAAAAAATTAGATGTGAATTTTATGTCTATTTTTATTTTTTTCTAATAATTTATTGTTATAAATTTGTACAACCACATCAGTCCTTGAAAGATGGGAAAGAGCAGTGATAATCACAGAAACAAAAGTGATCCTTCACCAAAGGTAGCTTGAGAAGCACAGAGGCCTCAGCAGTAGCCTAAGAACAATGAAGGGAAGAGACATATGCGGCCCAATAACAGGTAAAAACTTTGTTTTTCTATCCTAACAGGGCTTTGCACAAGTTAGGATAAATTGGGAGATTGGGACTGACATATGCACACTACTATATATAAAATAGATAACTAATAAGGACCTATTGTATAGCACAGGGAACTCTACTCAATACTGTTATTACCTATATGGGAATAGAATCTAAAAAAAGAGTGGATATATGTGTATGTATAACCGATTCACTTTGCTGTACAGCAGAAACTAACAGAACATTGTACATCAACTATACTCCAACAAACATTAAAAATAAATAAATAGATAAAGTTTTAGAACAAGAATCAATCTCCCTTTGAATGACCTGTTTTCCATTGTGGTCCTGACGGAGCTTTCCTCAGGTTCCAGTGTCAGTTCTTTCCTTTTCTTTCTTTTTTTTATTTTTCTGGCCTGCACTGGCTTGGCATGTGGGATCTTAGTTCCCTGACCACGGAACGAACCCGAGCCTTCTGCACTGGAAGCTCAGAGTCTTAACCACTGGACCGCCAGGGAAGTCCCCCAGTGTCAGTTATGATCTGTATTTCAGTGTAAAAATTTAGCTAACTTTACATTTCTAATATTTTTAAAGTTCTATTAAAATGATTGTAATTAGCAATAGGTTTTAGGAATACTAAATGATAGATGTTAAAAGCAAGGAAAAAACAAGGCCTCCACTAAAAAGAAATGACAAGTAAATGCAGTGCATGATCCCAGATTGGATCGTGAACGAGGAAAAAAAATTGCTACAAGAGACATTGGGACAATTAACAAAAGTTGAATATAGACTATGGATTAGAAAATAATATTGTATCAAGATTAAATTTTCTAATTTTGATAACAATACGGTGGTTATGTTCTTAGGAAATACACTCTGGGACTTCCCTGGTGGTGTAATGGTTAAGAATCCACCTGCCAATGCAGGGGACACGAGTTCAATCCCTGGTCCAGGAAGATCCCACATGTCGCGGAGCAACTAAGCCCGTGCGCCACAACTACTGAAGCCTGTGGGCCTAGAACCTGTGCTCCGCAACAAGAGAAGCCACCTCAATGAGAAGCCCGTGCACCACAACGAAGACTAGCCCCTGCTCACTGCAACTAGAGAAAGCCCTCATGCAGCAACGAAGACCCAACACAGCCAAAAATAAAAATAAATAAATAGAAAAAATTGTTTAAAAAAATCACACAGGGCTTCTCTGGTGGCACAGTGGTTGAGAGTCCGCCTGCCAATGCAGGGGACACGAGTTCAATCCCTGGTCCGGGAAGATCCCACATGCCGCGGAGCAGATGGGCCTGTGAGCCATGGCCGCAGAGCCTGTGCGTCCGGAGCCTGTGCTCCGCAACGGGAGAGGCCACAACAGTGAGAGGCCCGCGTACCGCAAAAAAAAAAAAAAAAAAAAAATCACACACACACACAAAAAGGGAATACACTCTGAAACATTTAGGGGTAAAGGGGCATAATGTCTGCAACTTCCTCTCCAATGATCATATGTATATGTTTATATATATAATTATACATTATACATAATATACATATTATTACATGTACATGATTATGGAGCAAATAAGGGCAAATAAGGCAAAATGTTAACAATTGATGAATTAGGTAAAGGGCATATAGCAATTCTTATATGAAAATAAAAAGTTATTTAAAAAATAAATAATAAAGCCTCCTGCCAACAGATGTGGACAATTCTGATGTGCAGCAATTCCTCATGCTTCTCACAAGTCTTTGAGTTTTCTGATACAGTAAGTCCCAAGACCTGTATCCTGGGGTTAAATTGTGCAACCAACTGCTGGGTATGGTTATGAAACAATAAAAAGATAAAATTGTGAAATCATTGGACAACAGTTTCCCCACAATCCCAATAAAAGTTAGCAGCTGTGTCCCAGGACTGGCCCATCCATCTTGACAGTCATGAGCATTAGGATGCCCTTGTCACCATGTCCTCGAACTCCCTTTCAGGAGTCTGAGATCTAAAAACAAATGCCCCAAGTGAGGCCGGCCTTAGAGGGGGGGGAAAAAATGACTTTGTTTTAAACACTCTCTCTCCTATCTTCTTTCGCCTTCACTATCTGGCAAAAGCATCTGCTTCCCTAGGGTCTCCCAGATGCTTCTTTGCAGGGTTGTTTTTTTCCCTTTCGTGTTTGATCTAGGCCTGTTGTTTCTTCTTCATTTGGGCCCCTGGATTTAGCCCCCTCTATCTTTATATCCACATCTGCACCTGTGGTTCATGTCTCTGCATGATCACAGTAGTTTTCTAGCTCAATCGAAGGTTACAACTAGATATGGCCAAAGGGCTATTTGTTTTGACAGCCACCACGTTGGCCCATTGGTGTCTTAAATTTTATATAATCAATGGAATTGTCAATATTTAATCAGGGGAATTTACATAATCTGGATTTTCAGTTTCTCTTCAAAGATCAGAAGGTCTGGCCATACCAGGGTAACAGTAGATCAGAGATATGCATTGGGACATTCTTTAGGCAGGTAGGTTCTTCCAGTTGGCAACAATCTCCACCTGGTCCACTGCTCTTTTGACGTGGCCTGCAGGCCCCATGAGAGATTTAAGTTTGCAACTTCTGGGTCAGAGAGTTTCCATGGTAATTTGATCACAACCTCTCTGACTGCTATTTCAAACATTGTCTGTGTGGTGCCTCAGATTCCCTAGTCACCTGTCTCCAGAGCTCTAGGCTTCCTGTTCCACCCAGCTGCCCTGCCAGCACATCTGCTGCCCCAAACCAACCATCTGGAGTTTCTGGCTCCTCTACACACCTCTGCACTCACTGGAACAAAGCACCATGCTTCCTACGTGGCTGCCAGAGGCTGGGTGGTGCAACCCAGAGGGGCAGGCAAGTTCACTCCCCCGTAGAGAGCCATAGTTCAACAGAGATCGGAGGAGGAAAAGAGCCAGTAAATAAATGGCCTCTCCCTTCTTCCCTCGGATCAACTATTTCAAGGAGTGGTTTTTCTGTATAGCCTGTTCAGAGACATTCCACGTAGTCTAGGGGCTCCACCTGCCAAGGCTGTTCTGAAGCTGTAGCCAGTGTGGTAACACATTACTTTGTGTTGCATCTCATCCTTCCTTTCCCTCTTTGCCTCTCCTCTCTCTCCCACTGTCATGGGTTTATCTCCCAAATAAAGAATGAGCACTTACTTCTTGCCTCAGCCTCTGTTTTCTAGCCCAGGATAAGATAATTATTTGTTGAACATGAAGAAATTGCTCTGCAGCCTACCGTTGCCTGTATGTATTTCTTGAACTTTCTCTAACCATGGGTTTTGGGGATGTCCTCTTAGATTTTGCTTTTAGGACCATAGGTCACAACTCATTCCCAATTCAAGTCCCAGATTTAATACCTCTTTTGTAATGAAGTAATCAGTGCTTGCACTAGTTGAAGGAGTTCTTTCCTTCTAACAATTTCCACACCGCTCTACCTACATCTAACTTATGACATTTATCTTTCTCTGTGTTATGGCCCTTTCTGGTCTGTGCCTTAACTCAGGCCCTCATCTTTCTTTATTTTATTTAATTAAGTAATTTATTTAATTTATTTAATTTTTTTGTAGGGGGCACGCCATACAGCTTGTGGGATCTTAGTTCCCTGACCAGGGATTGAACCCAGGCCCCCAGCAGTGGAAGCGTGGAGTCATAACCACTGGACCACCAGGGAATTCCCAGGCCCTCATTTTTCTTATGGAGATCACACTGAGGGGTCTCCTATGCTGTTATTTGGCCTCCAGTCCCATCACTTGTCTTCTCCTTTGTAGTGTTGTTTTCTTCACCCAGAATCTTCTTCCTTTGTTCATTTTTGCCTCCAGCAAACTTCTATTCCATTTTTTCAGGCCCTTTCAAGGAGTTCAACAATGACCTCTTGGGGCTTCCCTGGTGGCGCTGTGGTTGAGAATCCACCCGCCAATGCAGGGGACACGGGTTTGAGCCCTGGTCCGGGAAGATCCCACATGCCGTGGAGCAAATAAGCTCGTGCACTACAACTACTGAGCCTGTGCTGTAGAGCCTGCGAGCCACAACTATTGAGCCTGTGTGCTGCAACTACTGAAGCCCGCGTGCCTAGAGCCCCTGCTCCACAACAAGAGAAGCCACCGCAAGGAAGAGTAGCCCCTGCTCGCTTCAACTAGAGAAAGCCTGCGTGCAGCAGTGAAGACCCAACACAGCCAAAAATAAATAAATTAAATAAATTTTAAAAAAAGATAAAAAAGAATGGCCTCTTGCAAGAAACTTTCCCACTCAGACTAGATTAGTGCTATAGACTGAATGTTTATGTCCCACCCCCAGCCCCCACCAAATTCATATGTTGAAACCTAATCCCCAAAGTGATGGTGTTTGGAGATGAGGTCTTTGAGGTCTTTGGGGTGATTAGTTCATGGGGACGGGGCCTTCATGAATGGGATTAGTGCCCTTAAAAAAGAGACCCCTGGGACTTCCCTGGCAGTCCAGTGGTTAGGACTCTGCTCTACCACTGCAGGGGCCCAGATACGATTCCTGGTTGGGGAACTAAGATCCTGCATGCTGCGTGGCCAAAAAAAGACTCCAGGGAATTCCCCGGTGGTGCAGTGGTTAGGACTTGGTGTTTTCACTGCCGTGGCCTGGGTTCAGTCCCTGGTCCGGAAACTAAGATCTCGCAAGCTGCCCAGCCAAAGAAAAAAGGAAGAGAGAGACTCCAGAAAACTCCCTTGCCCCTTCTATCCTGTGAGGACCCAGTGAGAAGACGGCCATCCATGAACCAGAGAGCAGGTTCTCACCAGACAAAAATCTGCCAGCACCTTGATCTTGGGCTTCTCAGCCTCCAGAACTGTGAGAAATAAATTTCTGTTTATAAGTTATCCAGTCTATGGTAATTTTGTTATAGCAGCCTGAACCCACTAAGGCAGTTACCCAGCTCTCTTTGGGGCCCACACAGCATTCTTTCCAGCTCTGGTGGTGGGTAATTGAAGGTTTACTTATGTCTTCTCCAGACTTTGAGTTCCCTTGGGAAAGAGGTGATATTTATTTAATACAGTGCCTATAGGTTCACTCTAGGTTAATGGAACAGTTCACTATAGGTTAATGGAACAAATGAAAAAAATATAGATGTCTTATCTCTACTCGACTGGAAGTTCCTTTCCTAAAGTCACCTGGGGGACGCTGGCTCGTTTAGGGAGGAGACACTCTTGGACACAGCTCTAGTGAAGCTGAACAGACCCCGAAGCAGGGGTCAGCCACTGTAGACATTGTCTGGTTTCACTTCCATTAATAAATTGTGTTGAATTATCATGGGAAGCAACTGTTCCCTCCACCTCCACCTGCCTACCCACGACCGTCTCCTCAAAGGCAATTCCAGTTAACCTTTGCTGCCCCACACTCTCTTCCCAACTCTTTTTTTTATGGGGGGAGGAGCTGTGCCATGTGGCTTGTGGGGTCTTAGTTCCCAGGCCAGGAATGGAACCCGGGCCCCCTGAAGTGGAAGCGCAGAGTCCTAACCACTGAACCGCCAGGGAAGTCCCTCCCCCACTGTTTATACTCTGGCCACAGTAGCCTTCTCTCCGTCTCTTGTACCCTTCTTGTCTCCTCCTCCAGAGCCATCTTCTGTGGGACACCAGCTTGTGATATGTGGAGGTAGCCTGGGCTCCAGGGAGCTCCCAGAGATTTCCCAAACCTCACTCTCAAAGCAGAATGCCCTGAAAGTGGCATAGAGCTGATGGACCTGGAGGGGCTGGGCCAAGATAATGAGGTTGACTCCTTAGTGGTGACCAACACCAGATGATATTTCAGCAGAGGACACAGTGCATGTATGACAGTTTCTCTCCATTAACCCCACCAGGTTGACTTAAACTGACTTCAAGGACAAGAGAGGAAGCCAGATGAGAAGAAAAAAAGAGGGTACACTTCTTGTTAGTGGGATTGAACTCTTTTCTGTTTATTGGCCCCTTTGTGTGTCTGTTTTGGAATTGGGGTATTGACTTTTTCATGTTCTCTGTACATTAAGGATATCAAGCCCCAAGCAAGATGGTCACAGAATGGGCAGGAGTTTCCAGGGGACCAGGTGAACTCTCGTCCCAGCTCAGCTCTCTCCACAGGCTTCCCCCCACTCCCACCTCCCTGCACCACCTCCACGACCCCATTCAGGTCTCTGCTCAGACATCACCTCCTCTTGCAATCTCCCGCCCTCCCCCATCCCATTCACTTGTTTCATTCTCTTTACATCACCATTGCAATTTTTTCCCCTAAAAATTGTTTTTAAACTAACAAAGAACTGTAAAATAATACCTTTAAAATATATGTATGGCATAAAAAAATGATGCAGTGAATGTTCCCATACTCACTTGCAACCCCTCTCCGTCCTGTGACCCTCTCCCAATTCCATGTCCTTCCTTCCACCTTATAGAAAACCACTCTCCAAAGTTTTTGTTTATGGCTCCTTTTTCATTACAGTTTTACCCTGCATGTTTGTATGAAATAAGACTGTATTACTTGCATTCCTAAATAATATTTTGTGTACTTTAGCATATTTTAAAACTTTTAGACAAGTGGAATCATTCTTTTTTTCCTTTTAAGGTTGAACTGTGTTGTTATGTGTAGCTGTAATTCTTTCATTATCCTCTGCTGTAAAATATTCTCCTCTGCGCACATCCTCTCGCTCTAAAAAAAAGAATCCACTCTTCTGTTTTTAGACAGGTTATTTCTGCTTTCTGCTATTAGGAACTGTGCTGCTGTATCATACCCCAAACACTTATTAATTACATAAGAAAAAAAATGAAGTGGAGAAAATGGATACGACCTTAACAAGGTAATCAAAATTAACGTCACTGATAAGATGATAAGGTAAGACAGTGTGTTCCTCCTGTGACAGCCGAGAAGGATGGTATTCTAGTTCAAAGATCTTAATCTGAATCTAATCATGAGGAAACATCAGAGAAGCCCCAGTGAAGGGCTTTTTATAAAATAACTGGACTGTGTTCTTTTTTAAAATAGACTTTAATTTTTAAAGCAGTTTTAGGTTTGCAGCAAGACTGAGTGAAAGGTACAGAGATTTTCCACATACCTCCCACCACTACATACACACAACCTCCCCTGCTATCAGAATCCCATACCAGAGTGGTATATTGAGTACAACCAATGAGACTACTTTGACACATCATAATCACCCAAAATCCATGGCTTACATTAGGGTTCGCTCTTGGTATTTCACATTCTGTGGGTTTTGACAAATGTATAATGACATTTATCCACCATTATAGTATCACACGGAATAGTCTCACTGCCCTAAAAATCCTCTGTGCTGTGCCTGTTTATCCCTCTCTCCCGCCAACACCTGGCAGCCACTGATCCTTTTACTGTCTTCAATATTTTGCCTTTTCCAGAATGCCATATAGTTGGAATCATACAGTATATAGCCTTTTTATATTGGCTTCTTTTATTTAGTAAACTGTATTTGTTTCCTCTGTGTCTTTTTTGCGGCTTGATAGCTCATTTATTTTTAGTGCTGAGTAATATTCCATTGTCTGGATGTACCACAGTTTATTCATTCACCTATTGAAGGACATCTTGTTTCCTTCCAAGTTTTGGCAATTATGTAAAAAGCTGCTATAAATATTTGTGTGCAGGTTTCTGTGAGGACATAAGTTTTCAATTTATTTCAGTAAATACCAATGAATGTAATTGCTGGATGGTATGGCAGAGTGTGTTTAGTTTGGTAAGAAACTGCCAAACTCTCTTCCAAAGTGGCTGTACCATTTTGTATTCCCACCAGCAATGAATGAAGAGTTCCTGTTGTTCTACTCTTTGTCAGCATTTGGTGTTGTCAGTATTTTGAATTTGGGCCATTCTAATAGGTGTGTAGTGGATCTCATTGTTATTTTGGCCTGTATTCTTATACAGTGTCAATGGTATGACAAGAAAAGCTGAAAGTTCAGATTCCAGAACACTAAGTAGAAGAGACAGCTAGATTCAACACAGGATATTGGACCGCATCCTGCCCAGGGGGATAAAGTGCTGTAAAAGACATTATTAGGACAGTTGACAAAACAGGAATAGGGAATATAAATTAGTCTTCCATCAATGCTAAGTTTCCTGAATTTGATCATTGTCTGTAGTTTAGTTCTTAGGACATACATATCAATACTAAAAGATTAAGGGGTAAGTGACCTCATGTATGCAATGTACTCTCAAATGATTCAGAAAAAAACAGAGATAAATACAGAGAAAGGAAATGTGGTATAACTTAGCAATTTGTGAATGTGGATGAGGGCTATATAGGAACTGTTTCTACTATCCTTTTAATTTTTCTGTAAATTATTTATTTATTTTAAATAATATTTATTTATTTGGCTGCACAGGGTCTTAGTTGCGGCCCACAGGATCTTCGTTGCAGCGTGCAGGATCTTAAGTTGCAGCATGCGAACTCTCAGTCGCGGCATATGGGCTCTAGTTCCCTGACCAGGGATGGAACCCAGGCTCCCTGCATTGGGTGTGCGGAGTCTTAGCCACTGGACCACCAGGGAAGCCCCTCTATCCGCATCTTTCGATGCACACATACAAGTTTCTCGAGCGTATTCTTTTATTTATTTATTTATTTTTAATTAAAAAAAATTTTGGCCGCACCGCGCTGCTCCCTGTATCTTAGTTCCACCACCAGGGACTGAACCCGCGCCCTCAGTAGTGAAAGCGCCGAGTCCTAACCACTGGACGGCCAGGGAATTCCCTCTCCAGCGTATTCTGAGGAGTGAAATGGCAGTCGTAAGGTGTGTGCATCTTCAACTTGATTAGCTTAATAGTTTACAAAGCGCCACTGACATCCTTATTAATTTTATTTATGCATTGTCTTTCTCATTGAAATGTAAGGTCGTCGCAGGGCCATCAAAGTGTAGGCCGTGGACCCGCAGGATCAGTCTCACCAGGATGCTGGTTAGAATCGCAGATCCTCAGACCCCCATCCCAAGCAGACTTGCTGAATGAGAAACTCTGGGGTCACGGTCCAGGAATCTGCGTTTTCACAAGTCCTCTAAGAGATTCTAAAGTGTAAGCAGCGCTGATCTATGATCCATTAGGGCCGCGTCTGGTTTGCAGACCGCCCTCTTTATAAAGGAACTAACAGTGGAGCCCGGGATCACGGGTTAGATCGTGCAGGAACTACAGGGCAGCGCCCCTCCCCAGGACACCCACTCCTCGCGGGCAGCTTCGCCCGGACCCCCGGATTGGGTGGGGAGGGGCAGCCGGACGGGGCGGGCCAGAGGCTGGCGTCCCCGCCTCCCCAGCATTCGGCTCGCCGCGTCGCTCAGTCCTCCCCCTTCCTTTCCTTCTCGCACCCCTCCTTCCTTCCTTCCTTCCTTCCGCCGGGAGCGATGGAGCCGGGGCGCCGGGCGGCCGCGGCGCTGCTGGCGCTGCTGTGCGCTGGCTGCGCGCTGCGCTCAGGGCGCGCTCAGTACGAGCGCTACAGCTTCCGCAGCTTCCCTCGGGACGAGCTGATGCCGCTCGAGTCGGCCTACCGGCACGCGCTGGACCAGTATAGCGGCGAGCACTGGGCGGAGAGCGTGGGCTATCTGGAGATCAGCCTGCGGCTGCACCGCCTGCTACGCGACAGCGAGGCCTTCTGCCACCGCAACTGCAGCGCGGCGCCGCAGCCCGAGCCCGCCGCCGGCCTCGCGCGCCACCCGGAGCTGCGCCTCTTCGGGGGCCTGCTGCGCCGCGCGCACTGCCTTAAGCGCTGCAAGCAGGGCCTGCCGGCCTTCCGCCAGTCGCAGCCCAGCCGCGAAGTGCTGGCCGACTTCCAGCGCCGAGAGCCCTACAAGTTCCTGCAGTTCGCCTACTTCAAGGCAAGTCTGCCTCGCCTCGCCCCGCCCCCAAGCCTAGGCCCCGCCCCTAGGCCCAGGCTCTGTCCCTCCGTCCTGGGCCGCGTCCCACCGCTCTTTCTCGACTTAGTTCTTTCCCACCCCGCGCTGCCAAAGGACGCCTTCAAATCCTGTTCCCCCTATTCTTCATCTTCAATAGAGATGAAAATACTTTTCTTGAAAGGTTGTTCTGAGGCGGAGAACGTACATAGAACGCCTAGCACAGTGTTATTTGAAGACAGACTCCTTTTTTGGTATATACCATTAAAATACCATTTCTCAAGTGAGTGGTGCCTTTCGGTAATAGGGCGGAAGAGGATCTGCGGAGCCGGCCAGTCCCTTTTAAAGAGAAAATTAAGGCCAGGAAAGGGCAGGGCTCCTTGGAAGGACACTTCCCTGTCTGGAGGAGAAGAAGCTGAGCGCTGTGATTCATCAGGGCTGGCGCTCTGGACTGGCTGTCTTTCATCTAGAATGTAACACAGTTGTCTTCCTCCTTTTTGTGGCTGCTTACATTCTGCCTGTGATTGCTGGCTAAAAATAGCCACAAATTGCAGTCTCTATCCTTTAAGTCCTTACTCTGGGGACCCACAAGTCTGAAGAGGGGCTGAATTCCCTGTTACTGGATAAACAGGTTTTAGCTTGGTGCGTCTTCACCGAGTTTTGCCAATAGAGCCCTCTCAAAATCCAGTTTCTACTTTCTCTAACCGAAAACGATTTTTTAAACTTTGCTTTCCGTCTTTGGGCTGCAAGATCTGTTTTTCATATTTCCCTGAAACGGAGCTGCGTGTCTGTTGCATTCACATGAGCCATAAAATAGCAGAAACCCTAAAAAGGAGAAAAGCTGGGTTATTTCTATGCCTGGTTACAGTTTTATATAAGTATCAGATTTGTGAATATTTGTCCTGGCAATAAAAAAACAATTTTAATATAGAACGGGGATAAGATTAATACATTTCCAGAATGTATGAAATGCAGAAATGATGGCTGACTCATACAAGCAGTATTTTTTACGCTAAAAAGGACTCGTTTTAATCCTCTCTCTTTTTTGTAGAACTTTTGGCAAATACAGTCTGAGCCAAATTTGAGTCACATAATCAAGGGGAAAACGTTTTATTTTTAAACATGGAGAATAGTGGAAGCTCTGATTTCTTTAATATACAGATGAATTTGAAACAAGTGCTGCAGGGAGGAGGGGACTGCAGTGCTACAATGTAACCAGAAGGCAGGGGTTTCCTCCATCCTGTCATCCTCAAAGGTTAGGAAGTTCATAGCTTCTCTCAAAACCCTTTGTAGGTCTTGTAACAATCACTTACTTAAAAGTCAGTATAGGGAATTCCCTGGCGGTTCAGTGGTTAAGGCTGCACTTCCACTGCAGGGGACATGGGTTCGATCCCAGGTCAGGGAACTAGGATCCTGCAAGCTGCGGGGTGCAGCCAAAAAAAAAAAAAGTCAGTATAATACCATCTGTCTTAGTATTTTGAGATCACTTACAGGGCAGGGAGAAGTTTAGAATTTTATAAATAAACCAGAACCTCCACTTAATTGCTTCAACTGAAAATCACTGAAAAAGTGATTTGGGGTGATGATATTGTATGGCTTAATTTTTTTTTTTTTTCCTTAATGGTGTTTATATTTTCAAACTCTGTTTCTGGGTAGAGAGGAAATAATGAATGACAGGCACATTCATTCTACCTGGCACCTGACGGCTGGCGACAGGTACTGGAGATGAATGGTGCTTCCTGCTGTAGCAGGACCTGAAACCACGGTAGGTTTCGTGGCCCCAGCCTGACTTAGGTTCATGTCATGAGCTGTGGGTTCTCTCTGTGGCCGCCATCTCCATGAAATGCTCATCTTCCCCACAGGCCGAGGAACAGGTGGGCCCCAGCGCTTTATCAAATCCTTGATGGCTGTTGAACTCTGAGCTGATAGAGCTGGCTGCCTCGCAGGCATGCTTACCCGCTCTTTGCCTGGACCTGGACTCTGTCCTCCCCTGGTTGAGGGGTGGCTGGTTTGGCAGGTGACTGGGAGCCTCTCGTGTAGGTGGCTGTCTCTCAGGAACCCATGGCAGGGTAGGTTCCCCCACCCCCTCCTTCTCTAAAACCTGCCTGGGGTCTGTCAGAGGTTTAGCTGTCAAGATGTGGCTCCATGCTCCAGCTGACAGACCTGGAGTTAAAAATGAATAAAATCATCCTTCAGGAAGGGATTCCATTTTGTAAAACTCAGGTCCTGAGTGAGAGGCCTTAAAAATCCCACTCTGTGCCACTCTTTCTAAGTGCTCTTCTGAGAATCAGAGAATCTAATTTCATTGGTATATGCTTTAAAAAGGGCTGCATTCATACTCTTCCCTTCCTTCTGGCTGCCAGACTGGCCTTTGTCCAGACAGGAGTATAAAGCTATCTGTAGAACTCTTTCGAAGGCAGTTCTGGGAATTCCCTGGTGGTCCAGTGGTTAGGACTCTGTGCTTCCCCGTCCCCCTTCCACCCCCTCCCCGAGTTCCATCCCTGGTCCATGAGCTAAGATCTCACAAGCAGCCGGCGGCAAAGCCAAAAAAAAAAAAGGCAGTCGAACTCCAGGTCACTAGCTGGCATTCCCCAAATATCAGCACTGACTTCTGGGAGTCTGTCCTTATCACCACCCATCACTCCTCCAGGGCAGCCACTGCCATTGTCTCCAAATGACTGGGCTCCCATGCTGGGGCAGTTTTGCACAGGTATGTGCTGTCCTTTGATTCTCAGAAATCCAGAGTGTGCCAAGTATCCCTTTATTTTTCTCTCTCCAAACTGAATTCCCTAATTCTTGCCCCCGAGTGTCCCTCTGGATTGCCTGAAGGAGTCTCTGTGCACGAGATCCGGGGGCCTTCTCCCCTCCCCCCCCACCAGGTTGTGCTGTGATTCCAGGGGGCCGAGGAGCCAGGACATCGCGGGGGGCCATCTGTTTGCTGCTCGCGTGTCCACACAGGGAGGTGTCCCTATCCTCGACTGCCTACCTCTTGAGCCTCCCGCCCCCAGAGCATCCCATTCCTCTCTAAGGACTTCTGCTCTCCTGGGCTCTGCCTGCAGGTGCCAAACCTGAAGGTCAAGGGCCACAGACCTTGCTGCCCCTGCAGAGCCCAAGGGGGACTTTCTTCTGGCCTAGAGAATTCCTCTTCCTCCCTCTTCTTCTTCCAGGCCAGTCAGCTTCTTCCTGCAGCTCCCTCTCCCGATTTCCTCCTCTTCCCATACTTGCCAAGTTCTCTCAAGAGTACAGGGGCTTTTGTCATGTTTCTGTGTCCTGACCAGACAGCTACCTCCCATGAGGCAGTGAAACTCAGAATCAGCTGACCACCACCTAATGGGGAGAAGAGAGAGAGGGGAAAATAGAGGGAAACATGAATTAATTTCATGAAAATATTATACAGTGGTGATGTTACATCCAAATCACTGGTACTTACCAAGTCCTGCTTTGTCCCAGGAACTGTGCCAGGTACCAGGAGCACAGACATGAATGACACTGCTGGGTCCTTCAAGGCTCAGAGTCTGGAGGGGGAGACAGACACATTAGCTGAGACCACAAAGAGGTGTGAAAAGCAGGGAGACAGAACACAGGATGACACAAAAGATGCTATCATCAAAAAATTCACAAACAATAAATGCTGGAGAGGGTGTGGAGAGAAGGGAGCCCTCCTACACTGTTAGTGGGAATGTAAATTGGTACAGCCACTGTGGAGAACAGTACGGAGGTTCCTTAAAAAACCAAAAGTAGAGCTACCATATGACCCAACAAACCCACTCCTGGCCGTATATCTGGAGAAAAACACAGTCCGAAAGGATGCATGCACCTCAATGTTCATTGCAGCATTGTTTACAATAGCTGTGACATGGAAGCAACCTAAATGTCCATCGACAGATGAATGGATAAAGAAGATGTGGAACATATATACAACGGAATATTACTCAGCCATAAAAAAGAATGAAATAATGCCATTTGCAGCAACATGGATGCACCTAGACATTGTCATACTGAGTGAAGCAAGTCAGACAAAGAGAAACATCATATGATATCGCTTATATGCAGAATCTAAGAAAAAAGATACAGATGAACTTATTTACAAAAATAATTGTATACATTTTAATTATAATGTATTACATATATTACATTATATATTATATAGTGTATAAAATATATTAGTACACATATATCCATGAAATAGTAAAGTTACATGTCAACATGTCTATCTGCACGTATTCACCTGTAGACCCATGTATATGATGTGTGTGTGTGTGTGTGTGTGTGTGTGTGTGTGTGTATCTATATGTATAGATAGAGGAGAGAGAGGGGAAATGAATCCATTTGGTACAGGTTGGGTCAATTACTTGAAATAAACAGGTCATAAGGAGGCATGTCCCCCCACCAAAAAAAAAGAGGCTCTTGATCAAGGTTACGGGAATAGGGAGGGCTCACCTGCATGTCCAGTACGTAAAGGCAGGGATTCTTTCCCTGTTTTGCTCATTGTTACAGACCCATTTCGTAGAACAGTGCCTGGCATGTAGGAGGCTTGCAACAAATATTTGCTGAGTGAATGGATGAGTAAGTGAGGAGGTGGTGGGAATCACTGAGAACAGTGAATCGGAGATTCTGTGAGAGACTCTGGAAAGTATTGATACATCTGTCAAGGTTCTGGCAGAAAAGATGTGATATAGTCATACTGGGTAGTTGGAGGAACATTTAATAAAGCAGTTATTTACAAGGGCTAGTGACAGTGAGGTGTGACACTCCCCCACCCAGGCCAGAAGGGGCAAGGGAGAGACCAATTGCTGGAAGCCAGAAGGAGAGATACCGGAAGGAGAGACCCCCTTTGAGAGGGGCTGTGACCTTCAGTCAAGGGAGCGACCTTGCAGGGAGGGAGCCAGGACACTAACAGCCCAGCCTTATTCTCTTCCCTTCCTTCAGTCTCCTGCTGGGTTCCTGTTGGGCTCCTGTTGGAGCTCCTCATTGATGAACCCACTGGAAGCTACGGGGCAAGGGAGTCCGCTGTGAGAGCCTCCTGGGCAGGGCAGCGTAGGGTGGAGACTGCAGGGCGTAGATCGGGACAGGCACACAAAGGCCATCTACTCACCTGCAGGGAATGAACACTCTTCCAGAGTGGCTGGACCAGGTCTTGCTGGGTCTTGGAAATCACTGAACCCTTAGCTTCCAGCATCGTGTAGAAACACAAAGTTGCCGAAGGACTGAACAGACGTTCATGCTCACCACCCATTGAGTAGCTTTTCTCTTTCTTCTTTGTACTTTAGGCAAATAATCTTCCAAAAGCCATTGCAGCTGCTCACACCTTTCTACTGAAGCATCCTGATGATGAAATGATGAAGAGAAACATGGCTTATTACAAAAGCCTGCCCGATGCCGAGGACTACATTAAAGACTTGGAAACCAAGTCGTATGAGGTATATTTGCATTTTTACACAGTGGTTAGTTGCAATACGAGTTGTCAAAGAAGCGTATCTCAGTGAACATCTATTGACATCAAAGGACCGCTAGTGATTTTTGATGACATTTAATGAATATTATGACAATAGAAATGATTGCCTTTTTAACACCTAGTTGATCCATTTAAGAATGCAATTTTACTTTCCATGATTTTTTTTTTTTTTTTTTTTTGCGGTACGCGGGCCTCTCACTGCTGTGGCCTCTCCCGTTGCGGAGCACAGGCTCCGGACGCGCAGGCTCAGCGGCCATGGCTCATGGGCCCAGCCGCTCCGTGGCACGTGGGATCTTCCCGGACCGGGGCAAGAACCCGTGTCCCCTGCATCGGCGGCAGACTCGCAACCACTGCGCCACCAGGGAAGCCCCATGATGATTTTAAAGCCACTTTTTTTTTTAAATGCTACATTTTAGAAATATGGTCATGTGATGGTAGAATGAGATGGTAGAATAAAGATATGTCTTGGAAATCATCTGAAAATGACCAAGAATAGGAGAAACAGAAATATAATTCTCCATTTCTGATGAAGCTAGGAAACATATATATTAATACACACACACAACTTTATGTCTTAAGTTGGAAAGGAAATAGAGGCGCTAGGAGGACTGACTTGACAGATTGGAGGCTACTTAAGTCTCTGCATCTGCAGAGGGGAATTCTGGTGAGAATGAATGAGGACAATAAGAAGAGGAAGAATCTAAGCCCTTTGAGCACTTACTGTTGTCCGGCCCTGTCGAGCTCGGGCTTTGGGGGTGTGGGTCCCAGTGGAGGGTGGGCAGGGTTGAAAAAAGAGGAATGTGTTGAAAGTACCTATGGGAGCCGTTAGATCCTAAGGTCTGACTCCAGGGTTTCCTATCTTGGGACCAGATCTCAAGCTCACTTTTTCACTGGTGGTGACCCTCAAACATAGTGGGTGAAGTCTCTTTCCTGGAGCCCTTCAGTATTCCAGGGAAGAATTCTCCAGCCTTCTGCAGGGCTGGTGGGAGTGTCCATGCTTCTCTGCTGGTGTCTGAGAGCCAGTCTGGGCAGAGGGATGGGGGTCTCACAGCTGAGTCGGAGACCTTACCTGCTTCCTGGTTTTCAGCCCATGCCTTGACTCGGCTCTGCTGTGCCTGCTCCCTGGCCCCTCAGCCTTTATGGGTAGAGTCTGTAGAATAGACCACCAGTCTCTGGCAAGGAGTGGCTTTGGGAGGTGTGGTCCCTTAGGTGAGCAGGTGGGCACTGGTGGGGGAACCCAGGGTTCCAACAGCTCTGTTCAGACTTTCAGCCCTGCTTTCTGTCCCATGCCTTGTGCCAGCCTCCGTGGTCCCTGGTGCCTGCAGGTGCCTATGAGTATATAGCTCACCTGCTCTGAGGTCCCTTCTCTCTGATAATTCGTTTTTTTGTCCTTCCAAAAGTTGTTGAAATCTCTTGTCTGCTGCTTGCTCCTTTCCAGTTCTCCCATAAAAGGATTGAAGTCTTTTTACTTTCTTCCCTGACATTTTCTGGGTAGGGTTTGGGGAGCAGAGTGGAGTGCATGCAGCCAGTGCACTGTGCTTCACTGCAAGCAGCTGCACCCTTCTTGCCCTCTTTGGAGTCCTGCTGGGTGTGGCGGGCTCCCCCCTCCCCACCATCCCCACCGTGCCCAGGGGCTTCCTCTCTCTGCAGGGCTTTCTTGCAGCTGCCACCCTGCCATTTCTGCAGAGCCAGCGGCCTGGTGTTGCTGCTCTTTTACCCGTCTCCAGGCAAAGCCCCTTCAGCTCTCTGCCTGTCTTGTTTCCAGGGGATGCTGCCTGCCCAGGAGGTATAAGAAGACCCACCTTCTTAACCTGAGGCCTTAAGTTGGGTGAAAATTTCAGGTCCCAGGGGTGACCCTCAAATACCCCCATTCCAGAGCAACTGAAAACAAAACTACAAATGGAGAGCCCCATGTGTACTTCAAGGCCTGTCTTGGCCCCTCCAATTTGTCAGGTTTCCGCATGCATCCAAGATCTCTACTTATTTCTTGTGAAACCAGGCTGCTTCCTCAGCCCTAGTTATTTCTTTTACCTACTCCAGGCAACAGTTAGCAGAAATTCCTTGACGTTTCCACTATCTGGCACGCGGCTGCCCTCCCCAGGAACTTGTACTGATGTTCGGCACTCCTAGTTCATACTTCACTGTTAGGGGGAGGGGTATCTGACACTTGCTTAAGCTTTATCTTTTCCTTGAATCGATTTTTAGAATCAGTTTTACTGAGGTATAATTTATTTAAAACTTATTTACTAATTTTAAGTGTGTAATTCGATGAGTTTTGTCAAAGGTTCCACCACAATCATGATGTAGAATATTTTCTTCTCCCCTAAAAAGTTCCCTCGTACCCCTGTGCAGTCCAGGCTTTGCCCCACCCCCTGACTCCTGGCAGCCACTGCTCTGGTTTCTGTCACTAGAGTTTTCTCTTTTTCCTTTATTCAAACTTGATTTTATTATCAAGTGCCTGTTACTTTTTTTTAAAATTAAGATAAGACACACAATACTAAATAGCGATTTGAAAATAATCTGAACGAAAGAGAGAACATGGTATATCTCTCCATCTGTTTGTGTCATCTTTGATTTCTTTCATCAGTGTCTTATAGTTTTCTGAGTACAGGTGTTTTACCTCTTTAGGTAGGTTTATTCCTAGGTATTTTATTCTTTCTGTTGCAGTGGTGAATGGGATTGTTCCCTTAGTTTCTCTTTCTGATTTTTCATCATTAGTATATAGGAATGCAAGAGACTTCTATGCATTAATTTTGTATCCTGCAACTTTACCAGATTCATTGATTAGCTCTAGTAGTTTTCTGGTGGCATCTTTAGGATTCTCTATGTATAGTATCATGTCATCTGCAAACAGTGACAGTTTTACTTCTTCTTTTCCAATTTGTATTCCTTTTATTT
>NC_041231.1:55549630-55550160 GCF_002837175.3 Physeter macrocephalus | reverse complement strand
TGTTTAGCCTCCATGTGTTTGTATTTTTTACATTTTTTCCCCTGTAATTTATTTCTAATCTCATAGCATTGTGGTTGGAAAAGATGCTTGATATGATTTCAATTTTCTTAAATTTACTTAGGCTTGATGTGTGACCCAAGATGTGATCTATCCTGGAGAATGTCCTGTGTGCACTTGAGAAGAAAGTGTAATCTGCTGTTTTCAGATGGAATGTCCAATAAATATCAATTAAATCTATCTGGTCTATTGTGTCATTTAAAGCTTGTGGTTCCTTATTAATTTTCTCTCCGGATGATCTGTCCACTGGTGTAAGTGAGGTGTTAAAGTCCCCCACAATTACTGTGTTACTGTCGATTTCCTCTTTTATAGCTGTTAACATTTGCCTTATGTATTGAGGTGCTCCTATGTTGGGCGCATATATATTTATAATTGTTATATCTTCTTATTGGATTGATCCCTTGATCATTATGTAGTGTCCTTCCTTGTCTCTTGTAACATTCTTTATTTTAAAGTCTATTTTATCTGATATG
>NC_041231.1:55545425-55548993 GCF_002837175.3 Physeter macrocephalus | reverse complement strand
TAGAGAAGTTCCTTTAGCATTTGTTGTAGAGCTGGTTTGGTGGTGCTGAATTCTCTTAGCTTTTGCTTGTCTGTAAAACTTTTGATTTCTCCATCGAATCTGAATGAGATCCTTGCTGGGTAGAGTAATCTTGGTTGTAGGTTCTTCCCTTTCATCACTTTAAATATATTGTGTCACTCCCTTCTGGCTTGTAGAGTTTCTGCTGAGAAATCAGCTGTTAACCTTATGGGAGTTTCCTTGAATGTTATTTGTCATTTTCACTTGTTGCCTTTAATAATTCTTCTTTGTCTTTACCTTTTGTCAATTTTGTTACTATGTGTCTTGGCATGTTTCTCCCTGGGTTTATCCTGCCTGGGACTCTGAGCTTCCTGGACTTGGGTGGCTATTTCCTTTCCCATGTTAGGGAAGTTTTCGACTCTAATCTCTTCAAACATTTTCTCAGGTCCTTTCTCTCTCTCTTCTCCTTCTGGGATCCCTATAATGTGAATGTTGGTGCGTTTAATGTTGTCCCAGAGGTCTCTTAGGCTGTCTTCATTTCTTTTCATTCTTTTTTCTTTATTCTGTTCTGCAGCAGCGAATTCCACCATTCTGTTTTCCAGGTCACTTATCCGTTCTTCTGCCTCAGTTATTCTGCTATTGATTCCTTCTGGTGTAGTTTTCATTTCAGTTATTGTATTGTTCACCTCTGTTTGTTTGTTCTTTAATTCTGCTAGGTTTTTGTTAAACATTTCTTACATCTTTTTTTTTTTTTTTTTTTGTGGTATGCGGGCCTCCCTCTGCTGCGTCTCCATTCTTTTTCCGAGGTCCTGGGTCATCTTCACTATCAGTATTCTGAATTCTTTTTCTGGAAGGTTGCCTGTCTCCACTTCATGTAGTTGGTTTTGTACGGTTTTATCTTGTTCCTTCATCTGGTACATAGTCCTCTGCCTTTTCATTTTTTAGTTGTTTTTCTGGGGTTTTATCTTGTTCCTTCATCTGGTACATAGTCCTCTGCCTTTTCATTTTGTCTATCTTTCTGTGAATGTGGTTTTCGTTCTGCAGGCTGCAGGATTGTAGTTCTTGCTTTTGCTGTCTGCCCTCTGGTGGATTGCGCCTGCTAGTTTTTGAATTAAATAAAATAAGTGTACCCCTGTGAACAGGGCAGAAAAATCTAGATATAGGTAAGTTACTTATTGGTTTCCTATTTATAATTAAGAGTGAACATGGTTTCTCCAGAGCTAGTGATAGTAGAGCTTGATGATGGTCTGATTCCTTTCAGGAGGACAGATCTCTCTCCCTTCATGTCTGGACCTTCCTTGGCTTCTTTCTGCTTTCCAGAGCCTGCTTTTTGTTTGTTTGTTTTTTTTAAATTGAAGTATAGTGGATTTACAGTGTTTCAGATGTATAGCAGAGTGATTCAATTACACATAGAATATATATGTATTATTTTTCAGATTCTTTTCTATTATAGGTTATTACAAGCTATTGAATATAGTTCCCTATGCTATACAGTAGGTCCTTGTTGTTTATCTATTTTATATATAGTAGTGTGTATCTGTTAATCCCAAATTCCCAGTTTATCCCTCCCCTACCCCTTTCCCCTTTGATAAACGTAAGTTTGTTTTCCTACTTTGTGAGTCTATTTCTGTCTCGTATACAAGTTCATTTGCATCATTTTTTAGATTCCACATATAAGTGATATCATTTGGTATTTGTCTTTCTCTGTCTGGCTTACTTCACTTAGTATGATAATCTCTAGGTCCATCTATGTTGCTGCAAATGGCATTATTTCACTCTTTTTTATGGCTGAGTAATATTCCATCTTCTTTATCCATGCAACCTGTTGATGGACACTTAGGTTGCTTCCATGTCTTGGCTATTGTAAATAGTGCTGCTATGAACATAAGGGTGCATGTATCTTTTTGAATTAGAGTTTTCTCTGGATATATGCCCTGGAGTGGGGTTGCTGGGTCATATGGTAGCTCTAGTTTTAGTTTTTTGAGGAACCTCATTATTGTTCTCCATAGTGGCTGTACAAATTTACATTCCCAACGACAGTGTAGGAGGATTCCCTTTTCTCCACACCCTCTCCATCATTTATTATTTGTAGACTTTCTGATGATTCCAGAGCCTGTTCATCCGAGCCGTGCGGGGGTACAACAGTGAGAACTGGAGGACATGCATCACGGACATGGAGCTGGCCCTTCCTGACTTCTTCAAGGCCTTTTATGAGTGTCTCGCTTCCTGCGAGGGCTCCCGGGAGATCAAGGACTTCAAGGATTTCTATCTTTCCATAGCAGGTTAGTGGTGGGTTGTGTCCTCGACATAAATGGCATAGCTGCCCCTGTGGGTTCTACATGCCTTCTAGGTACTTGAGTGGCCTCTGAGGAACTTTTGAGCTTAAATAAGAGAGGGTAACTGGGGTGGCTGACACATGTATGGGTCAGCCTCTGATTTGGCGGGAGCTTCTGGAGAAACAGTAAGTATGGTGTCTAGATACAGGCCAGCAGGGAAGGTCTGCCTCATCAGCCCTACTTGATTACAGATTCCCACAGGCTTTTGGAAAAATAAAAATGGGCCCCAAAGCAACTCATGCCTCACCTTAGGGAGATAACTTTGATTAATGCAATTTTTCAGCACACATCAAGGTAAAATGAAGAGTATAATGAACCTCTAATTAGTCATCACTAAGATAACTTTTGGGAAAACAATTTTCTGACTATAAAATAATTCATGCTTATTATAGGAAGTTTAGAAAACACAGAAAAGAATGAAGAAAATTGAGGACTTCCCTGGCAGTCCAGTGGTTAAGACTCTGTGCTTCCACTGCAGGGGTCGTGGCTTGGATCCCTGGTCGGGGAACTAAGAGTCCCACATGCCTCACGGTGCAGCCAAAAAAAAATTGAAAACACATATATAGCCCTAGGGTTTCTCCTTAACCAGTAGTGGGCAGCGATGCTCCAGAGAATGGGAAATGGCCAAGAGATGTCCCTAAGTGGTTTGGGAACACGGATCCTCAAACTGCACCTTGCAGGAAGGGGACCCAGGTCAGATAGGTCTGAGATTGGCCTGAGCACCGTCTGCCTCTTGGAGTCTCTGCGCCCTGTGATGGTTAATGGCTCCCAGAAACCCTGGGGTAGGCAGCTCTTTTACAGTTATTAAATCCAGGATGGTTTTTGTTTTTGTTTTTTAATCACTGTTTTGCTCATGGATCTCTTTTTCCACAGAGTACTTTTATTTTTCTTAACAAAACTTTATTGTGGAAAATTTCAAACATATACAAAAAGTAGAAGAGTGTAAAGAAACCCCATGTCACCATGACGCAGCTTCACTATTGTCAACTCAGGGTCAACTGGGTGTCATCTAATTCCCACCCACTTACCTCTCATGTTATTATTATTATTTTTAAAAAATATTTGTTTGTTTATTTGGCTGTGCCAGGTCTTAGTTGTGGCATGTGGGATCTTCGCTGCAGCATGTGGGATTTAGTTCCCTAACCAGGGATCGAATCCGGGGCACCTGCATCAGGAGCTCGGAGTCTTTTTTTTTTTTTTTTTTTTTTTGCAGTACGCGGGCCTCTCACTGTCGT
>NC_041231.1:55535171-55545353 GCF_002837175.3 Physeter macrocephalus | reverse complement strand
ACGGCATGTGGGATCTTCCCGGACCGGGGCACGAACCCGTGTCCCCTGCATCAGCAGGCGGACTCTCAACCACTGTGCCACCAGGGAAGCCCTGGAGCTCGGAGTCTTAACCACTGGACCACCAGGGAAGTCCCTCATGTTATTTTGAAGCAAATCCCAGATGTTGTATCACTTCATTTGTAATGTTTCAGTAGGTACCTCTAAAAGATAAGAACTCTTTTTTTTTCAACCACTGAACCATTACACCTAAAAGAATTTTAACAACAGTTCCTTGATCTCAGCATCAAATATCCAGTGTCCCAGTCATCTCAAAAATGTCATAAATGTGTGTTCCTTAAATTTACAATTTGCTGGGTTTTTTGTGTGTTTTCTTTCTTTCTTTTTTTTTTCCTTTTTGGCCCCACTGCGCAACTTGTGGGATCTTAGTTACCCGACCAGGGATTGAACCCGGGTCCCCAGCAGTGAAAGTGTGGAGTCCTAACCACTGAACTGCCAGGGAATTCCCAATTTATTGGTTTGAATCATGTTCAAAATAAGTTCCACACATTGCATTTGGTTATCTTCTTAAATTTTTATTTTGAACAAAACTTTACTATTTGAACCGTGTATAAGTGTACAGTTCTATTGCAGTAAGTATATTCACATTGTTTTGCAGCCATCACCACCATCCATCTCCAGAACTTTTTCATCTTCCCAAACTGAAACTCTGTACCCATTAAACACTAACTCCCCATCCTCCTTCTTCCCAGTCCCTAGCAACCACCATTCTTTCTGTCTCTATGAATTTGATTACTCTGGGTACCTCATATAAGCAGAATCATACAGTATTAGTCCTGTTATGACTGGCCTATTTCACTTAGCATAATGTCCTCAAGGTTCATCCATATTCTAGCAAATTGGTTATCTTTTATTTTTTTAATTTTTTAAAAATTATTGTTTATTTATTTATTTTTGGCTGTTTTGGGTCTTCGTTGCTTTGCGTGGGCTTTCTCTAGTTGCGGCGAGCAGGGGCTACTCTTTGTTGCAGTGTGCGGGCTTCTCATTGCAGTGGCTCCTCTTGCTGAGGAGCATGGGCTCTAGGCACGTGGGCTTCAGTAGTTGTGGCTCGCAGGCTCTAGAGCACAGACTCAGTAGTTGTGGTGCACAGGCTTAGTTGCTCCGTGGCATGTGGGATCTTCCTGGACCAGGGCTCGAACCCATTTCCCCTGCATTGGCAGGCGGATTCTTAACCACTGTGCCACCAGGGAAGCCCCTGGTTATCTTTTAAATCTTTTAATCTATAAATCCTCCCACCATTTCTTTTTTTTCTCCTTGTTATTGCAGAAACTGTGTTGTTTGTCCTATAGAGATTCCCACAGTCTGGATTTTGCTGGTTGTATCCTGTAGTCCTCTGTCCTCTGTATTTTTTTTTTTTTAAGCCCAATTTTTTTTTTTTTTTAACCCCTCCATGCAGCTTGGGGAATCTTAGTTCCCTGACCAGGGATTGAACCCATGCCCTCGGCAGTGAAAGTGAGGAGTCCTAACCACTGAACTACTGGGGAATTCCCTCTTTCACTTTTTATTTGTATACTTTTTTCTTACAGTGAAAATCTTACTTCTCATAACGTAGAATATTTATTTATTTGCTTTTCTTACAATGAACATAATATGGTCTCAAATGTATCACACCAATATAAATATTAACAATAAAACTTCTGAGTGACATTTGCGATGTCTTTGAAGTTCTTTTAGTCCTTAGATCTGTGCTGTTCAGCATGGTAGCCACCAGCTGATCGTGGCTACTGAACACTTGAATGGTGACTGGTCCAGTCTGAGATGTGCTCTGAGTATAATGTAGATAATGTATTTTGCAGAATTAGTACAAAAAAAAGATAATTAATATCTCATTAATAATTTTTTATATTGATTACATGTTGAAATGATAATATTTTGGACATTTCTGGGTTAAAAAATGTTATTAATATTAATGTCACTTGTTTCTTTTTAGTTTTTTTTTTAATGTTGCACTAGAAAATTAACAGTTACATATGTGGCTCACATTGTATTTCTATTAGACTGTGCTGCCTTACACTGTATCCCACTAAGAATATTCAGTTACTGTGATCTGTTCTTTTCTCTTTGTGGTACCAATTGGATATACATCTAGGTTTATTTTAGTGTGTTTTCAATCTGGAGGCTTACTTGATTTTTCCTTTATATTGTTTAGTTTTTTTTTGAATATATAGAATATTCATGTTTGAGTGAAAACTATTTTAAAAAGTCACACTCAGAGAAGTCTTGCTTCCATCCACATCTCTCCTATTCATCTCACTCACCCCCAAAGGTAACCTTTCTTTATTCGTTTCTTTGATATACCTTAGATAGATAGATATTTAGGGATTTTTTTAGTTTTATTTTAAAATACAGTTGACCCTTGAACACTGGAAAGCACCTTAACCAAATGCTTAAAAATTAATGTCACCAGGACTTCCCTGGTGGTCCAGTGGTTAAGAATCCACCTTCCAATGCAGGGGATGTGGGTTCGATCCCTGGTCAGGGAAATAAGATCCCACATGCCGCAGGGCAACTAAGCCTGTGAGGGGCACTGACCCTCAGTGCTGTTGAAGATCCGAGTATGACTTAATAGTTTGTCCACCATGTCCTTTGTTCCTCTATATCCATAATTCCTCCGAATTCGTGGTTCTACATCCAAGGATTCAACCAACCGAGAATCGTGTGGTACAGTAGTATTTACTATGGAAAAAAATCTGCATGTAAGTGGACCTATGCAGTTCAAACCGTGTTGTTCAAGGGTCAACTGTAATTTCAAAACTGTAGAGAAGTTCCAGAAGTAGTACAAAGAGCTCTCACATACTCCTTACCCAGATTCACCAATTTTTGACCTTGTGCACATTTACTATCATTCTCTCTGTATGTGTGTGTCTATAGTTATTTTTATTTCAGGACGTTTTGAGAGTAGGTTGAGGACATCATGACGCTTTACCCCGTAATCCTTCAGTGTATTTCCTAAGAACAATATTCTCTACATATCCACAGGATAGTTATTAAATTCAGGCAACTTAACATCGATACAATACATTTTTTTGGCCGTACGGCATGTGGGATCTTAGTTCCCTGACCAGGGATCGAACCCGGACACCCTGCAGTGGAAGCTCAGAGTCCTAACCACTGGACTGCCAGGGAAGTCCCAACATCAATACAATACTTTTATCCAATCTACAGTCCATGTTCCAATTTTGTCAATTGTCACAATAATGTCCTTTCTAGCAACTTTTTTCCCCGGTTCAAGATCTTGTCCAGGATCCCATTTCCTATTTATTTGTCATATTTCTTTTTTGTTTTGGCGGCATCAGGTCTTAGTTGTAGCACACGGGATCTTCGTTGAGGAATGCGTATCTTTTGTTGTGGAGCGGGCTCTTCGTTGTGGCACTCGGGCTTCTCTCTAGCTGTGGCGTGCGGGTTTTCTCTCTCTAGTTGTGGCACCCGGGCTCTAGAGCGTGTGGGCTCAGTAGTTGCAGCACACGGGCTCTCTCGTTGAGGTGCGTGAGCTCAGTAGTTGTGGCGCAGGGGCTTAGTTGCCCCGTGGCACGTGGGATCTTACTTCCCTGACCAGGGATCAAACCCACGTCCCCTGCATTGGAAGGCAGATTTTTTACCACTGGACCACCAGGGAAGTGGTGACATTAAGTTTTAAACATTTGGTTGAGGTGCATTCCAGTTTCTCCACAATATAATTACTGTTTTTCCTTTTTAAATTAATAATTTGTGGACAGGTGCTTCCAGACTAGGACAACTTGCTGTCCATCAAACTCTGCCCCCCTCCCCACCCTACCCCACTGATTTAGCACACTGTTGAGAATTCTTGCCTGAATCATTTTTTTCTGTAAAGGTTGTGTGAATATAAAACTACTTTCCCTAGGGATTTCCCTGGTGGTCTAGTGGTTAAGACTTCGTGCTTCTACTGCACTGGGCGGGGGTTTGATCCCTGGTTGGGGAACTAAGATCCCACATGCTGCTCAATGCGGCCAAAAAAAAAAAGAAAAAAAAAACAAACTACTTTCCCTTTATTTTTGTGTCTGCTTCTTTCATACAGAATAGGTACCATACGTTAAACACTATTCTATTTTATGCTTTTTCCACTTAACAATATATCCTAACTAGTGCGTAGAGATTGTGTCATTCTTTTTACTACTGCCGAGTGCTCCACTGAGGGTTGGGGGAGTGATGTACTACAGTTTATTCAACTATCTGATAGATATTTGGGCTGTTCCAATCTTTTGCTATTACATCTAATACTGCAATGGGGAATTTTAGTGGGTTGTTGTTGTTTGCTAAGTATGGAAGTGTGTTTGCAAAGTCAACATCAGTGGGATTGATAGTTCAGAGTAAAGGTTTACATAAATTATTTGGTATTTTAAGGTACCATTTTGCATTCCTACCAGCAATGTAGGAGAGTGCCTGTTCCTCCACAGTCTTGCTGGCAAAATGTGTATCATCATGCTGGAGTCTTTCGCTTCTGGCTGCGTGAAAGGAGAAAAGGGAGGGGCCGAGGGTCACCTGGGACGTTGTTAGGGACCAGCCCCAGAAGTAGTATTCATCAGTTGTTACTGTCCACATTTCATGGCTCACTTAGTCACATGGCCTCAACCTAACTGCAAAGGAGGCTGGGAAATGTAGTCTTTGACATCTTTCTATGTGACTGTATTTAGGTATTTTTTACAATTTATTTTATTTTATTTTATTTATTTATTTGGCTGCACCAGGTCTTAGTTGCGGCACTCGGGATCTTTAGTTGTGGCATGAGAACTCTTAGTTGCGGCATGCATATGGGATCTAGTTCCCTGACAAGGGATCGAACCTGTGTCCCCTGCAGTGGAAGCGCAGAGTCCTAACCACTGGACCGCCAGGGAATTACCGAGAATATGTGTATTTTAACCTTTGATAAATTTTGCCAAATTGTACTCCAAAACATTTGTTCCTATTTTGCTCCTACCAACAGAACATGAGAGCATGAGTCTTACTATTCTCTTCCTATCACTGGACATCATCAAATTTTAAACATTTTGCCAATGTAATAGCTTACATTATTTTAGGTAGAATTGTATTTCTTAATTTCAAATGTGGTTAAGATCTTTTCACAATTTTTATTAGCCCTTTTTATAATTTCTATTAACATCCTTTTGGCTATTTTTATAGTGGACATTTGTCTTTTTCTTATTTATTTGGGAAACTTTGTGCATGAAAGATTTTAGCCCTTTATCATAAGTGTTGTGAATATTTTACTTTTATCATTTATCATTTTTACCTTCTTTTGGGGCAGTGGGGCAGAAGTGGCATTAAGAAAATAATGGATACACTGCCTGAAATTTTGTGTGTTCTTTCAGATCATTATGTGGAAGTTCTGGAATGCAAAATACAGTGTGAAGAGAACCTCACCCCAGTTATAGGAGGATATCCAGTCGAGAAATTTGTGGCTACCATGTATCATTATTTGCAGTTTGCTTATTATAAATGTAAGTAATCATTTTCTAGGAGATCTGAGCAAGGTACTAAGACTTAGCTTCCACATCTGTAGAGAGTGCTAACCTCCTAAGATTGTTGTGAGGTTTAAATGAGTTGATAGACGTGGAATGCTTAGGAAATTCACACACTGGCACATGGCAAACTCTATATAACTGTTTTTTTGGTTGTTGTTGTTGTTTTGGCTGCTCTGCATGGCATGTGGGATCTTAGTTCCCTGACCAGGGATCGAACCCATGCCCCCTTGCAGTGGAGGCACAGAGTCCTAACCAATGGACCACCAGGCAAGTCCCTTTTTTCTTTTTTTAAAAAAATATCATTATTTCCCTTCTTCCACATCATTGCCTTTACTTTTCAGACTCTTAGAATGTCATTGCAGTTGGTCCTACCTTGGCCTGAAATTGGAGTTTATCAATCAGAACCTTCCAAGTGAACAAAGGGGACACATGAGAGAAAGAAAGGAACTTGGAGTTCAGACTTCAGAGCCTGAATTTCCTGGCTTTCCCCTGCTCTCCCTGTAGCCAAGATTGCTGGGTGCCACTTGCGTGAGCAGCGTGTACCTTGGCAGTTCAGTGACAAGCAAGGGAAGTTACTAGGGTCACTTGCAGTAGCAACAACACTACCCTCCTGATGAAATGTCTGGGTCCACTGGCAGGTGTCTGGCTAGCTTCCGCAAGGCTGCCCTTCAAACTCAGGGGTGGCTGGTCTTGGGGACTCAGGGAGTCCTGGAGGAGTGCCAGGTGACCTTGTCTTCCACAGCCCCCCTTCCCCGCTGTGTCCATCCTGTTCTTTGTTGGGTTCCCTCTGCCTTAGCAGCCACCTAACCTGCCTACCTTTTTTAATCCCATCTCATCTTCTCTCCAGGACACACTGAAAGCCTTGCCTGCTGAAGGTTAAAAAAGGGAAAAAAAGAAAAGAAAAATATTTTCCTTCTCTCCCTCTCCCTCTCTTTTTAGTTTTTAAATTAAAAATATTTAAACTTTTGCTGTTAATCAAGATGGCTTCTTTGTTCCTGAAAAGTCTCTGATACTGACATTTATACCATGTTTTTCTGAGGAAGGTAACTGGCCTCTCTCAGCAGTGAACCTGATCTTAGAGCGGCCTGAACCTCATCTAAGGATACAATGAAATGTCCTGAAATGTCCCTTGGTTGGGACATTTCTGAGATCAAGAGGAGGTTGAGGTGTGTTTTTAACAGGTGTCCTTCCCAGAAGTCCCCTTTCATGGAGGGAAGGATGAGATTTTATTTGCCACTGTCACCCCAGCGTGAGCTGTCTGGTAAAGGATTATTTAGCATAGAGGACAAGAGTCTAGTTCTATATAATGTGTGAACATGCTTTCCTTTGAGGCAGCACTGAGCTCACAGCATGGTGCCAGCAAATATTTATTGACCACATTCTAGTGTGGAGGGGACAGTTTTCCACTAGGCAGTGTCTTTGCTTATGAAGAGCCCTCTTTTCTAATATAATTAGCTGATTTAATGTAAGTGCTTTTTTTCAAAAAGGCTTATAAGAGAAGCTTATTGCAGTGAACCAAACATCTCAGAGATGTACAGAGAAACATCAAAAGCAAACAGCCCATCTCCATCCCCCTCCCTGCTCTCCCCCAACCCCAGTGTTAACTGTTGGCTTATATTCAGCCACACGTGGAAGGACCCTGTTTTAATGAGAATTATAAAAAAATTATGTACATGTTTTATTTAACTTCTGGAAATTTAAAAACATATATTGGGGGCTTCCCTGGTGGCACAGTGGTTAAGAATCAGCCTGCCAATGCAGGGGACATGGGTTCAAGCCCTGGTCGGGGAAGATCCCACATGCCGCGGAGCAGCTAAGCCTGGGCACCACAACTACTGAGCCTGCGCTCTATAGAGTCCACGAGCCACGACTACAGAACCCGCGTGCCACAACTACTGAAGCCCACGCGCCTAGAGCCCATGCTCCGCAACAAGAGAAGCCACTGCAGTGAGAAGCCTGCGCACCTCAACGAAAAGTATCCCCCTGTTGGCCGCAAGTAGAAAAAGCGTGTGTGCAGCAGCGAAGACCCAACACAGCCAAAAATAAATAAATAAAATAAATAAAATTTTAAAAAAAGGTAATTAAAAAAAAAAAACATATGTTGGAGAGGTTGGTGTAATGAACACTAGGGTGCCCATCACCCAGTTTCAACTTTTATCAACACATGGCTGATCTTGGATTCAGTTTATAGATGTTCTGTTGGAAGAAAATATAGCCCGTGTTTTTCTTTCATTTTCATGAGAAGCTGTGCTGACACTTCACTAAACTACCCCGTGAATGGACATTGAAACATGGATCATCCAGCCACTAAGAAGGCTTGGTTCAGTGGGAACACGCGAGAACACTGGAGTTTAGAGGTGTTCCGGACACTTCCAGGCCCTGGAAGCTCACTGGTCATTCCTCTGAAATCCCGACTAACTCTAAAAACCAACCAGAATATCAGAAACTGTGGCAAAGACATAATGGATAAAAACCCAAAACTTTCAGCTTTTCTTGTTGCCCCCCAAGAAATCTTTGCTTTCTGGATTACAGGTAAACAGTGTGAGTAAAATTTAGGTCTTGAAATTGGCCTCTTGAATCCTCTTGGCCCTGTTTTGAATTCTTTTTCAATCACCTACCCCACGACGTTTCTTGAGGACGGGTGTCATTTCCAACCCCACAGGCCTTGTGACTAGGAAGTGCCCATAAGCAGCGGTTTTAAAGTTGTTGTTATGGGAAACGGCCACAAGGCGGCAGCATTTCTTCATGCCCAACTTGGATACTTGGGTAACCGGAATCTTAGGAAAATCATGTTCCTGGGTTGTCAAGGAGGGCGTAATGTGCCAGAAGAAAGGCCCAAGGGCTTGTGTCTCGTTCCTTCTTCCCCCTTACCCTTCACCCCACGGAGAAATCCCAGCCCCAGTAAAACTGCTGCCCTAAGGGCGCTGTCGTCCATAGGTGGGGTGACTCTAAGGAAGGAGGATGGAGGTGGGAACCCCACCACCAGGAGACGTGGAGACCAGCTGACTTTTCAGAGCTTCTCCAGACCAGAGGTCCACCCTTTCTTGGGTGCACTAGGCTTGGCTTAGCTTTGGAAAGGCCCACCTGGATCTGGAGATGGCAGTCTCATCCAGAGGGGACCCGGCACTACAGGTCCAAGGGGGACTCATTTGATGGCATATCCTCCCCAGCTCCCTCAGCCCCACGAGAGTGCAGCCTTGGGACCCAAGCCTCCTTAGGCTTCAGGGATGTGACCCCAGCCCTGGTTACCAAGCCCTGAGGGAAATATGGCAGGTACTACTTTTTTTTTTTAATTGAATTTTTCTTTTATATGGACTATAGTTGATTTACAATGTTGTGTTTGTTTTAGGTGTACAGCAACTTGATTCAGTTATACAAACATGTAGAGCTGTTCTTTTTTGGGTCTTTTTCCCATATAGGTTATTACAGAGTGTTGAGTAGAGTTCCCCTTGCTACACAGTAGGTCCTTCTTGATTATCTATTTTATATATATGAGGGTGTATCTGTTAATCACAACTTTTTTTTTTTTTTTTTTTTTTTTTTTGCGGTACGCAGGCCTCTCATTGTTGTGGCCTCTCCCGTTGCGGAGCACAGGCTCCGGACGCGGAGGCTCAGCGGCCATGGCTCACGGGCCCAGCCGCTCCGCGGCACGTGGGATCCTCCCGGACCGGGGCACGAACCCGCGTCCCCTGCATCGGCAGGCGGACTCTCAACCACTGCGCCACCAGGGAAGCCCCACAACTTTCTAATTCATCTCTACCCCCCCTAATTTCCCCTTTGGGAATAATAAGTTTGTTTTCTAAGTCTGTGAGTGTCTTTCTGTTTTATAAATTAGTTCATTTGTATCAATTTTTAGATTCCAACTGTAAGTGATATCATATGATATTTGTCTTTTTCAGTCTGACTTACTTCACTTGGTATAATCATCTCTAGGTCCATCCCTGTTGCTGCCAACAGCATCATTTCATTCTTTTTTTATGGCTGAGTAATATTCCATTGTATAAACATACCACATCTTCCTTTTCCGTTTGTCTGTTGATGGACATTGTGGTGGCTTCCGTGTCTTGGCTGTGGTAAATAGTGGTGCAGTGAACGTTGGGGTGCCTGGGTCTTTTCGAATTCTGGTTTTCTCCAGATATACACCCAGGAGTGGGATGGCCGGATCATATGCTAGCTCTGTTTTTAGTTTTTTAAGGAACCTCCACACTGTTCCCTGTAGTGGCTGTTCCCAATTTATATTTCCACCAGCAGCATAGGAGGATTCCCTTTTCTCCATGCCATCTCCACATTTATTGTTTGTAGACGTTTCAATGATAGCCATTCTAAATGGTGCGAGGTGATACCTCATTATAGTTCTGATTTGCATTTCTCTACTAATAGTGATATGGAGCATCTTTTTAAAAAATATTTATTGATTTATTTTATTTTTGGCTGTGTTGGATCTTAGTTGCATCATGCGGGCTCTTTGTTGCCGTGTGTGGGCTTCTCCCTAGTTGTGGCATTGTGGGCTCCAGAGTGCGTGGGCGCTGTAGTTGTGGCTCAGGGGCTTAGTTGCCCCGCGGCATGTGGGATCTTAGTTCCCCGGTGGGGGATTGAACCTGCGTCCCCTTAATTGGAAAGCAGATTCTTTTTTTTTTTTTTTTTT
>NC_041231.1:55513084-55535097 GCF_002837175.3 Physeter macrocephalus | reverse complement strand
TGGCTGCGTTGTGTCTTCGTTGCTGTGCATGGGCTTTCTCTAGTTGCGGTGAGCGGGGGCTACTCTTCGTTGTGGTGCGCGGGCTTCTCATTGCAGTGGCTTCTCTTGTTGCGGAGCACGGGCTCTAGGCACGTGGGCTTCAGCAGTTGTGGCTCGGGGGCTCTAGAGTGCAGGCTCAGTAGCTGTGGCGCATGGGCTTAGTTGCTCTGCAGCATGTGGGATCTTCCCGGACCAGGGCTCGAACCCGTATCCCCTGCATTAGCAGGCAGATTCTTAACCACTGCGCCACCAGGGAAGTCCTGGAAGGTGGATTCTTAACCACTGGACCAACAGGGAAGTCCCAGCGATGTGGAGCATCTTTTCCAGTGCTTCTTTTTTATTTTTAAAAACAGTGTGAGTGAAATTTACCTCTTGAAATTGGTTTCTTGAAAGTCGGCCCTGTTTTGAAATCTTTTTCAATCACCCCAGGACATTTCTTGAGGACGGGTGTCATTTCCAACCCCACAGGCCTTATGACTCGGAAGTGCCCATAAGCATTGGTTTTAAAGTTGTTGTTATGGGAAACGGCCACAAGGCGGCAGCATTTCTTCATGCCCAACTTGGATACTTGGGCAACCAGAGCCTTAGGAAAGTCGTGTTCCTGGGTTGTCAAGGAGAGCGGAGTATGCCAGAAGAAAGGCCCAAGGGCTTGTGTCTCGTTCCTACTTCCCCCTTACCCCTCACCCCACGGAGAAATCCCAGCCCCAGCAAAACCGCTGCACTGAGGGTGCTGTCGTCCATAGGTGGGGTGACTCTAAGGAAGCAGGTTGGAGGTGGGAACCCCACTACCAGGAGACGTGGAGACCAGGTGACTTTTCAAAACTCTTCCAGCCCAGAGGGTGGACCCTTTTTTAGGTGAACTAGGCTTGGTTTAGCATTTGAAGGGCCTGCCTGGATCAGGAGATTATGGTTCCCTTGCAGAGGGGACCAGGCACTGCAGGTACAAGGAGGGCTCATTTGCTGGCATGTCCTCACCAGCTCCCTCAGCTTCAGGACAGTCCAGACTTGGGACCCAAGCCTGCTTAGGTTCCAGGGATGTGACACCAGCCCAGGTCTCCAAGACCTGAGGGGAATATAGTAGGCATTTCTGCATAGGTCTCTGCCTAAAGAGGAACTTCTGTTTTCCAAACTGGCCTCCACATTCTCATGTATACCCTATCTGTGACCTTTTCACCCTGGGAAGATTTCTTTTGTCTTTGCAGGTATTCCGAAGGAGGGTCTGTGGAGAAGGGGCTTGTTGGTGATCTTTTTCTTTTTGAAGGTGTTATTCAATGGAGGGTGGGTCGTGAGAGGTTGGCTGATTTTCTGTTCTTGTTTCCTTTGCCTTCAGTGAACGACTTGAAGAACGCAGCCCCCTGTGCGGTCAGCTACCTGCTCTTTGACCAGGACGATAAGGTCATGCAGCAGAACCTGGTGTATTATCAGTACCACAGGGACAAGTGGGGGCTCTTGGAGGAGCATTTCCAGCCCAGACCAGTACGTGCCAGTGCACCAGGCATCGCGTTTCCTGTTCTCTTCTTCATCCCACTTTCAGGAAGCAGCTTTGCATCTTAAGAGACGGGTTATTTCAGAAATGAAGGGAAACTCATTTTTTTTGTAGCTTTTTTATCTTTTAAAATTTTACTTCTTTGTTCTCATTTCTAAATCAGTAAGCACTCTACAAATTTTAAACATTACAGAAATGATTCACTTAGGAATTGAGACTGCTTCTTAATCCCATATTTTCTCTTTCTCATCCTGCCCTATAGCTATGCATTTACTGTATATGCAGCATGTAACTATTAATTTTTACAAAAATGGGATCGTTGGCTACTCTTTTTTTCAAATTGAGATATAATTCAAATACTGTCAAATTCATGCTTTCAAAGTGCACAATTCAGTGGTCTTCATATAGTCACAGAGCTGTGTGACTGTTACCACTATTTAATTTTAAACATTTTCATCACCCCCCAAAGAAAGCTCATACCCTTCCCCCACCTGCCACCAGCCCAGTTATCCCCTTAAAAGGTTGGTCATATAAACTGTTCTCTGTTTGTGTCTGAACAGGAAGCAGTTCAGTTCTTTAACGTGACGACACTCCAGAAAGAGCTGCATGACTTTGCTAAGGAAAACATAATGGATGATGATGAGGTAAGTTTTCCTGTTTAGCACACGTCTGGCTAAGAGAAAATATTACTCACAGCTTTGTTAAAAATCACTGGAAGGCTGAGTCGTCCTTGAAATTAGAAACAGAAGGGGCCTTGGGAAACAGAGTTTCTGTGGGCGTTTTTATGTGTCAGAGCACTGGCCTGGGCAAGAAGGGTTTTCTAGGAAACCCAGGCTGAAGCACCACGTTTCCTGACAGAGTACGGAGCCATCCTCCAGGAACCCATCACAGGAGCTGTCCGAGCATCTTTTTTTTTAAAATTTTCCTGCACCGTGTGGCATCAAGCATCATTTTTTAACATTATAAAAACACACTGAATTTTAGCACTCTGAAGACACTGGGAAGCCCACATCCCAATTTTTCTCTCAGTTTGTTTTGTTTTGTTTTCTGTAAATTAGGCATTTTATCCTTCTCAGGGGTTGCTTGAAATTCCTGATCAACTCTTACTTAGCTGACTTCTTTATTGACAGCGGAGGCTCTGCTGGTTATGGAGCCGTCATTCTGTGGTGGGGCAGTCTAGTCACAGAAAAGCCATCATCAGGGGTAGCGTTTAGAGAGATGCGTTTGGAAGGAACCGTCAAACTCTTTCTGAGACAGCTGGGGACTTGTCAGCCATCGGAGCTGGGAGAGAGCTGCGGGTTTGTTCTCGTCTGACCCTTCACTTTACAGCTGAGGAGCTTGGGGGACAGGAAGGTTCCGGGAGCTGCTAGGCCAGACCCGGGAGCCCTGAGCCTCCATGTCTGCTCTTTCCACTGCCCCAGTTTTCGGTGAAGCACCTGTAAATAAGACATCATCATGGAATTTGTTTTCTGTGCATGAATTTGCATGAGATGGATTGACCACTAGCATGCATTTAGCTCCCCTGAGGCTCAATACTTCGTCTGTAAAATGGGGCTAATAACATTGACCTCACAGGGTTGGAAGAATGAAATACGTCGAAGTGCTTTACAAACTAGGAAGTGACCCATGTGCCATATGTCCTGGCTTGGGTTCTCTTGAAGCAGAGCCTGTGATATGACTACAAGGATGCTGAAAAGGAAGGAATGCTGACCAGACACAAACAAGGTTGACCGCTATGGTTTGAAAAGTGGAGAAAACTATATTTATTTATTTATTTATTTATTTATTTATTTATTGGCTGCACAGCATGGCATGCGGGATCTTAGTTCCCTGACCAGGGATCGAACCCATGTCACAGGCAGTGGAAGCATGGAGTCTTAACCACTGGACTGCCAGGGAATTCCTGAGAAAAAAGTATTTAGGAAAAACAGGACAGTAGAGTTTCTGATTATCTAGAGGCAAGCTACTATTGATATTTTGGTATTTATGTCTCCAGTTTTTTCTATATATTTCTAATATATATTCACTATAAACTTGACTGTAATTATATATCATGGCTTTTCCATGTAACACTGTAGTATGAGCAATTTCCCTGGTTATGTTTTTCTAGAACAGTTTGATTGAGATATTATTCACATATTGTACAATTCTCCTTTCTAAAGTATACAATTCAGTGGGTTTTTTTTTTAGTATATTCATAAAGTTGTGCATTCAAATTTGAGAACATTTTCATCACCCAAATTTTACATTCCCATCAGCAATATATGAGAGTTCTAATCTGTTACATCTTCCTCAGCACTTACAGTGTCTTTCTTTTTGTGTGTATGTATGTGTGTGTGTCTGTCTTTTTTATCATAGCCATCCTAGTGGGTGTGAAGTGGTACCTAATTATGGTTTTGACTTGCATTTCCCTATTGACTAATGGTGTTGAGCATCTTTTCATATGGCTATTAGCCATTTGTATATCTTCTTTGGAGAAATGTTGATTCTATTCAAGTCCTTTGCCCATTTTTAAATTGGGTTGCTTGTCTTTTCATTGTTGAGTTGTAAGAGTTCTTTATATATTATGGTTATAAGTCCCCCGTCAGATATATGAATTGTAAAAATTTTCTCCCAATCTGTGCATTATCTTTTCACTTTGTTAATGGTGTCTTGAAGCTCAAAAGTTTTAAATTTTGATGAAATCCAACTTATCTAATTTTTCTTTTGTTGCTTGTGTTTTTGGTGTCATATCAAAGAAAATATTGTCTAATCCAAGATCACTAAAATTTACTGTTTTTTTCTAAGGTTTTTATAGTGTTATACACTTAAATTTAGGTCTACAATCTTTTTTTTTTTGTTAATTTAACATATGATGTGAGGTAGTGGTCCAATTTCATTCTTTTGTGTGTGGAAATACTGTTGTCCAGCATCATTTGTTGAAAAGACTTTCTTTCCCCATTCGATTGTCTGGGTACCCTTGTAAGAAATCAATTGACCTTAAATGTGAAGATTTATCTCTGGACACTCAATCCTATTCCATTGATCTAGATTTCTATCCTTATGCCAGTACTGCATTGTCTTGAATACTGTAGCTTTGTACTACATTTTGAGATTGGGAAGTGTGAGTCTTCCAACTTCTTTCTTCTTCTTCTAGATTGTTTTGGCTATTCTGGGCCCATTGCATTTCCATATGAAATATGGGATCAACTTGCCAAATTCTGCAAAAGGCAGCTGGGATTTTTATAGGAATTGTGTTGAATCTGAAGATTGACTGACATCTTAACAATATTAAATATTCTGATCCATGAATATGGGATACTGTTCTACTTATTTAGGTCTTCTTTAACTTCCTTCAATAATGTTTTCCCAAGTTTTGTTATTCTTGGTGCTATTGGAAATGGAACTGTTTTTCTTATTTTGATTTTCTAGTTGTGCATTGCTGGTGTATAGAAATACAGCTGATTTTTGTATGTTGATATTGTAATCTTGCAAACTTATTGAACTTGTTTATCAGTTCTAAACTTTTTTTTGATGTGTATGGATTCCTAAGGAGTCTCTGTATTTAAGATCATGTTATCTGTGAATAGACATGGTTTTACTTCTTTTCCAGTCTGGATGTCTTTTGTTTATTTTTCTGGCTAAAACTTCTAGTACAATGTTGAATAGAAATGGAGAGAGTGGATATCCTTGTCTTGTTCCTAATCTTAGAAGGAAAGCCTTCTGTTTCAGCATTAAGTACATTCGTAGCTGCGGTAGGGCCCTTTATCATGTTGAGGAAGTTCTTCTTCTATTCCTAGTTAGTTGAATGTTTTTTATCATTTGACAAACTAGGAATTTTTGCAAATGTTTTGGTGTTGAATTTTGCCAAATGTGTTTTCTGCACCTATTGAGATGATTTTGTGGTCTTTGTTAACCTTGTTAGTTAATGTTCATTATAAAGACAATTTTTTAATGACTAATATTCCATGGTGTGGATTTTTTAAGTAAAGCTCTTTTTATAGGCATTTAGGTTGCTTCCAACTTTTTGCTTTTATAAATAACACAGCAGTTACTAAATCTTTTACCTCTTCTATGATCATTTCCTTAGGATAAATTCCCAGAGGTGGAATTCCTGGCTATGAACCCTTTGAAGACTTTTAACATACAAGAACAATGCATTTAGAAAAAAATCATAAATATTAGAACAAGAAGAGACCCTTTATGAGATTCAGTAAAGCTGTCTCATGTCATAGATGAGGAAACAAACTCAGAAAGGTAGAGTGACTTACTCAAAGTCACACGGCTGCTTCGTAGTCATCTAGTGAATAGACCAGGCTTATTCCAGGCTTTAAAATTCTTAGGATTCTTAGACTTGGACCTGTCAAGATAACAGGACTCCACTGAAGTTTCCAAAGTAGTTAGGTTATTACTCAAAGCTTTAGAATTATAAAAGAATTTCTAAAGAATGAGCTATTTTTAAAATTATATATCAAATTATGGCAAGCAATAATTTGAAATAAACTGTAACCAACGCAATAAGATTCTTAGTTAATCCTTAAAATTTCCAAAGGACAAAATGCTACTTCGAAACAAAGCGTCAATACAGTCTCCTGATAGTTGTGGTATTCTTCTTTATATCTTTCTGGGCTTGAAATATGTGTAAGAACTCCTGAAAGTTTGCACACTGGTTAAAAATTTTGCAGAGGCCCTGTTACAGTTTCTGAACGTTTATAAAGCAAGCTGAAATAGATGCTTTTGGGTAGGAAAGGAGGTGAGGGGCAGGGGAAGGAGCTACGCACACATGTGGTCTCACCTGCAGTCAGGTTATCCTGATCCTGCGGGAAGCTCCGGAGCATGCATTGTATCACAGAACTCCTTCTGCCTTTTGTCATCCCCTTTCTCAGTCCCTCACTAGTTGTTGGCAGCCCGGAGGGGGTGGTGTATAAGCTCTCTGGCAGGGCTGCTCATTTTGGCCAAGATCAGTCATGCAGAGAAGGGATAGGTATAAGCCATTAGCAACGACACTCCCAGCAGCTGGGGGATGGGTGCCTGGAAAATATCGATAGAGCTGAGCGCGACACCAGTAACCTTATAGGAGGATGTGTTTCTTTCATCTCTATTGCCGAGGACACTTAGTAGTGAGCTAAAAGCAAACAATACTATCATCCCCGCCCCCTCACAATAGCCACACAGCAGGAAACAGTAACCCTGGGAACAGATGTCATGGCCATATATGTAATCCTCTGCCGTACCCTGTTTTCCTTTGGGGGTCCAGAAAGCAACTGAAGAATGTTGTTTATTCAAGCAGTGGTCTTCCACTCCCATCACTTGAGTTCCTAATTGCAGGCATGATGTGTAGAAGCATTTGATAAAAATAATAAGACCCCTTTTGTGTCTCATGTACTTGATAGATTTTCTAACTATTCTCAAATGCTGAGAGATTTTATGACTCTCTCTGTGTTAAAATATCAAAAGGAGCAGATTGGCTCTTGGCCTGGGAGGGAGGCCTCTGTGAGGGGGGCCAGGCTTTAGCAGGGGGTGGTCACCATCGGTGCGGCTGCCTGTACTGACCTCAGGGGAAGGGGCTTGGCCTTCTTGGTGATTCACTCATTCTCTGCAGTAAAGGGAATGGGTGTCATCAGCTGGTGGGTTGGGCGTGTCGTGGGAGTGGAATCAACGCAGAGAAGGAAATCAGAAAGTATGCTGGGCTGTTTCAGGTAGAGGCTTAAGGCTCATTGCAAAAGGAGGGAGCAGGTGGGCTCCTGTACTACCCAAGCATCTCTTGTTTGAGTGGCCTGACTGCTTCAGTTGCACCAGCAGTAACACGCCTACACGCAGTCAGCCATCCCCTAGCAGGTTTACTGAGACCTGTGTGTGCCAGTTTCTGCAGAAGAAGGTCCTGGTCCTTGAAAAGCTTGTGATCTGGTGATCAAGGCAGAAAGGGAACAGACAGAAAGGTTTCCTGTGGGGTAACTGCTAATGGGAGGGGAGTAGGGAGAGGAAGGGGCACTAAACAGGGTCTTTCAGAAGGGGCTGGACCACCCAGTTCACACAGGCCATCTGGGGGTCTTGGAGCACTTGACTCCAAGTTCACATGGTGTGGAAGCCAGGTCCCTCCCAGGGAGAAGTCAGATCCTCTGGGCTCGAGGGAAGAAAGGCTGCTCCAGCCTAGGGGTGGCTGGCAATTGCCTCTTGGAAACAGTCTCTGCTCACCAGCACTTTGAAGGTCAGGTACCTGCTTAACAGAGGTGTCTTATTGTCTTTTACAGGGAGAGGTTGTGGAGTATGTGGATGACCTCTTGGAGCTGGAGGAGACCAGCTAGCCCCCAGCAGCCAGAGAGACTTCCTCTCGATGTTCAGGAAACACAGATTCTTTGTCTTCCTTTTCCTAATAGTACAAGTTGTTGATACCTCAGAGCCTTCTCTTTACTCTGTGAAGTGAAAGGGAAGCCCCCATCTCTCACTACAGCTAACCAGGGGTGAGCCTGCCTTCCACGTGTCCACACCTGCCCCCCCTCTTCACACCTGCCCCCTCTCTTCACACCTGACCCCCATCTTCACACCTGCCCCCCTTCACACCTGCCTCCCCATCTTCACACCTGTCTCCCCATCTTCACACCTGCCTTCTCCATTTTTATACCTGCCTTCTCACCATTTTGGTTAGAAGGACAGTTTTCCATGGATAGTTTTTTTCTTTTCCCAGAAAAATCAGTATTATTTTTTAAATAAGAAAAATACTCCTAAAAGGTGGTAATTATAAAAACCTTCTCTAGCCTTTCTGCATTTCCACATTTTGGTTTTGTTTCTCCTCATCCCCTGATCCAGCAAAGATGGTGAGGACAAAGGCTAAACTTCTCCTCATGATGGTCTGTACACGGTCTGACCTGCATTTTTTCTGGCGCCCATTGAAAAAGAAGTTGGGTAGACAAGGTCGAGTACAGAAATGTGGCTTTTGCCCAACACTTTCACATGTCCAAAGTCTTACAATGGTTGGTAGATCCCATCTGAGGACAGCGCTCAGCCGTTAGTCTCAGAGTTGGGAATGGAAGGAAGCAGAGGGAAGCTAGTTTCATTCACTCTTTCAACAGATATTCACTGAGCACCTACTATGTGCTAGGCTTTGACCTGGGCACTGGAGATACTGCACAGAAAAACAGAAAAAAAAAAGTCCCTGCCCTCATGGAGCCTCCATTCTTCAAGGAAAGACAGACAACAGATAAACAAAAATAAATATGTACAAGGCATCAGAGGGTGATCATTGCTATGGAGAAAAATTAAGCAGGGAAAGGGGTAAGGAGGCCGGGAGATGAGGCTGCAGTTTTTGTTTTGTTTTTTTTTGAATTTTTTGGCCGCGGTGCATGTGGGATCATAGTTACCCGACCAGGGATCAAACCCGGGCCCCCTGCAGTGGAAGCGTGGAGTCTTAACCACCGGACCGCCAGGGAAGTTCCAAGGCTGCAGTTTTAGATAGAGTGGTCAGGGAAAGCCTCAGCAAGGTGACAGCAGAGCAGAGACCTAGGGAAGTGGGTCTCAGGGCAGAGCATTCCAGGCCAGAGGGGGCAGCGTGTGCAGTGCCCTACAGTGGGGGTGCGCTTGTGTGGTCCGGGGACAGTAAGGAGGCCCAGGAGAGGCGTGGGCCAGGGGCAGAACGGAAGGAGGTGAGGATAAGTGTGTGGGTGGGAGGGTGGATGGCTCAGCCTTGCCGGCCAGTGTAAGGCCACTGGCTTCTGCCCTGAGTGGGGTGGGAGCGGTGGAGCAGAGCGGAGCCTGGGGTGACTTGCGTTTTACAGGGAGCACGCCAGCTGCCATCCTGTGAGAAACCTGGAAGCAAACAAGGGTCGAAGCAGGAATACCAAATAGGGAATGGCTGCAAAAATCCAGGCAAGGGGGATGCGGGCTCGGCCCCGGGCCGTAGCAGGAGAGACATGGTGAGGAGTGGTCAGATTGCGGAATTTTTTTGAAAGTAGGGCCAATAGGATTTGCTAACAGATTGGCCGTAGAGCATAAGAGGAAAGAAGAGAGAGGCTCGAGGTGACCTCGAGGTTTTGGGCCAGAAGCACGGAAAGGATGGAGTTGCCATTTCCTGAGATGGGGAAGATGGCTGGGTGGGTAAGTAAGGCATTTGGTGCCAAGCAGCTGTCTGAGGCTGGGATGCCAGGTTCAGGCTGCAAATAAAATTGGAGCGTTTTCTCAGGTGAGGTCATTAGCAGAGCCTAAGTCAGGGATCCAGTGGGGAGTGGGTCCCAGGGCAGGACTGCAAGGCAGGCGGGGCCCGTGCTTGGGTGCCCTGCCCCAGGACCCCATCAGTGGAGGCTCTGGACCCGCACACACTTGAGCCTCCTTGAAGCTCCAGGCTGTGGCTCTTCCCGACTGTACGAGGACATGCAAGGAGGCCTGACTCTCTCCACCTCTCTGTGCCCACAGAGCTTCCCTCTGGTCCTCCTCCTCGGAGCCCAGGTGAGCTTTCTGTGGGTGAGGATGTTCCCCACAGGGTTGCCTCGTGGTGGGCGGAGGTTCTCCTTCACTGTCTGAGGTTGGCCTCTTTTCACTGGGGACTGAAAGCACCTCCACCCCCATCCGAGCGATGTCCCCTGGGAAAGAAACCCTGGAGACACTACTCTCAACACTGTCAGCACTTTGCTTTGCTTGAAGGCTGTGGAATCAAATTACTAAGTTTTTAGTTCGAAAGAAGCCAAACCAATTAAAAGAAAAAAAAAAAGTGGGGCGATTCTTCCAAACCCCCCATGAAAAAACCCCAGCTCGCAGGCTGCATTCAGGGACCTCAGCCCAGTACCTCCCTGAGCGGGTTTTCTTGGAAGAACCTAGAAGAATCCTGGATTGAGACCTCGTGGTCTCAGCATTAGTCTGGCCTGTCTTTTGAAAAAAACAAAACAAAACAAAACACATTTGTAAGCTTTGTGGGAGTTTCCAGACCGAGACTAGGATGCCTTGCTTGTCCTCTGACCCACCTGCACGCAGCCCCACGGGTACTTTAGGTTTCCACCCAGGGAGGCTGTCCACCATGGGGCAGGGGGTTCTCTCCAGCCCCAATGCCTCTCAGGCAGCCCAGGCAGGGGCCTACACAGGGGAGGGTCTAAAGGCACCCCCTGCACCTCTGTTAATGTTCACACTTTACCTTAGCAGGGAAGGGCTGGGGGCAGGTTTGTGTGTACATAAAGGTTTAAAAGCAACTAATGGACTGAAATGTTGCACATACCACGCTATTCAATGTACTAATATCTTTCTGAGTTTGAGGCTTTCTAATTACTGCCACTAACCTCTGGGATCCAGAACCACTGGGTCCGTTGCCCACAAATGCCGCCTTCGGAAACGTTGCTTTTAGGAGTTCTTACTAAGGGAATTTTAAGAGCACAAAAATTTTATTGAACCAAACTCAGTGGCAAACAGAAAATGATTTGTTAGATTGTCAGTGGGCAAGAGTTTATTATGACTGCTGGTGGAATCAACAGTGGCCCGTTTCTGCCAACATTGATGGAAATAACGTTTTTAAGTTTTAAATGTGAGATGGAAACCTAAACGACTTCAGTTTTTTAAAAAAAATTCAATACTTAAACTGTGGGGAGAAGGTGGATTGGAGCCAGAGAAAACATTCTCATTTAATAGTGTTTGCACATGGAACGGCAGCACAGTTTGTAGCGAGACTCTGAGAAAAACCCACAACTAATCCTTCATCGCAGCTGTCCGAACTCTTGACCATCTGCCATCTCCCAAACAGCGACTTCTTTTTTCTGGTGACTCCAGGTTTGAATGACCTAGTGTGGAGAGTTTAAACTATATACAGGGAGGGGGGTGGGAAGGGAAGGGTCCTTAAGTCAGCCTCAGCCAAAGGTTTTGTGCATAGGACTTCCTGTGCCTGCAGCCCGTCCCCGGGGCATCTCCCTGAGAGGGAATTCACCAGGAAGGCCTAGCTTCGCCTTCACTGACCCACTCCTACCCCAGAAACAAGACAGGAGCAGCCGTGGAATGTGTCATAGCAGAATGTTCTCTCTCGGAGGTAGGCTCAGTGAGCACCACACCCTAGGCCTAAACTGCGCCCCACCTCAGATCTGGCTTTGGTGGCTTGTGGAATGAGTGAGTTGACTGGCTATCCTCTTGGAGCTGATAGCGTAAGATTAATGGTGCCTCCTTTTACAAGAAAAAAAGTGGGAAGAAATGAAGCAATTTCTTAACTGTACCAACAGAAACAAGATGGCCCACTTTAGGGTCTTGGTCAGCAGGCCACACTACAAAGGTTGTTGCCGATATCTTTTCCACCTCCTCTCCTTGGGTCAGGGCAGTGGGTACAATTTCACTCTGTGGGAAATTAGAATCACATTAAATGTTTTACTTTGCTTATTCTTTTTTTTTTTTTTTTTTTGACCGCACGGCATGCGGGATCTTAGTTCCCTGACCAGGGATCCAACCCGTGCCCCCTGCAGTGGAAGCGTGGGGTCTTAACCACTGGACCAGCAGGGAAGTCCCATACTTTGCTTGTTCTTTACTGCTTTCTTTCTCTGTCTGGTGGTAGGGCTGTCTTAACCACACCCAGTCATTCTAGGACGCGTGTTGTAATGAGCTGTTTTCTCAGGTCTGTGAGGTTTCTGATGTGCATCTAGTGGAGCAGAGCCCTCACCCCAAGGACTGTTGGCTGTCACGCAGAGGGGGAGTCCTTGCCAGCCATGGGCGGGCCCAGAGCCTTCAGGAGACGCAGGCTCATTCCTCTCCCCAGGAAGACTCTCTTTCAGAGAACAGGGATCTCACTAGGAAAACACTGGGAATCCAGGGCTTGCTTTGGATCTGATGAGCTGGTCCCTTGCTGCCAAGGTCTGAGAAGTAATAAAGTATTTACTGTTTAATGAGGACCAAAATCCTCCAGGCATGACAGCCAATAGCTACTGTGCTCCAGGCCTATCACCCAAGGACCAGCAAGGAGAAAGAAAAGTGTAGAAGGAGGCAGGTGGAAAGAGTGAGGAACCAGCCAGGGCAAAACTAGACCCATGGCCCGGAGAGTTCACACACATCGGCTATTGGAAGAGGAGGTGGAGGACCACGGGGATTCTGTTGATGTCAGCCCAGGAATTCCGGAGGATACAGTGGAAAAGTTTGGACTGAGCAGGAGTGGCCGCGTAGGCAGTAAGAGTTTACCCATCAATGGACGCCTTAAGTCCTGATCTCCTGAAGCAAAGCCTTGTGCGAGTGATGGGGTGCTCTCAGGAGAAGGGAAGCAGGAAGGAGCTGGAAAGGGTGTGGTCTCGTTGGAGACCAGCCTCAGCATGATCCCATGGGAGCTCTCCCACCTTGAGGCAAGGAGGCTGGCCTTCTGTGTGCTTGTGTCCGTAACTCACTGGCTGCATGCAGGCTGCCACATGGGTGGAGGGGTGTGAGGGGCTAATTCCTGGGTGAGGGAACTCCCATTAGGCTGAGGGCAATTCTCTGGGTGAGAAGGGTACACGTATGCATTTATGAGCATTTTAGCAGCCAACAGGGCAGCAGGAGGAGGGGTCACCTGCCCAGTGAAGGGGATCTGGGTGGGCACCAACAGTGTCCACAACACTGGGTGGCTTGGGAGGGGTCATACCCGGTGTTCGCAGAGGTAAAGAGGGACATAAGGCAGATGGGACTGGTGCTGACGTTCTCTGAGCTGGGTTACTCCATTCACGCCTCCAGATCTGTTGTCCACCTTGCCCTGTGCCCCTGGGTAGACATTGCCTGGGCTCCCTCACCCTCAACTGCCGCTGACCGCAGCTGAGGCTTGCTGGCACGGGGCTGCAGGCTGAGAGAAGAGGTCCAGGTCTTGAAAAACCCTGCCTTTCTAGGCCACCGCTGGACAGGGGCTGTATTCTTGAGGCCAGAGCCCTTGTCCCTCGGGGGCTTTCCTGTTGCTGAAGCTCTCGTCTGGGCCCCTAACAGCCCTCCACCACACCTTGATGGTTCTCTTAACCCTCCCCAGGCTTTCCTGCCCACCTACCCCTAACTCTCTCTATTGATTCCTTTGACTGTCCCATCAGTTAGGAGAAGGGAGGCCATTGGTTCTGGTCTCTTAGGCCAGTGCTTCTCAAACTTGACCGCATGCACCCATCACCTGAGCATCTTGTTAAACACAGAGTCTGAGTCAGCAGGTCTGGGGAGGGGCCTGAGAGTCTGCATTTCTAACAAGCTCCGTGAGTCAGCAGGTCTGGGGAGGGGCCTGAGAGTCTGCATTTCTAACAAGCTCCTAAGTGGTGTCTGTGCTGCTGGCCTGAGAACCACACTTTGAGTAGCAAGGCCCTGGGCTTTTTGTTGTAGTGAGAGGCGTGGTCTCTGGTTGGGGTGAGGAAGATGGAAGGAGGGAGGAGGGGGCAGGAGCTCTGCAGGCTCCCCAAAATCCTGCTGTGGGAGGTCACATGGCTGCGCGTTAGGCTTAGAAAGGGTGGTCTTAGATCCAACAGGTATTAAGACATTACTTTCAAGACTACTAGAGAGTCCTTTTTAAAAAAACCGATGTGATGTAATGCAGATATAAAATACACTAAGTAACTGTTTGGGGAAATAATTATTTATTTTAAAAATGTCAGAAGCTTTGTGTTAATGGATCCCCACCCCCCAATTTTTGTGAGCAGTAAACATTTACCAGTCTCCAAACACACATGATGACATACAATTTAGGTTTACAGTGTTTTTAAGCATTCCCTTTCTATGTGCATTTTTAGATCCTATAACATTAATTTAGATGACACCAAATCAATAAAAACTTAAAAACTGATGTGTTGGGTTTATTTTGCAGTTCTATCAAATAATACATTTGCATGTCTTATTTATTTGTAATAAATTTATTAATACATTTGTATTAATAGTACCTATTTTTGAGTTGGAAGTGATGTTTCGGCAGCCTCAAATGCTATCCAGGGGCACAGCGATGCCTGACCTCCGTGCAAGACAGACCTCAGGTGTTCCTCATCGGTGCCTCCAGAGCCTCGGCTGGCCTCAAAGCTCAAAATTTATGTGCTTGTAAGCCTGTGGTTCAGTCTTGAGCGTGCATGAGAATCACCTGGAGGGCTAGTTAAAGCACAGATAGCTGGGCCCCACCCCCAGGGTCTCCACTTCATCTGGGGTGGAACCAGAGAATTTGCACCTCTAGCAAGTTCCCAGGTGATGTTGATGCCACTGGTCTGAGGACCATGCTCTGTCATCATAAGCGAGATGTGCTGAGTCACCATAAGATGATCGAGACACCGTGAACTGGGTGCTCAACAGCCATGGGGGGTCCATCCTGCACTCAGGCCGTTTCTAGAGGGCTCACAATCACCACAACAGGGTAAAGAACAGATCGTCACAGATCATTTCATATTCCTTTCCAATTCCTCTGCTTCTCTATCAGGTAGGTACCCATGCTTGATATCCTAGCCCTTGGCCCTCTTGAAACATTTTTTTCCCTCCTAGCTCATTCTCTCTTCCTGGAGTTCAGAGAAATGGTTAATCCTGAGAAAGGAAACCGAGGACTGAGTGTTGTTAGTCCTGGCAAAAACTAAGACATTCCTAGGCACAGACTGGTCAAGGACAACCAGGCCACTGCTTCTGAGAGGAAACGGTGCTTACCGGTACAAAACAAACCTTGTTTTTTTAAAAAAACGATGGGCTGTCCCACAGGATAGAGGGAACAGGGTGGATTTGTGTCCCACCACTCCTCCCCTCCTCCCCCAACCAAACATCTGTCGTAAATTCTTTCCAATTTCAACAAACAATTTTTTAAAAATCTCAAAGCTTCTAGACTATGTCCTGGTTCTTGGCTCATATGCCCTCAGAAATGTCACAGCATTAAAAGGAAATAACCCATTATTCTTCCATATCCCACTCCCAGCAATTAAATATCTATATCGGAAATAACACTGCTCTCAAATGCTCTGTAAATCACATCTATTTCGAAAATTTCATGTTGCAGGCTCAGTCATTTTCTTTCTTAAAAAAAAAGAAAAGACAACTGTATGATGAAGAGGTGAGTTTTGACCTCTCACTGGAATTAGGAAGCACAGGTCTGGGATTAGTGCAACAGGTTCCAGGGCAGATGGTCAAAGGGGATGCTGAGGTGTGTGAAGATGCCACCAAAGCCTCCCTGCCCTGCCAAGTGCCTCCAGAGATGCTTCTCAGCCTAGAAAACAAAGACCTGAGAAAAAGAGGACGAGCCCTACTCCACTTGTTTCGTGCGCTAGTGAATTGTCAGTGTTTCTCAATGTGATATGTCACAGTTTATCTTCCTCTCAAGGGGCTTCGGGTGAGCCCCCCAAGGTGGCTAGACCTTCTCCATCTCAATCTGCTGGTGGTAGTGACCAACCTGCCGCTGGCCAACATTCAGCTTGTACACGGAGGTCTTGTGCTGGCACCTGCGGTAACCCCACACGGCCCCCATGCCTGCCAGGAACAGCAGCAGGCACAGGACCGTGACAATGGTGGCAATGATGGGGCCTCTGCTGAGGCTGGGACACTTATCCCCTACGCAGGGCTCCAAGGTTGGAAGAAGCTCCTCGCTTGCACCTGGGCCGGGGACTTCCTGTCCCAGGAAGTCCTCAGAGAGCAGGTATGGAAAGGTATCCTGGACCTCAGGGGCAGTGATTTCCATTGGAGTCTGGGTGGCCGCCATGACAGTTGAGGGAATGAGGTTCGAAGTCTTTTGGATGGCGGTTGTCACCGTCTCCAGGATAGAGCTGGTGAGCTCATAGGGTAGGGTGGACATGGGAGGCTTCTCTGTGGCATATCTCCAAGGAACAGTTGACTGGTCCCTGGTCAAGTCACCATCCGCCTTGCTGGGACTCACAGTTTCAGACACACTCATGGGTCTGACAGCCAAAGCTTCTACATCTAGAGTTTGAGTTGGAAGAACTGAACGGTGGGTTGTGTCCTCACTGAGTGTGAGGGTGGTACTCCCGGGCTTCTTAACTTCCACAAGAGCAGGCTGATTGGGTGTAACTAGGATGGTTTCTTCCAGCCCTACTGATCGATTGCCCTTGTCCTCCTCTTCCTCCTCTTCTGCCTCTGTCTTCCTCCAAGCCCCATCGGTCACAGGGTAGCCATCTAACCAGGACTCGTCGCTGCTGCTCACCATTGGGTCACCTGCCTTGCTGTCATTTCTGCCCACAAATGGCCCCAAGGGATCATCAGTGCTGCTGTAGATGACCCTAGTTTCTGGCTCACCTGGGGCCAATGTGGTGCCACTGTGGTTGTCTCCAGCAGGAAACTGCTTTTTGGTGTCCTCGTCCATCTCCTTTTCCAACTCAGGCTTGTGGAAGGTCTCATCAGGAAACCAGAATATGTACTTCTGGTTTTGTTGGGATCCTGGCAGGTCTGTGGGGACACCGCTCCCAGAGCTGGGCAAACCTGTGGTTGGTGCAAAAGCTGTAGGCTGGGCTGTGTCTTCTCTCCCCACAGAAATAGAGACCAGATGGTCCTGCTTTGGAGCCTCCTCAGAGGCTTCTCCCTGACCCCTGTCCTCCTCTGCCTCTGTCCGGGAATCCTCCATGAGCTCTCTGAATGACACAGATCTGTCATCAGGAAAATTATCTTCATAGTCAATATGTACCTCACCCTCGTCTGGAAGGAAAGAGGGAAAAGCCTCATTAAGTCCGAGGTCACAGAGCCAGCGTGGAACACAGAAAGGGAAACCCAAAGCATAAGGACTGGAACAAATGAAATAAAACTGTTATTCTCAGATGCTGTGACTGTATCACAGATAAACCCAAAGAACCTATATACAAAGTGTTGAACAAATTAACAGGCAAGTTTATCAAGGAAACTGGGTCTACAGTCAACATAAAACATCAGCTGTATCTCTATATACCAGCAATAAACAGAAAACAAAAAATTTAAAAGATACCATTTGCCATAGCATAAAAAACCCCCAAACTCCTAGGAATAAATCTAACAAAAGATGTGTAGGATTTCTACATAGAATGGTACAAAGTATTTCTGAGCAAAATTAAGACTTAAGTAGTGAAGGGCTATCCTATGTTAGTACAATGGAAGTGTAATTGTTAAGCTGTCAATTCTGCCCACATTGATCTATGTAGATTTAATACAATCCTAGTAAATATCTCAGACATTGACAAGCTGATGTTAAAATTTATGGAAATGCAGAGGGCCAAGAATAGACAAGGAAAAAGAAAAGCTGGAGCATGCAAACTACAAGATTTCAAGATTTACTATAAAACTGGAGTACTTTTTAAGACTGTGTGTGGTATTGGCACAAAGACAGACAATCGAATTACATTAATTTTAAGAACTTCTGTTCATCAAAAGCCACCATGAAGAGAGTTAAAATGCAAGCCACAGAGTTGAAGATAATTGCAACACATATAGCCTCCAAAGGGTTCCAGAATTTATAAAGAACTCCTACAAATCAATAATAAATAGGCAGGGACTTCCCTGGTGGCAGAGTGGTTAAGAATCTACCTGCCAATTCAGGCGACATGGGTTCGATCCCTGGTCTGGAAATATCCCACATGCCGCGGAGCAACTAAGCCCGCAAGCCACAAATACTGAGCCCGCGTGCCACAACTACTGAAGTCTGTATACCTAGAAATCGTGCTCCGTAACAAGAGAAGCCACCTCAATGAGAAGCCCACACACCACAACAAAGAGTAGCCCCCGCTCTCCACAACTAGAGAAAGCCCGCGTGCAGCAACAAAGACCCAACGCAGCCAAAAATAAATAAATAAATAAATAAGTTATAAATAAATAAATAAATAGGCAGACAAACCATAGAAAAGTTGGCAAGATACTTGAATCAGAACATCACAAAAAGGATATCTAAATAATCATTTAACACATGTAAAGAGGCTCAACCTCATTAGTAATAGAGAAATGCTAATTACAGCCATAATGAAATGCCATTTACATAGCACAAGAATGGCTAAAATTAAACAGACCGACAATCCCTAGTGTAAACAAGGATGTGAAGCACAGCAATTCCACTCCTAAGTATGTACCCAACAGTAATGTGTGGACATGGGCACCAAAAGACATGCAGGAGCATGTTTATAATAACCAGAAACTAGATACACATCAAATGGCCATTAATTGCAGAAATGACACATACACTGTCGTACATTCATACAATGAAAATCTGGACATCAATAAAAATGAACCAACCCCTGCTTCCCACAACATGGAATCTCACAGCCATAAAATTGTGCAAAAGAAGCCGAGCACAAAAGAGCACATTCTTTTGGGGGTACTGGCAGCATCCTACTTCTTGACCTGTGTGGTCGCCAAATTTCTATATTTTTTTACAATTTATTAATCTGTTCCCTTATGATTTGTATGTATGTTTTTTCAAACTTTCTAAAAATTGAATGAAAGATCTTTAAATTCTATAGTTATTTACAATTTTCAACAGTTTCACACACGATTCCATATAATCTCATAATAACCCTTTTATTTTTTATCTCCTACCCCTATGTTGCCCCTCCCCCTTCCCCTCCCCACTGGTAACCACTAGTTTATTCTTGATATCTGTGAGTCGGCTTCTTTTTTGTTTTATTCACTAGCTTGTTTTATTTTTTAGATTCCATATATAAGTGATATCATTGTATGTATGTTTTAATTAAATAAAAAAGTATCTTTTGAAACTCTGATTTGCTCTTTGTAAGACTTCTGAGTTGTGAGATGTGCTGTGAAGTATCTTGAATCCAGCTGAGTGAGAAGGAAGACGGGCCCCACAGGCAGGATCCCAGAATGTAAGGACAGCTTGGTGAGGTAGGAACCATGCTGGTTAGGAAGGTCTCAAGTAGCTGTGTCCTCAGCAGAGAGCAGCCCGCTGAGCTTGCCCCTCTCAATGGTCTTTGAAAGTCACATCCTACTACAAGACACAATTATTTTATTTTTAATTTATTTTTAAATTTTGTGGCTACAATGGGTCTTCATTGCTGCACGTGGGCTTTCTCTAGTTGCGGCGAGCAGGGGCTACTCTTCGTTGCGGTGTGTGAGCTTCTCATTGCGGTGGCTTCTCGTTGCGGAGCATGGGCTCTGGAGCGCACGGGCTTCAGTAGTTGCGGCAAAGCTCGGGCTCAGTAGTTGTGGTGCACAGGCTTTGTTGCTTTGCGGCATTTGGGATCTTCCCGGACCAGGGCTCAAACCTGTGTCCCCTGCATTGGCAGGCAGATTCTTAACCACTGCGCCACCAGGAAGTCCAAGACATGATTATTAAATAGAAAGGTTTCCTATGCTCTTGTGACATAATAACATACATATTTGGTCTTTGGTTCCTGGCACAGAGCTCCTAAAACCCTTGGAATTTCCTGAGTGATAGGGGTGACAGGAATATTTTTTGTTATGCATAACAAGTTTCTTTGACCATACCTGAGTTATGTTAATCAGGTGACTCTGTGGGCCCCTAGAGAGCTTCAGGATGGGGGCTGGTTGTCAGAAGAACCAACCACATGATTAGAGGGTTGGACCTTTCAGACCCACCTCCACCTAGGGAGAGGGGCTGGAGATTGAGCTGATTGCCAAGGCCAATGATTTACCCAACCATACCTACATAATGAAACCTCCATAAAAACCCTTAAACTACAGGGTTTCAAGAACTTCCAGGTTGGTGAATGCATCCAACGTGCTGGGGAGGAATACACCCCAGGTTCACAGGGACAGAAGCTCCTGTCCTCGGGATCTTTCCAGACCTTGTCCTATGTACCTGTTCATCTGGTTATTCAACCTGTATCCTTGTAATATCCTTTATAATAAACTGGTAACTATAAGTAAGTCCTTTCCTGAGTTCTGTGAGCTGTTCTAGTAAATTGTCAAACCTGAGGAGGGGGTCGTAAAAACCCCCAATTTATAGCCAGTTGGTCACAAGTCCAGGCAACCTGGATTTGTGATTGGCATGTAAAGCAGAGGCAGTCTTGTGGGACTGAGCCCGTAATCCATGGGTTCTGCACTAACTCCAGGTAGGTAATGTTAGAATGGAATTGAACTGTAGGACGCCCAGCTGGTGTCCAGAGATTTGCAAAATTGGTTGTTGGTGTGAGGGATCCCCCTCCACTGCCCCCCATCTCACCACATTTGGACTCAGAAGTGTTCTGCAGGTGGAAACAAAGCTCAGGAGTTTCCCCCTACTTCACTCTGCACCTTAAAAAGGGCAAAATGCAAAGATCTCCAGCACCAAGGTCTGGATGGAATGCTGAGGTGTGGTGCGTTCCTGGGCTCTGAAACTGGATTAGTGGGCATTTGTTTTATTTCTAGTAAGTCTCCTTATCTTGCTTATTTAATGACTTGCAGAGTTATAAACACATTTAAAAATCCTTTCTGATCTGCTCCTAAAATTTAAGCCCATTCATTTTACTTTTCATTATTATATTTGTGATCTTTGATGTTACTAGTATGACTCGATGAAGGCTATTTTGTAGATCCTAAAACCCCCAGCAGGTGGAAGAAGTTAACTATATGATGACCAGTCTGTCGCCATGATAAAAGCTGCCACAATTCTGAGAACTGGCCTCAAAGAAATGGGAACAAACCCACACTAGAACTGAAAATTAACTGTATTTAAAACAATCAAGATGATGGTGGTCAGACCACCGATGACTAGTTTCAAGATGATGGTCAGAGCTGACTGTGATGTTTCTGCATGTAGCCCCCTCCCTTTGTCTATAAAAGCTCTTGCCCACTGATTGTCAGTGGGGGGAGTCGGTCTTTGGACAGGAGCCTGCCCCCCAACCTGGTTGCTGGCCTCCAAAATAAAGCAAGTTTTCCCTTCCACCAGGCTTGCCTCTTTACTGGCTTTTGAGCGGCGAGCAGCTGGACCCACTTGAGGTAAGTATTTTGCTCCCAACCTGAGGCTGGGCTCTCGCGATATCTGGCTCCCAGGTTTTCCCGACCAGAGCCGCTGCCAGGAAGACGCGCCAGGATGGCTGCGAGTATCCTGGTCCTCGTGGCTTGCTGGCCCTGAGAGGGGGTTTGGGGGGACGTTCCTGGCAGCTGTCGAAACTATTTGTTTCGGGGAGTCTCCCTGTTTCTTCCCAGCTCGGCACTGGCTGCCAGCGTACGCTTTCCCTTGGTGGAATGGAAAGATGCCTCTGGAAGAGCTGACGAGCTCCAAGACCGAGGTAAGTTCACTGGTGTGCACCCGGCAAACTTCTCTTTTGAGCACCAAGTGCTATTTGGGCATTTTGCCTATTGGTTCTGACGTGTGTCTGACGTTGAGAACTGGGAGCACTGAGTGTCATTTGGGCATTTTGCCAATTGGTTCTGACGTTGAGGACCGTCTGTGTTGGGAATTGTTTGTTTGGGACTCCATATTAGTCATCCTCTCAGAGTATTTGTGACAGTTCTGTCTTCTGGTGTGTGGACAAGTCCTCTCTGCCTTTGTATCCCCAGCACTCAGCGTGGTGCTTGGCACATAGTAGACATTCTGGAAATATTTGTTGAATGAATAAACGCGTGAGTGAAGAGGTGAACAAGTGAGTGATGGAAGCCCGTTTTTTTTTTTTTTTTTTTTTTTTTTTTTTTGTGGTATGCGGGCCTCCCTCTGTTGTGGCCTCTCCCGTTGCGGAGCACAGGC
>NC_041231.1:55501042-55512913 GCF_002837175.3 Physeter macrocephalus | reverse complement strand
GGCATGCGGGATCCTCCCAGACCGGGGCGCGAACCCGGTTCCCCTGCATCGGCAGGCGGATGCGCAACCACTGCGCCACCAGGGAAGCCCCTGGAAGCCCGTTTTGATCAAGCTTGATTCAGTCTGGAAGTCCCATCAGCCAGGGCATTATTTGGTGCATGACAGTAGCAAAGAATGGTAAACAACCTCTTAGTCCTAGTACTGAGCATAATCAATGTCGGCTAAATTCCTTCTCCCATGTAACCCAGCCCATGAGCTTCAGAAGTCAAAAGGTACCTGGAATATGGGCAGGACGTGAGCCATTTTCTCCTCCCCCATACCTTCTTGTGCAGGAAATACTGGCCTAGCGTATAATGTTAGAGCTGGGGATTTGGGATAGGTCAGCCCACTCTTGCCTGGTGGGCCTGCCTTGACCTGGACCCTTATGGCCAGTCTGAGCTCTGTGTGTGTGTGTGTGTGTGTGTGTGTGTGTGTGTGTGTGTGTGTGTGCGCGCGCGTGTCTGTCTGTCCGTCTGGAGGTTCTGCCTTCAGAGCTCCCTGAGGCTAGAGCATCCCTGGATGGCAGCCCAGGGCCCAGAGCCAAGCTCTTCTGAGCTCTGTGTGTGTGTGTGTGTGTGTGTGTGTGTGTGTGTGTGTGTGTGTGTGTGCGCGCGTGTCTGTCTGTCCGTCTGGAGGTTCTGCCTTCAGAGCTCCCTGAGGCTAGAGCATCCCTGGATGGCAGCCCAGGGCCCAGAGCCAAGCTCTTCCTGTCTGCCCAGGTTCTCAGGTCAAGGTCTGGCTCAGAAACAGGCTCTCACTGTGTCACAGTTTCGCCAAAACCTCAAATGAAGACACAGACACCAACTTTTGACAGAGAGTCTACTCATGACAAAATATCCCAAGCCTGTTTTTCCTTTCTTGAGTAACAGTAAAGTTTGTTGCTCACTGAATGGCAACCCAAAATTACACTCTGCCTCAAGGTGGGGAACATCAGCCCTTTGCCTGCTGAGGTGTAATTTCTCTCCCCTTCCTCTGATCCCCTGAGTCTGTGCTCTCCTTAACCAACCCTCCAGCCCTCCCCTCCCCCACGCTGTCCTGAAAGCTGGGCTGGCACAACACTGGGCCTTCTGATTTAGACCAACGGGTCCAGGAAATGTAAACTTCATGGGCTCTCTTGGCAAAAACCAAGTCATTCCCTGTGTGTTTATATTTAATTGTTACTTTAGGAAAACCAAAGACTATGCATCAATAGAAATCAGGAGTAAAAAGAAAGGGGTCGCCCAGGTCGTACCTTTATCAGGGGCAGAAGTATACAGGCCAGGGCCCAGAACCCTGGGCTCTCCCAGTGCTGCCACTTTTCATGTTTTTTCATGTTGTTGCATTTATGGAAGCCCACACATGCCTTCTTTTTCCCTCTGGTCTTGGCTACACAGCCTTTAAAAATAGTAATTTTGAAAAAGACAACCAGACAAGCCAGAAATAACCACTGGTTCCATGAACCTCTGAACAAATATGGCAATATTGACAAAGAAATTCTAAATTCAGTCCAGTCTCTGGCTTTTATTCTATGAAGGAAGTCTAGAAGATGGAGAAAAACAGAAATGGAAGTTAATTTAAGAAAACAAACGATGGGCTTTAGAAATGAGGGAAAATAGCAAAGGAACTTAGTGAGGGAACAGCTAGTTTACAAAGCAAGCCCTGCACTTCCCCGATGCTTTTCAGAGGCCCCTGGAGAAGCACACAGCCATCATAAAGATGTTGGAATGAGACGTGCCTGGTTTTAATCTTGGCTCTGCTTTTTTTTTTTTTTTTTTTTAATAATTCTTTTTTTATGTTTGGCTGCCTTGGGTCTTTGTTGCTGTGTGCGGGCTTTCTCTAGTTGCAGTGAGCGGGGGCTACTCTTTGCTGTGGTGTGCAGGCTTCTCATTGCGGTGGCTTCTCTTGTTGCGGAGCACGGGCTCTAGGCGCACGGGCTTTAGTAGATGTGGCATGCGGGCTCAGTAGTTGTGGCTCGTGGGCTCTAGAGCGCAGGCTCAGTAGTTGTGGCGCGCAGGCTTAGTTGCTCTGAGGCATGTGGGATTTTCCTGGACCAGGGCTCGAACCCGTGTCCCCTGCATTGGCAGGCAGATTCTTAACCACTGGACCACCAGGGAAGTCCGTTGGCTCTGCTTCTTTCTGACTGTCTGACGCAGGAAGTTACTGAACCTCTCTGTCCCTCAGTTTTCCCATCTATCAATTGGAGCTGGCCATTTCTACTTTCAGACTTGTGAGGATGAAATGAGATAAAGTGTATAAAACTCCTCTTGCAGAAAGGAACATGAGGAGACTTGGGGAAGATAAAAATGTTCTGTATTTTGGTTCTGGTGGTGGTTTCATGGGTGTACACATCTGTGACAACTCAGAGACTTTTATATTTTAAATGGTTACTGTTTATTGTATGCACATTAAACCTCAGGAAAGTTGTTAAAAAAAACAAAACAATAACAAAAAACAACTCCCAAAACAGAGATGACATGGAACAGGTTTGGCATGGTTTACGACAGCTCTTTTCTCAGTGCCCAAACGGAGAATGGGTCTTGTTTCCACAGCTGCAACAGACCAGGGAAGGGAAAAAGAATAGCTGTCCATTTGTTGTTGGACTCAGAGGTGGCAGGGCTGGTAGAGTGAGGTCAAGCTTGGTGTCACTCACTTTCCTGATACTGCAGACCAGAAAGCACAAACAGAACCATGGAGCTTGGAGTGGAAACTCTTAAAGGCTTTTCATAGCCTGTCTTAGCAGATACCCTTTGTCAGGGCAAGTTGTCTTTTTTTTGGCCACGCCACGTGGCATGTGGGATGTTAGTTCCCTGACCAGGGATTGAACCTGTGCCCCCTGCAGTCGAAGCTCAGAATCTTAACCACTGGACTGCCAGGGAAGTTCCCAGGGCAAGTTTTAAAGGAGGATCAAGGGGCAAATCAGAGAGCAAGGGTCTATGAGTCTCTCCCTTCCTGGGGTATCTGCAAACCAGGGTAGAGGCCATAGGACTGCTGGGTGCTGAGTCAGGAGAGGGTAGAGGTGTTGAAGGCAATGAGCACCCAGGACAGCAAGTAGGGGAATGGTCAGTGTGCCCAGGGAAGCACTTGTGGCACCATGGTCACGTGGCCAGGGGTGCCACTCGGAGTGCTGGGAGGTCAGAGACTATTCCTAGGGTACAAGTGGCCAGAGATGGATATGGCCTTGAAGATATGGGACTTGGTACAATAAGAATCCCAAAGAAAACCAAATATAGCATGGAAATCTGCGCACATGCGTAAGGAGCAAAGCACCAGGATTTTTCTATAATTAGGGCAACAACCAATCATAGTTGGATACTAAGAACATTAGAGAGGTATGACAAACATTTCGTGATGCCCAAATGGGAATGGAAACCAACTGTGGATTCGGGTAAGAGAATGGAAAACAAAATGGCCAGACCCAGACCTGGACTCCAGGAACCAAAGCTAGAGAAATACCAACATGCAGAGGGGAGAAAATGGCAGTTTAAGAAGTCCCCACCCATTCAGGTTGATGGTCAAGGCTAAAGTCCCTGTGCTAAGTGAGAGATTTCACCAGCACCACTTGAGGCTGGACCATAAGGTCGAGGTGAACATACAACCTGGGTGGGCAGTGTGTGCCTGAGGCACCCTCCCGCACTGGCCACCCACTGACCACCCAGGTGGGCGTGCCCCTGTGCATTCATGCCCGCTCACCATTCAAAGTTTAAATTTCATCACGCTCATTCAGGCAGTCCCCACTTTACTAATTTTTCTTTAAACCACTGCTCTCCTGAACTGATGCTTTAATAAGCAACTAAGTTCTCCACTGTAGTGGATGCTGTCGGTGCTCATGTCCCCTTTCCCAGACCATTGCACCCGTCCCCCAGCTGCTGTGAGCGACGGCAGCTGAGGGTTCACAGCTGCCACTTCTCTGGAGGGCTGCCCTTGGAGGAATGGGAGCCTCAGTTAGGCGGGTTGCAACCCTCCTTGCCCTCCGTGCACCGCAGCCTGCAGCCAATGACAGACTAATATGGAGGAACTCAGGCCGGTCCCCTTGCTTCCAAGTGGGACCAACCCTGTGGTGCAATTCATGCTCCCCAGCTCCCCAAGGGATCAGGCAAAGCAAGGATCCAGCTGAGGCCACATCCTTAACTCCTCCCTCTCACCTTCCCTGCCTCCCTTATTCCCTTTCTCCCTCAACAAGCCGTGGACATCTGAACAGGCTCTGCTTTTAGAGAATCTAACCCAAGTCATCTAGCCAGTCTTCAAGATGCCCAAACAGTGACAAATTTGAGTAAAACAGTCTTCCTAGTAGCCCTGAGCTCCTAAGTCCTTGCAATCTCTGAGACCAAACTTGTTTGAGCCCCAAGTTCTTTTAAGTCTTGACCTCCATGGCACCCGAGCCTTGAGGCTCTCTGGGCCTGAAGAGGTCATGAGGGGAATAAGGGGCAGGGACTCCGGGGGCAGGTTCTGCCAGAGGGGTTGGAGCGGGCTCCAGCACCTCACAGGAAACATAAGGAAACGTTCTGGGCTGGGGGCAGAGGGGTCTTGACAGACAGCCACATGATGTGTAGGGAGGGTTGTGGGCCGAGCCCAGTGCAGAAGTGACAAGTGCTCCCTGGAGGCGAGAGGCAGCTGGGGCCACAAGTCTGGAATGCTTGGGAGCTACACATTAGAAAGTCCCTGGCTGCTTGCCCACGGGGTCTCCACCAAGTCCTAAAGCCACACAGGCCATACCTTTCTGGAAGGATCATTTGCTGTCTCCAGAATCTGAGATGCCTGCTGGCAGAGACCAATTTCTCACCCAAGTACTAGACAGCTGAAGTCACAGCCCGCCTTTGATTATCTGTTGTACAGGAAGCTGGAGTCAGTAACACACAAGGGAGCAAGGAGCCAGCGTCACAGGGATCCCTTTAGATCCTTCAGTGAGGGGCCTGATACCCGCCTCCATCAGCGCGAGAGTGAAAGGGAAAGAATATGGTCTGAGCTCAGACCATATCACAGGTCCTGTTCTGAGTGACGTACTTCCCATCTTAGAATAACCAAAGCAAGCAAGCAGACAAAACAACCCCTCCACCTCTCTGGCCCCCTGACCCTCCTGCAACTCTACCCTCTGCCCCTCCCCCCCGCCACCCAAATCCTCTCCGTGAACAGCAGAAGTTGTCTGCCTTGGTCCTCTTCCTCACTCCAGCGCATTTGTGTGCTCGCTGCAGTTCTGCCCAGGTGCATCCCACTCCCCAGCTACACACGGAAAACATGAGGCTACCAGAACCTTCTTAGGCTGTGAAACCAGTGCACACTTTTTAGCTTCCATTGACTGGACCTGTGCAGCCTTTGAGCACTTTTTCCACCTGGGAACACACACTTCCTTTAAAATTTCACCTGGGACACCTCGTTTTCCAGCTTTCCCTTTTACCTCATCTACTGCTTCTCTGTCTCTCCTAAGGTATTCAGTTTACTAGTTTCCTTTAGGGTTGGGACAGTTTTGCTCAACGTTGATTACACAGTACCTGGGACCCTGCCAGATGAAGGGAGGGGGACAGAGTGAATGAATGAATGGACAGTAGGCTGTAGAAGGAATGTTGTTGTCCAAACCAAGATGGGTCCAACTCCAAACCCTTGTTCGGCCCACCCTCTCAAGATGACTTGTCTCCAATTTGAAGCAGTTCCTTAATCAAAAAAAGTTGGTGTTCACTGGAAAAATACATGTAAGGTGGAGTCAAACACCTGGTGATAGTATTTTTGTAACACACACACACACTTATAATAACACAGATACTTTAAATGTTAAATCTACAGAGTAATGAAAACTATAACAGTCAGTATATTCAGCTAAGTGTAGAAACCAGAATTTCTGCCCAGCAGCTGAAAGCTCCAACGACTCTGCTTTGCGGTGAGAAAATAAACACCATTTCAGACACACAAAACCTTCATGTAGTTCTCATTCTACTGGGGCTAGTAAACAACCCCTTTGAATGGTGGGTGTTCCTCGTGGGATGGTGTAGCCTCGGTGCCTCGCCAGAAACACAGCCAGCCCACTGACGCCTCAGGGTGAGCCTGGGTCTGCTTTGAGGCGACACGTGCAACAAGCAGGAAGTCAGGTCTTATGCCTCATTTTCTCAGACAGGTAAATCCATCGGAACTGGCAGGAGCTCCTGCCTGCCACAAAGCAGCAGCAACTGAGGAAGGTACTAGAAAATGGCTCAAATTGTGTTTCAGGGACTTGTCCCACTCTGTAACTTTGTTATTAGTATGTGACAAGCAAGTAGGAAGTTTTTAGAAGCTTTTGTAACAATTTGACAGGGGAATTTTATGTCTATTTAAGGAAACTTTTTATTTATATCTAGAATATCTTTAGTTTTATGCTAATTCATTTTTATTGCATTTTTACTAACGTGTCAGTCTATCAATAACAAGAAAACAAATTTTTAATTGTGCACAGAGAGTTTGAGACAACAAAATCTCACTATTCATCAAAAAACACTCCAAGAGGAAAAAATAAGCCACAGAATGAGAGAGAAAATTTCAACACATTAAGAAAGTTTTCGTAAAAAAGAAATCCAACATTAACGTAAATAATCAAATCAATTAGAGAAATGGGCCAAAATTGTGGACAGACACATACTGAGTAAATGCTAATAGTATCCCATTAGATAAGTGCTTGGATAGAGACATGGGTTTTACGGGTCACCATGGAGTAGTCACCAGATTGGTAAAAAGGTAAAAAGTCTCACAATCCCGAAGGTTGGTGAGGATGCTGGAACAGAGCTCTTATACACAGCTGGTGGGAGAGTAAACTGGTCAAAACACTTCAGGAAACTCTCTGGCAGCATCCATGTAAGCTGGACACACACCTACCCCATGGGCAGCAACTCCACTGCCAGGAACCAAAAGAAATGTGTTCACATGTGAAACGAATGATGTGGAGGAGAACGATCACCGCAGCGTAAATTTTCGACGCTCACAACACGAGAACAAGCCAAATGACCACCAGCAGAAATAATGGGTGGTGTATTCACACTATAGATAGTAAACTGCAATGAACACAAAAAACCACAGCTCAGGCAACAACGTGGATGAAGCTCACAGACAAGACAGCACCCTAGTCTCATCATGGTTCTCCCATAGGATCTGCCGGACATTCTGGGAACCAACTGTCCTATAAATTCAGTAACACTGTGGTGCTGGAGTCATCCCCCTCTATAGCACCAACCTCCACTGGGTACCCAGAGGTCATGGGGGATCAGGAAGGTGGGCCCTGAAGGAGTCTTGGGGAGAAAGGAACCCTGTGAGGTCAGGGAACAATTCAGGGTCTGGCATGAGGTCCATGGTGTAGGAGTCATAGGAGAGAGTGATTTCTGCCATTGGGAGAATTCCCAAGGGGGCTAGGCAGGGGTGGGATGCAGAAGCCTCGCCCCCAGGCATACGATGATGATGGAATGGGGACATCTGGGGGAATCAGATCAGGTTTCGGGAGCTAAATGCCCACCGGGAGTCTTTTTAGCCTCAGCTATAATTTTATTCAGACTCACGGGGCAGCCCAGGGAGTAGAGCAAGACAGCAGGTCAGCAGCAGAAAATTCCCATCAGGAGGAGCAGTCCATACAGCTGTCCTGGAGTTATTTTCCTGCTTACCTTTCCCGCAGGCCTGGACCAGGCCATACCACTCCCCGCAGCTGTTGCACAGCAAGGTGAAGGCTGTTTCGCGCCGGCCCGTCACGTGGCCGGGGGCACAAAGGTACAGCAGCTCATCTCCCATCTCCAAGCCCGTGTGGCCCTGCAGGATGGTGTGTGGGAAGGAAGGTGGGTCTCCACACGGCTTCTCTGAGGACAAGGAATCACAATAAGTTTTCCCAAACTCTGCAGAACTTTTTCAGCCTGGGAGGAAAAAAAAACTTAGAAAGCAACCCCTTGGGACTTCCGTGGTGGTCCAGTGGTTAAGAATCCGCCTTCCAATGCAGGGGACGTGGGTTCGATCCCTGGTCGGGGAACTAACATCACACGTTTTGGGGCAACTAAGCCCATGTGCTCTAAAGCCCACGCACTGCCAAGATCCTGCATGCTGCAACTAAGACCGGATGCAGCCAAATAAATAAATATTGAATAAAAAGAAGCCCAGAGAGGAAGTAAAATGGAATAATATAAAATATTGGATTAATCCAAAAGGAACGGAACAATAGAAGAAGAAAAACAAAAAGCAACCCCCTCTCCCCCATGGGTGTTGCCTGCACCTTAAACTGAGATCTCCTTCACACTGGCATCCCCAGGACCTGGCAGAACGCCTGGCACAGATGAAGCACTCAAAAAATACTTGTTGAATGAATAAATGTGCTACAAAGTGCTACAACTTTGTGTTTTTATTTATGTTTTATTTTATTTTATTTATTTAAAGCCCACGCACTGCCAAGATCCTGCATGCTGCAACTAAGACCGGATGCAGCCAAATAAATAAATATTGAATAAAAAGAAGCCCAGAGAGGAAGTAAAATGGAATAATATAAAATATTGGATTAATCCAAAAGGAACGGAACAATAGAAGAAGAAAAACAAAAAGCAACCCCCTCTCCCCCATGGGTGTTGCCTGCACCTTAAACTGAGATCTCCTTCACACTGGCATCCCCAGGACCTGGCAGAACGCCTGGCACAGATGAAGCACTCAAAAAATACTTGTTGAATGAATAAATGTGCTACAAAGTGCTACAACTTTGTGTTTTTATTTATGTTTTATTTTATTTTATTTATTTATTTTTTTTTGTGGTATGCGGGCCTCCCCCTGCTGTGGCCTCTCCCGTTGCGGAGCACAGGCTCCGGACGCGCAGGCTCAGCAGCCATGGCTCACGGGCCCAGCCGCTCCGCAGCATGCGGGATCCTCCCAGACCGGGGCGCGAACCCAGTTCCCCTTCATCGGCAGGCGGACGCGCAACCACTGCGCCACCAGGGAAGCCCTGTTTTATTTTTTTAAAAAAGATTTATTTATTTATTTATTTATTTAGCTGCATTGGTCTTTGTTGCGGCGCTCGGGTTTCTCTCTAGTTGTAGCGTGCGGGCTCCAGAGCGTGTGGGCTCAGTAGTTGTGGCACGCAGGCTCTCTAGCTGTGGCCCACAGGCTTAGTTGCCCTGCGGCATGTGGGATCTTAGTTCCCCGATCAGGGATCGAACCCATGTCCCCTGCATTGGAAGATGGATTCTTAACCACTGTACCACCAGGGAAGTCCCAGAACTTTGTATTTTTAAATTGCCAGGCAATATTATCCTCTAATGTCTCCTTGAAAGGCGGACCCAGAGACAGTGCCCAGCAGCAAGTGGTACTTTGTCAAATGCTGAAATATTACAGGCTGTAGAGTAGAGGATGCCTCTCCCCTCCCCCAACCTCGACCCTGATGGTAACACTGTTACCGGTTTGGTATTTACAAATAGATACTGATAGAGATGTACATACATATACTACATATGTAGCTGTGTGTGTGTGTTTATTATTTTTTATTGGAGTAGAGTTGTTTTACAATGATGTGTTAGTTTCTTGCTGTACAGAAAAGTGAATTGGTCATACATATACATATATCCACTCTCTTTTAGATTTCTTTCCCATTTAGGTCACTACAGAGCATTCAGTAGAGTTCCCTGTGCTTACAGTAGGTTCTCATTAGTTACCTGTTTTATACATAGTAGTGTATATATGTAAATCCCAATCTCCCTATTTATCCCACCCTCTTCTTCCCCCCTTGGTAACCGTAAGTTTGTTCTCTACATCTGTGACTCTGTTTTTGCTTTGCAAATAAGTTCATCTCTACCACTTCTCTAGATTCCACATATAAGCAATAATATATGATATTGTGTGTGTGTGTTAACATAAACAGAATTACATCATATTTATTACCGAGTACCTGCTTTTTAAAAAACGAATAAACTAATTTTTGGAGCAGGTTTAGTTTCACAACAGAATTGAGTGGAAGGTACAGAGATTTCCCATGTTCCCGTCTCTACCCAGGCACAGCCTTCTCACTATCCTGTACCACAGTGGTACACTTGTTACAATCCATGTGCCTACATTGACATGTCATTATCTCTCAAAGGCCACAGTTTACATTTGGGTTCGCCCTTCATGTTCTACAGTCTATGGGCTTTGATTGTATAAACCCAATCTATGGGTTTTGAAAGTATAATTACATACATCCGCCATTGTAGTATCATACAAAATAGTTTCACTGCCCTAAAAATCCTCTGTGCTACACTTATTCATTCCTCCTAACTCCTGGCAACCATCAATCCTTTTACTGTCTCCATAGTTTTGCTTTTTCTAGAATGTCATACAGTTAGAATCATACAGTATGTAGCCTTCTCAGACTGGCTTCTTTCACTTAGTAATAAGCATTTGTTTCCTCCATGTGTTTTCAAGGCTTGATAGTTCATTTCTTTTTAACACTGAATAATATTCTATTGTCTGGAAGTGCTACAGTTTATTTATCCATTCACCTACTGAAAGACATCATGGTTGCTTCCAAGTTTTGGCAATTAGGAAAATAAGCTGCTAATAAACATTCATGTACAGGTTTTTGTGTGACCTTAAGTTTTCAGCTAATTTGGGTAAATATCAAGAACTGTGATTGCTGGATCGCGTGGTAAAAGTATGCTTAGTTTGGTGAGAAACTGCCAAACTGTCTTCCAAAGTGGCTGTACCCTTTTGCATTCCCACCAGCAATGAATGAGAGTTCCTGCTGTTCCACATCCTTGTCAGCATTTGGTGTCATCAGTGTTCTGGATTTTGGCCATTCTACTAGATGTGTAGTGGTAAATCATTGTTTTTTGTTTTTTGTTTTAAATTAATTTATTTGGCTGTGTTGGGTCTTCGTTGCTGCACGTGGGTTTTCTCTAGTTGCGGCGAGCTGAAGCTACTCTTTGTTGTGGTGCGCGGGCTTTTCATTACGGTCGTTTCTCTTGTTGTGGAGCACGGGCTCTAGGCGTGCGGGCTTCAGTAGTTGTGGCTTGCGGGCTCTAGAGCATAGGATCAGTAGCTGTGGTGCACGGGCTTAGTTGTTCTGCATCATGTGGGATCTCCCCGGACTAGGGCTCAAACCCATGTCCCTGGCATTGGCAGGCAGATTTTTTTTTTTTTTTTTTTTTTTTTTTTTAGCGGTACACGGGCCTCTCACTGTTGTGGCCTCTCCCGTTGCGGAGCAGAGGCTCCAGACGCGCAGGCTCAGCGGCCATGGCTCACGGGCCCAGCCGCCCCGCGGCATGTGGGATCTTCCCGGACCGGGGCACGAACCCGTGTCCCCTGCATCGGCAGGCAGATTCTTAACCACTGCACCACCAGGGAAGTCCCTCACTGTTGTTTTAATTTGCATTTCCCTGACGACGTATGATGTGGAGCATTTTTTCATATGCTTACTTGCCATCTGTGTATCTTCTTTGGTGAGGTATCTGTTCAGGTCTTTTGCCTATTTTTAAATTGAGCTGTTCATTTTCTTAATGTTGAATTTCAAGAGTTCTTTGTATATTTTGAATAATAGTCCTTTAGTAGATATGTCTTTTGCAGATATTTTCGCCAGTCTGGGGCTTGCCTTTTCATTCTCTTGACACTGTCTTTTGCAGAGCAGAAGTTTTCAATCTTAAGTAAGTCCAGCTTAACAATTACTTCTTTTTTTTAAAAAAAAAATTAATTTATTTAATTTATTTATTTTGGGCTGCACTGGGTCTCTGTTGCTGCGCGCGGGCTTTCTCTAGTTGCGGCGGGCGGGGGCTACTCTTCGTTGCGGTGCGCGGGCCTCTCATTGCGGTGGCTTCTCTTGTTGCGGAGCACGGGCTCTAGGCACGCGGGCTTCAGTAGTTGTGGCACGTGGGCTCAGTAGTTGTGGCTCGCGGGCTCTAGAGCGCAGGC
>NC_041231.1:55484062-55501011 GCF_002837175.3 Physeter macrocephalus | reverse complement strand
AACCCGTGTCCCCTGCATTGGCAGGCGGATTCTTAACCACTGCGCCACCAGGGAAGCCCAGCAATTACTTCTTTCATGTATTGTGCCTTTGGTGTTGTATCAAGAAAGTCATCATAAACAAGGTCATCTAGGTTTTCACCTGTATTATCTTCTAGGATTTTTGTAGTTTTGCATTTTACATTTAGGTCTGTGATCTGTTTTTTTTTTTTTTTTTTTTTTAGCGGTACACGGGCCTCTCACTGTTGTGGCCTCTCCCGTTGCGGAGCAGAGGCTCCGGACGCACAGGCTCAGCGGCCATGGCTCACGGGCCCAGCCGCTCCGCGGCATGTGGGATCCTCCCGGACCGGGGCACGAACCCGTGTCCCCTGCATCGGCAGGCAGACTCTCAACCACTGTGCCACCAGGGAAGCCCCTGTGATCTGTTTTGAGTTCAATTTTGTGAGGGGTGTAAGGGCTGTGTCTAGATTCTTTTCTTTTGCATGTGGATGTTCAGTTGTCCCAGCACCTATATTAAAAATACTATTTTTGCTCCATTGTATTGCTTTTGCTCCCTTGTCAAAGATCAGTTAACTATATTTATGTGCGTCTATTTCTGGGCTCTCTACTGGATTTCATTGCTATTTGTCTGTTCTTTCACCAGTACCACACTGTATTGATTCCTGCGTCTTTATATAAGTCTTTTAAAATTTAATTTTAAAAATATTTTATTTCGTATTGGAGCATAGTTGATTAACAGTGTTGTGTTAGTTTCAGGTGTACAGCAAAGTGATTCAGTTATACATGTACATGTATCTATTCCTTTTCAGATTCTTTTCCCATTTAGGTTATTACAGATTATTGAGCAGAGTTCCCTGTGCTACACAGTAGGTCCTTGTTGGTTATCTATTTTAAATATGTGTATGTGTCGATCCCAAACTCCCAATCTATCTCTCCCTCTAGGTAAGTCTTGAAGTTGAGTCATGTCAGTCCTCCAACTTTGTTCTTCTTGAATTATGAGTTAGCTATTCTGGGTCTTTGTCTCTCCATATAAACTATAGAATTAGTTTGTTCATATCCACAAAATAACTTGCTGGAATTATGACTGAGATTGCATTGAATCTGTAGATCAAGTTGGGAATAACTGCAGTGGGATTATCTGGGCTGCTCTCTGCAGCCTCCTCAGACCTGCCCAGCAGCCACTCGAGCCCCCAGGGATGTTCCAAACCCAACTTATTTTCTGAAGCACTAGGACAAGGGCTCACCCAGAGCTAGTCTCCCCAGAACCACTGGGATCTCAGATTTGTAGCCTGTGCTCCAGCTGTTTTCTCTGCAGTGTCCTCTTCTCCTTTCCCTAACCATTATCCCCACAGAACAAAATCCTTCAAATTCCACCTCAGCTGCCACTGCCTCAGGAAGTCTCCCTAATTATCTTCCTCCTTTGTGCCATGGAAACTCACTCATCTCTTACTTGTCCTTATACACCGTCAACTCCTTGAGGGTGGAGAGGAGTCCTCTATCTCTGTCTGTCTATCTATCTATCTACCTACCTACCTACCTACCTACCTGTCTATCTCTCTAATCTATCTATCTCACACACAAGTCTGAGCCCTGCTTTGCATTACCCTGGACAAATAAATGAAAAATTGGCCAGTGCCAGGTCAATGGTAATGAGTGCAGACTCTTCCACACTCCCTTGGGAGACCCTGAACTGGATAAGTTCTATAAACTGCTCAGAGCATTGAAATTCATTGGTTCCAGTCTCCCATCGTTGCTGGAATTTCCCCAAAGCCAATCTTGAGGCAAAGTGCCTCCTCGAGCAGACCTGGGAGGTGGCTACTCTCAAAAATTCCTGCTCACCTGAGAGGTGAGCATTCAGCTCTCTTTTAATTTTTAGCCACACTGCAGCTTGGGGGATCTTAGTTCCCTGACCAGGGATCGAACCTGTGCCCCCTGCAGTGCAAGTGTGGAGTCTTAACCACTGGACCACAAGGGAAGTCCCTCAGCTCTCTTCCTGAAGACATAAAGGAAGGGAATCATTCCATTTCTATTTTTAAGGGAGATACAGGTAGGAGTAACACATGTAGGAGAGGTGAAATACAGTGCTAAGGAGGTGAGGTGGGCTGGCGGGGAGAGCAACCAGGCCAGCCCTGGCTTAGAGGGGGAGAAACAGAAGCACACCCTTAGTGAGCCTTGGGTGCTACAGGGAGAAGGTGAGAGGAGACCTGAAGCCTCCAGACCCCACGCTGTTGACTCCACAGCCAGACAAGCTGCCAAGAGAAGCAGAGCCAGAGAACCCAAGTGGAGGCAGCTCATTTCATCAGCATCCAGTTGGTTAAAAATAACTTCACTTATTAAAGTGAGGTCACCACAGGGCTGGAAATTCACTGTCAGTGAAACAAAAGTACTGAAAGGAAACAGAGAAACATCTACATTCATGATGAACTTTATTTCAAAAAAGAAACACAGGAGGAAGCTGCCTGAACATTCCACAGGCTGTTTTCCTTCTGGGCTCTTTATGAGGCACATGTCTGCCATTTTTGGAGTTAGCACCTTTCATTCTTCCTGTCTTGCCAAAGAGAAGCAGCAGCCCAGGGCTAGGTGCAATGAAGCATCATCAGGAAAAAGGCAGCCTTTAGAGGTGATACTGCACCCGGGTGTCTGCTGAACCAGACCTCACGTGCACTCCCCAGGAGCCTCTTCTTGGCTTCTTACCTTCCTTTGGCACACAGATTTCCCTTGGTGAAGTATAGTTGATTTACAGTGTTATGTTAGTTTCTGGTGTACAGCAAAGTGATTCTTGTATATATACACACACACACACAAAAACATATACAGTAGGACCTTGTTGTTTATCTACTTTATATGTAGTAGGTTTTTAAAAAATATTTATTTATTTATTTGGCTGTGTTGGGCCTTAGTTGCGGCATGCAGGATCTTTCATTGTGGCTCGTGGGCTTCTCTCTAGTCGTGGCGTGCAGGCTCCAGAGCACGCGGGCTCAGTAGGTGCAGCGTGCGGGCTTAGCTGCCCCACGGCATGTGGGGGTCTTAGTTTCCCGACCAGCGATTGAACCCACGTCTCCTGCATTGGAAGGCGGATTCTTAACCATTGGACCACCAGGGAAATCCCTATATGTAGTAGTTTTTATCTGCTATTTTATATATGGTAGTTTGTATATGCTAATAATCTCTAATTTACCCCTGCCCCACCCCCCTTCCCGTTTGGTAACCATAAGTTTGTTTCCTAAGTCTGTGAATCAGTTTTTATTTTGTAAATTAGTTCATTTATATCATATCTTAGATTCCACATATAAGTGATATCATATGGTATTTGTCTTTCTCTGTCTGACTTACTTCACTTACTGTGATAATCCCTAGTTGACTGTCTACAAGGCTCCCCTGAGGAAAAGTGAAGAGCCATTTGGGAGCCGTTTACATGCTCTTTCTAAAGAAGGAAAGGCAGAGGAACAGGGGCAGAGCTCTCTCTGAGGAATCATGGGGAATCCATCCTGCTTTTCTGGAAAGTCCGAGAGACAGCAGCCCTCTGACCCTAATCCCACCTCAGCATGCATTCCTGAGCCCCTTCATCACCCATCTGAAGCCTCCTCACAGGTCAGGCCCTGCTGGACCAAGACTCCAGTTTTCCCCACCCAAGCCTCTCCCTGTTGACCTGGAGGGGAGGGGAGAGGGGCAAGCTAGGCTCAGGCAAACTGCCCTGGATGCGGGGCTCTTGAGTACTTGGACTCAAAGACGCCCACACAGGGCTCACTTGCTCAAATGGCATCAGTCCTTACATAAGCTGATAGGCATCATGAATTTGCTTCATTTTTTTGTTTTTGTTTTGTCTTTGTTTTGTTTTGTGCTTTCCTGTTGTTGTTATTGTTGTTTGGGGAGGAGTATGTAGACAATTTGGGGTGAAATTTTCATTTTCATATAATTTCAAAGTTACAGAAAAATTTTAAAAATAAGGAACTCCCATACACCCTTTATCCAGATTTACTAATGTGTTTTCATTTTGCCCCATTTGCTTTATCATTTTCTCTCTCTAGATAGATATAGATATGTGTGTATATATATATAGGAAATATATATCATACATAGACACATATGTGTATGTATACATATACAAATATGTATATATGTGTATCTATATCTGTAATTTTTTTTTTTTTTTTAAATTTTGTCTGCTCTGGGTCTTTGCTTCATTGCAACACACAGGCTCTTCATTGCGGCACGCGGGCTTCGCTAGTTGCGGCGTGTGGGCTTAGTTGTCCCTCGGCATGTGGGATCTTAGTTCCCCAACCAGGGATCAAACCCATGTCCCCTGCATTAGAAGGTGGATTCTTAACCACTGGACCACCAGGGAAGTCCCTGTAACTCCTTTCTGAACCACTTGAGAATGAGTTGTAGATATGATGTCACTTTGTCCCTAAGAACTTTGGTATGTATTTCCAAGGACAAGGATATTGTCTTACATAACTGCAGTAGTTACCAAAATCAGGGAATTTAAGCATTGATACAATACTATTATCTAATTCAAATCCATATTCAGATTTCATCAATTATAGCTGTTTTCTCCTGGTCCAAAATACAATCTCGGATCACAAATTACATTTAGTTGTCAAGTCTTTTTAGGCTCTTTTAATCCAAAACAGTTGCCTTGCCTTTCTTTGCCTTTTTTTTTTTTTTCTGCACTACGAGGCTTACAGGATCTTAGTTCCCCAACCAGGGATCGAACCTGCGCCCCCTGCAGTGGAAGTGCGGAGTCCTAACCATTGGACAGCCAGGGAATTCCCTCTTTCTCTTTCTTATCCTTGACATTTTTCTTTTCTTTTTTAAATTTAATTTTATTTATTTTTGACTGCGTTGGGTCTTCATTGCTGCGTGCGGGCTTTCCCTAGTTGTGGTGAGTGAGGGCTCTTCTTCCTTGTGGTACGCAGGCTTCTCATTGAGGTGGCTTCTCTTGTTGTGGAGCATGGACTCTAGGCGCACGGGCTTCAGTAGTTGTGGCTCACGGGCTCTAGAGCGCAGGCTCAGTAGTTGTGGCGCACAGGCTTAGTTGCTCCACGGCATGTGGGATCTTCCCAGACCGGGGCTCGAATCTGTGTCCCCTGCACTGGCAAGCGGATTCTTAACCACTGCGCCACCAGGGAAGCCCTCCTTGACATTTTTAAAAGAGTATAGGCCAGTCATTTTGCACGGTGTTTCTCAACTTGAGTTTGGCTAAAGTTTCCTCATGATTAGATTCAGGTTGCACATTTTTGGCAGGAATACTACTGAACTGAAGTTGTGCTCCTCTGAGTGCAGTATATCAGGAGGCACGTCTTGTTGGTTTGGCAATAACTCAGTTTTGGAGTCACTGTCATGGTTTTAAACTTGGTGCCCTATAGGATGTGAACAGATGTTTCCAACCTCTGGCTTCATGCACTATAGTTGTGGGCAAAGGGGCACACACTTGCATACACACAACCTGTTTGAAGCCTGTGAGGTGGAAAGCCTAGGATCTCCTGTTGTATGATGAGGAACACATGGCTCAGTGCCTGCCCCTCACCCATCATCCCAGTCAACATCCAGCCAACGCCCAGAAGCAAGGCCCCTACCCAGCAGCTGACTGCGGACTCTTGAATGAGCCCAGCTGAGGCCAGAAGAATAACACAAATTTCTGCCCTCCCCCCAAAATAGTGAACTAAACAAACAGTTGTTTTAAGCCACTACATTTGGGGGTGGTATGTTACATAGCAAAAGCTAGCTGCTACCTCTCGTTCATGAGGGGCAAGAGATCAGACTCAGAAGCCCCACGTATCCATTTGAGATCACTAAAGAAAGAAGGTCATGCTGGTTTTCCTCTGGCTCTGTCCTGTCTCCCTCAGGGATCTGAACTTTTGCCTATGTTTGAGATTCAAAGGATCGTTTTCATTTACTTATGTGTTTTTTTAAAAAACAAACCATGGATGTTGTTCTCCCCAGGGCTTTCCATGGCCACATCTTTCAGTTGCTTGACTGTAATCAGCAAATGTAGAACCCTTCCTGGAGATGCCATGGCAGCAAAGAAGCCTACCGCTAATAAACATCTAACAAGCACCAGCCAGGCCTGTAGGGTTCACTGTGGCTCTTTGATTTACCAACTCCTCTGACCCCTTCCCTGGAGATTGGGATTTGGTGCCTCTGGGATGCAGCCTGAGGGTTTGCATTTCTAATAAGTTCATCTGGTATTTCTCATCATCAGAGAGCTTTGGGAAACTCTGCGTTAGAGAACTAATTCTCAAACTGGGCTACATGTTATAGTCACTGAGCAGCTTTAAAAAACCCCAATGTCCAGAACATTTATATCCGAATCTCTAGGGCTGGCACCCAGGTATCAGTAGATCTTAAAACTTCCCAGATGAGACCAGTGTGCAGCCTGGCAGTACCTGTGCTGATTTCTATGACTGATGAGTAAGCAGCTCGCTTTCTCCCCATTTTCACGGACATTCCCTTTCAGCAGTATGTATTTCTGATAATGGAGGTGTACTTTTTCCAGTGTACATGAAACGCTGCCCTGGAGACTCCTTTATGGTTTTCTCCTCACCACTCAGCTGATTTCCCAGAAGGAAGTTGAATTTTTCTTTCTAGGAGCAGTTTCCTAAATCCTATAAATTTCCTTTCGGGAAAAAAGGATTTTTTTTCTTTTTAGAAAAATTTCCACCATGAAGACAGACCAAAGGGTAAGTGGTATCAGCAGCTGCAGCACATGCTGTCAGGGGTCTGTCCATATTTCCTAGATCCCTTTACCATTCCCATGCACAGGGGCTCTGGGTGGGCATCTGTGCATCTTTGTTGGAGGGTGACTCAGCTATCGTAACTCTTTGAGCACACTGAAAACCAGAAGAGTCTGGGAATTTATATCTCCCTGAAGCAGCCCTTAAACAATGACTGACAAGTTCAGTGGTATCGATACCCCTGTTCTCTCACCCCTGATCAGGAAACACGTGGTGACCTGTGGTCACTGTCTCCAGAGAGTCCCTGCAGGATTGAGCCAAAGTTACCCCCCCACCTCACAGCCACTGTGGACTTTGCTTAGTGCTGCACCATTGCCTTCCCCCTTCCTTTCCCTGTCCACTTCCCCACTGCCGTGTTGGCTTTTCTTTGGAAGTCTTCCCGATTCATGATGTTCAGTGAATCCTCATCTTAAGGTCAGTTTCTAGAGAACACAACCTAAGAGGTCAACCCCCAGGAGCACACCCTCCAAAACCTTTACAAAGGCTCTGGCACTGACCTTCATCCTTAATACACAGGGCATTGTATGTGCCACCAGGAACTGGGTTGCTTTCAATTCTCACATCGACAGCTCTCATGATTTGCTGTTCACCACTCCCCTTGCTACACATGGTTGTCCTAAAACAGACAAAGAAGACACTGGGTTAGGAGAACTAACCAAAACTGGGAAAGAATTCTTTTCTTCTGTCAGCTCTGAATCAGCAGAGATTTTCGTGATTCAGGAGTTTTGGCTGAAAGTATCAACATGATAAAGTATCAGAACTCTCCCCAGAAGTCTAAAAGCAGGAAGTTCTAGGTCGTGCTTGAGTTGAGGTCACATATATCAATTCAAGATTCAGGGGTAATACATTGTTGATCTCTTCTAGTATATGCTTGGTTTTTATTTCATAAAATTCTCTTTATTAGTTCTCTTCTTTTGGGGGGGTTTGTTTTGCTGTTATTTTCAGATTTCTTAAGATGGATCATTGGTTCATGAACTTTCAGCCTCTTTCCTTTTCTAACACAAGCATTTAACGCTTTACATTTTCCTCCAGGTATAGCACTAGTGGCATCCCATGAGTTTGAGTATGTTATATTTTAACATCATTCATTTCTACATATATGTGAATTTCCATTATAATTTATTTTTGCCCCATGATCTATTTAAGGATATCTTTTGTAAACAGCAAATAGTAGAACTTTAAAAAATCCACCTGATGGTCCTTGTTTTCTAATTAGAGCATCACATCTGCTTAATTTGATAACAGATCTCTTTGAATTTAAATCTGCCATATTTCTATTAGTTCTGCCCATTCTTCTTCCTTTTTTCCTCTCTTTTCTTTCCCGTATTTTGATTGTTTGAATTCCTTTTTGGCAATCTCTTTTTCTTCTGTATTGGTTTGGAAGTTATATGTTCTTTTACTATTCTTTTAGTGTTTACCACAGAGGTTATAACACACTTCCTTGACTTATTAAAATTTAATGTTACTTTTACTCTCTTTCCCAGCAACACAATTTAAAATACTATGTATTAACATACTTAAAACACTTCCTGACTGATATACCACTTTTTAGTGTTTAGTATTACTGTTACTGCTTTATATAATTATAGATCTTCCTCGACTTACAGTGGGGTTATATCTCCAAAAGCTCATTGTAAGTTGAAAATATGGTAAGTCAAAAATGCATATAACACACAAAACCTACTGAACATCAGAGCTTAGCCTAGCCTACCTTAAATGTGCTCAAAACATTTACTTTAGCCTACAGTTGGGTAAAATCATCTAACACAAAGTCTATTTTACAATAAATCATTGAATATCTCATGTAATTTATTGAATGCTGTACTGAAAGTGAAAAAGCAGAATGATTGTCTTGGTACAGAATGGTTATAAGTGTATCAGTTGTTTACTCTCATGATCACATGGCTGACTGGGGGCTTCAGCTTACTTCCACTGCCCAGCATCATGAGAGAGTATCAGACAGTATATCACTAGCCTGGGAAGAGATCAAAATTCACAATTTGAAGAACAGTTTCTGTTGAATACATAGTGTTTTTGCACCATCATAAAGTTAAAAAAAATTGTAAGTTGAACCACCGTAAGTCAGGGACCATCTGTACATAATTCCAATTCACCCCCATATTTACTTTTTCCACTCATCCCTTTTTGCATCTCCAGCCATCCACCTGCAATTATTTTCCTCCTGCCTGAAGAACACCCTTCAGTGTTTTTTTTTTTTTTTTTTTTTAGTGCAGATCATGTATGATGAATTCTCTCACCTTTTGTCTGTCTGAAAATTCTTTATTTTACCTTTATTCTTGGAAGATATTTTCGCTGGGTATAGAATTCTAGGTTGGCAGTAATTTCCTTTCAGCACTTTGAAGGCCTCATTCAGTGGTCTTGGGGCTTTCACTGTCAGTTTATTGTTGCTTCTTTGAAGGTACTCTTTCTTATTATTACTTTTAATAGTTTTTCTTCATATTTGATTTTTACCAGTTTTACCATGTTGTTCCAAGTCGTGAAATTATTTTATGTATCCTACTTGGGCTTTGTAGGGCTTCTTGAATCTGTGTGTGGATGTTTTTCCATAGTTGTAGCTAAGTCTCATATTGCTTTGGCTTCGTCTTCTTTCTCTTCTCCTTTTGGAATTCCAGTTACATGCATCTTCTTTGCCTTGTACTCTTTCTTGTATATTTTCATCCTTTTTTCTTGTGTTCTTTATTCTGGACATCTTCCTCTGAAATACCTTCCAGTTCATTAATTTTCTCTTTGACTCATAAAATCAGCTGTTAGATCCATCCATTAAGTTCTTAATTTCAGCTACTGTATTTTTCATTTCTAGAGTTTTCATTTGGTTATTTTTATACTTTTGAGTCTTCTGCCAAAAGTCTCCTTTTTGTCTTTTGTATCTTTGAACATTTTAAAGAGTTCTTTTAAAGTTTGCATCTACCAGTATAGATGCAAATTTTAACATCTAGAGTTTCTATTGGCTATTTTTATCTTGCTGCCTTGTTTCCTCACGTGACTGGTTATTTTATTTTGCTTGACAAATCCTATATTTGCTAAAATAGTTTGTGGAAATAAATTGTCTAGGATAATGTTATTTTCCTCCAGAGAAAATTTTTAAAATCAGTTCTGCTACCTATCTGGAACACTGGAACTCTAGTATCATCTCAATCCAAACTCATGGCTTCAGAGGATTCGAAGCTATGCTGCAGCTCCTTTGAGGGCCTGTGTACTTGTTCCAGTTACTATGACTCCTAGGGTACAGCCCTTCAATGTTCCAACCCTAAGCAAAAGGATTCCCTTGGCCCCCACATACATAAAACCTGAATTCAAATCTCTGTTCTCGGGCTTCCCTGGTGGCGCAGTGGTTGAGAGTCCGCCTGCCAATGCAGGGGACACGGGTTTGTGCCCTGGTCCGGGAAGATCCCACATGCCGCGGAGTGGCTGGGCCCGTGAGCCATGGCCGCTGAGCCTGCGCGTCCGGAGCCTGTGCTCCGCAACGGGAGAGGCCACAACAGTGGGAGGCCCGCGTACCGCAAAAAACAAAAACAAAAACAAAAACAAAAACAAATCTCTGTTCTCCTAGTCCTATGAGGCTATCTAAGTCGCTTCTCAGCTTTTCAGACACGCTTTATGAAATCTGTAAAAGCTCCCAGGAGACAAATAGCCCCAAATTCTAGATTCACCATTCTAGATCTCCATCTTCTAGATATATGTATATACTGAATATAAATTTATGGAGATACAGATCAGATCTATATGGCTACTATGCCATCAATTGCAAGATGCACCATGCATTTAATAATTAGTTTTTGGTGGGGAGGGGAGATGGCTGTGCAGGAAAGATGCACAGTGAAATGTACATACTAATGGTCAGATACTTCTTGGTTCTGGAAACATTAACATGGAGAACTATTTTAATATGTCATGTAGTAAATATATCAAGTAAGTGTGTTTACTTTAAAGAAATAGCATCTAAGGGAATTCCCTGGTGGTTCAGTGGTTAGGACTCCATGCTCTTACTACCAAGGGCTGGGGTTCCATCCCTGGTCAGGGAACTGAGATTGCATAAGCTGTGCAACGTGGCCAACCACCACAACAAAATAGCATCTAAGCAAGTTAGAGATCCACTAACATGTCTTAACACCTTACAGGAAACTCAGAGAGGATAAACCTTTCCAATGACTCAGTTTCAATTTGTTATGCCTGGGAGACCTAAGCCTGGCTCCAAGCTGGCTCTTTAGAATCTTTAGAATACCCTGGTTTTCTGATATAATGATAGTGACAGAGTTATGAAAAATATCCACACTTGACTATGTTATGGAAACATGCATACATGGGACATATTTTGTCTATTTAGGAACTTGGATGTGTGAAATATAAAGCAGAGAGAGCCACAATTCCAGATTCACTGAAAAGCTTTGGAAGTAACCTCATTTGTTCTCTTTATTCAATTGCTGCTTTACATGTGGCACCTTTGGAGATGTGAATCAACATGGTTGCTGTGTTTTCTATGGCCATCTCCCAGCCAGACACCTTCAGGGTCATTATCAAGGAAAATAGTTTTTGGAGCCCATTTTTTCTTTCACATTCCTGTGGCATGAAGGAAAACGTGGAATGGCTCTTGCCTTCTCTGTTTATGACTAATGGAGTAGTTAACAGCACTAATGGGATGTTTTCTCCTAGCTGGCCACAGAATTACTTCTCCACAAGGATTCCATGGGTCAGGAATTCAGATAGGGCACAATGGGAAAGGCTTGTCTCTGCTCTATAATGTCTAAGGCTGAGCTGGAAAGACTCACAGGCTGGCTAACTCAATAGCTGGGGGCTAGAATCACCTGGAGGCATCTGCACTCACATTTCTGGTAGTTAATGCTGGCTATTGGCTGGGACATCATTTGGGGCTATTGGTGAGAGTACATACATAAGGCATTTCCATGTGGCCTGGGCTTCCTAGGACTTCTTAGGTAGCATCTCAAAAGTAAGTGTCCCCAGAAATCTGACCATGGGTTTTTCCGACCTACCCTTAGAAGTCACACAGTATCACTCCTGCTGTATTCTACTGGTCTAGGCAGTACTGTGCTGTCCCTGATTCACAGGGAGAGGACATAAACCCACTTCTCAATGGGAGCAATGTGAAAGAATTTGTGGCCATATTTTATTTTATTTTTTAAAATTTATTTAAATTTATCATTTTTAAAAATTGATCTGATGACTCTCAACTTTTATTTATTTGGCCGCACCACAGGGCATGCGGGATCTTAGTTCCCTGACCAGGGATTGAACCCGTGCCCCCTGCAATGGAAGCGCAGAGTCTTAACCACTGGACAGCCAGGGAAGTCCCTCGTGGTTATATTTTAAAACCTCCATACCATCTTCCTCTTCCCATGGATGCAGATGAATATCCACAGAGAAAAAGAGATAAAGAATATATATCAAATAGTTAAGAGTCATTACCTCTGAGGTGGGGAAGAAGAGAGAAATTCACATTGCACTTTATATATATCTGTATTATTTGAAATTTTTACAAGCATTTTTTTCTTTTGTAACTTAAAAGGAAATTCAGAATAACAAAGTAAAGAGGAAAAAACTGTGACAGAACTCCAGAAAAATGTTTTTATTAACATTTTTGTTTTTATATTTTGTTTAACATTTTGTTTTTATATTTAACTCAAAACAAGAATATACTGGAAGCCACAGCCCATTGCACTCTGTCTATCCTGGCACCTCTATTGAGCCCTGTATCAGCCCTGATGGCAAGGTGGGGTGAGTTGGCAGGAGAGCGCCCCCAGCTGGCCTGACTTACCCCAGGCTGCCGTCCGCCAGCCAGCCCGTGGTGCACACGGAGAAAGCACAGTCCTGCACCACCCTCCGCAGCTCGTCTGCAGACACCAGGTGAGCGCCTCTGCTCTTGCAGGAAAGCCGAGCGGCCTCTAGTTCCAGGCCCTGAGAGCCATTCTGAGACTCCAGCACAAAGAGCTTCCCTGTGTGAGGACAAGCACGGACACAGGCTGACTCTAGGATCCATGGGAATTTAGTCTCAGCAAACTCATCCTCTGGCAGATGCCCATCAGAACTGTAGTTTCCCACTTGCCTAAAGATCCAAGTGTAGCAGCTACCCCATTGTATTCATCCCTGGACTGTGATGACAGTTACACTTGTGTTTTAATCTATTTTTACCTCTTAACTTAAAAAAGAAAATTAACCACCTGTTCTGGCATGTTTATCTGGATAAGTCCTTCAAATCTTCCTTTTAAAAAGACGTTTAGCAGCGTTATTTACAATTGCCAAGACATGGAAACATCCTCAGTGTCCATCAACAGATGAATGGATAAAGAAGATACGGTATACATATATATATATACAACGGAATACTACTCAGCCATTAAAAAAGCACAGAATTTTGCCATTTGCAGCAACATGGATAGACTTGGGAGGGCACTGTGCTAGGTGAAATAAGCCAGACAGAGAATTGATATCACTTATACATGGAATCTAAAAAGTACAACAAACTAGTGAATATAACAACAAAGAAGCTGACTTGCAGATATAAAGAACACACTAGTGGTTACTAGTGGGGGGAGAGAGGGGGAGGGGCAATATGGGGGTTGGGGAGTGGGAGGTACAAACTACTGAGTGTAAGATAGGCTCAAGGATATATTGTATAACACAGGGAATATAGCCAATATTTTGTAATAACTGTAAATTGAAGGTAACCTTTAAAATTGTATAAAAATAAAAAATTAAATAAAAATAAGTAAATAAAAATGATGTTTTACAAACACCAAGTGCCAAGGCTCAGCATCCTAGGTTCCCTTAGGTTGGGTCACTTGGTGTCCAAGACCCTGATTCAGCCTCAGCTCTGCCTTCCTCTGCTGCCCCAGCCCTGGGGTGACCACAGACAGCAGGTTGCTTCCCTTCTCTCTATCCCATTGTCTCAGGACATTTTCAGGTCCTTCCTACAATGAGTGCGCTGCATTTCTCCCCACTGGACAAGACAGCAGCAGCCACGTCTGGTGCACCCTGGCTGCCTGCACCACATCAATCTATGGGCAGGTAGTAGGCCTCGAAAAATGTGCGACAGATGGGTGGAATAGGATGTGAACTCAGGCAGAGATGGAAGCTGAGTCTGAAAGCAAAGGACAGCTTTAGGCAAGAAAACCATGGTGCAGGAGGGAGCGCTGGGGTCCCCAGGAGCCTCTCGGAAGGACGAAGCAGTGCCTTGGGTGACCCTGTCAAGCTTAAGATAAAGGCAGGGGAGAAGAAACCCACTTAAAATGACATACTTCACTTCCATCTGTCAGCAAAATTATCATAATACGTTGATTTTATTAGAATAAGAGACTTAACTGTCATCTACTGCAAAATGATTACAACAAATACAGTAATCTCTCCAGCTTTGGAACCAAAAGCTATAATAAAAAATGCAAAAACTTTTCACAATAAACATCTGTACATGACTGGAGCTCCCTCAGATATGGTGTCAATGTGCAGTGCACCACCTGAACAACTATACTTGATGGTCCTACCTGGAGAAGTAAGCATGCATCCCAAGACACTTCTGTATTAATAGCATTTGCCTATTTGGGAAAAAAACGCTATGAAATTAAACAGAGATTTTGATGGCCAAACCCCTGTGCAAGAGAGATAAAAGTGAAAGCCCAGAGCTCACATGATGTAGGGAATCTGATAGCCCTTTCCTCCCCACTCTACCACTGTCACATGCACACGTGAATCTGAGAGTCTGAAGGGTTTAAATCTCAAGATAAGAGTGAACAAGGATAAAAAAATATCCCCTTCCCTCATTCTCAAGAACTGTTGGATGAGCTGTCTTGGTGCTAGGAGGCCAAGTGCTAATCCTGATTTGGAATTGTAGTCCTAACAAAAATTTAGGTCTAAGACACTTCAAGCCATGGATTTAGCTTAAAGTGGCCTGAGACTGACATTTATCCAGACACCTGATAGGAAAAATTGTAACTAACTCCTCTCTGGAGAAAAAAACACCCTTCATTTTATGCTTCAGGAAATCCCATACAAATACTTATACAAAGGCCATGGCCACCGAAGTAAAAAACAGTGAAGTGTACAAGGAAACAAGGCACCATGAGTGAGAAGCAACAGATACCACATGTAGCAGAAACTGACCTAAAAATAAGTCCAATACTGGTATTAACAGGCACAGATTATAGAACAGTCATGATTACTATATTTAAAGAAATAAAAAACAAGTTTGAAAATATCTGCAAAGAATAGGAAATGATAAAAAGTGCTCAGCTGATCTGAAAAAAGCACAAAATAGGACTTCTAGAAATTAAAAATACAATGATAAATTTAAAATGCAATAAATGTTTTTGGCTGAATATCAGACACATTTTCTTTCTCAAGAACTTAACCTTGAAAAAGAAAGCAGAAGGGGACTTCCCTGGTGGTGCAGTGGTTAAGGCTCCATGTTCTCTATGCAGGGGGCCCAGGTTCGATCCCTGGTCAGGGAACTAGATCCCGCATGCATGCTGCAGCTAAGAGTTCACATGCCACAACTAAGGAGCCCGCGTGCTGCAACTCAGGAGCTGGCAAGCTGCAACTTGTGAGCTCTAACTAAGGAGCCCGCGTGCCGCAACTAAGGAGCCCACCTGCGCACCTAAGGAGCCCACTTGCCTCAACTAAGACCCAGTGCAACCAAATAAATAAATATTAAAAAAAAGAAATCAGAAGACATCATCCAAAATGTAGTAAAGAAACAAGAAAAGATGGAAAATATTAAGGTAATAAAGAGACATGAAGGAAAGAATAAGGATTTTTAAAAAATTAATTAATTTTTGGCCACGTTGGGTCTTTGTTGCTGCATGTGGGCTTTCTCTAGTTGTGGCGAGCGGGGGCTACTCTTTGCTGCAGTGCATGGGCTTCTCATTGCAGTAGCTTTTCTTGTTGTGGAGCACGGGCTCTAGGCGCATGAGTTTCAGTAGTTGTGGCACGTGGGCTCTGCAGTTGAGGCTCGTGGGCTGTAGAGCACAGGCTCAGTAGTGTGGCGCATGGGCTTAGTTGCTCTGCAGCATGTGGGATCTTCCCAGACCAGGGCTCGAACCTGTGTCCCCTGCATTGGCAGGTGGATTCTTAACCACTGCGCCACCAGGGAAGTCCCAAGAATAAGGATTAACATATACTTTAATCAGAATTCCCAGAGAGGAGAGAAAAAAATGAGGTGGAAGTGATATCTGAAGACAAAATGCCTGTGAATTTTTTAGAACTGATAAATATTCCAATACATAGATTGAATAAGTCCAACAACAAATCCCAATATGGAAAATATCTATAAGTATATATATACCAGTGATGCTGCAAAATGGTAAAGACAAAGAAAATATTGTCAAAGCAGATAGAGAGAAGGGACAGAATACTTTCAAAGTAGCAGCAGTTTGCTGTCTTCTAAAACAATAGCAATGGAAGCAAGAATACAATTACTAGCAAAAAATAGCTGCAAATTTAGAATTCTATACTCGCTGAAAATATATTTCAAAGAACAAAGATGAAACAAATGTATTTTTTCAGATAAGCCAAAATCAAGGTGGTTTGCCACCAGCAGATCATCCTTGTAGGAAATAGTAAAAGAAGTGTTTCAGGCAGAAAGAAAATTATTTGAGAGGCAAGATGGAATGGAAAGGGGGGAAAGATCAATACACGGTTAAATAAAAGTGAACATTGATTGTATAAAATGGCACTCAACAGCAGCAGAATACACATTCTTCTCAAGTGCACATGGAACATTCTTCAGGGTAGAGCATATGCTAGGCAATAAAATAAGCCATAATAAATTTAAAAGGATTATAATTGTACAAAGTATTTTCTCTAATTACTATGGGGTAGAATTAGAAAATAACATAAATAAATTGGGAAATTCATAAATAAATAGAAATGAAACAAAATACTTCTAAATAACTGATGAGACAAGGAGAAATCACAAAATTAGAAAATATTTTGAGATGAATGAAGGCAAAACATGCTAAACCTTATGGGATGCAGTTAATGCACTGCATAGAGGGGAATTTATAACTATAAATGCCCACATTAAAATAAGAAAAATTATCTCAAATAAAAATCCTATCACACCAGTCAGAATGGCCACCGTCAAAAAATCTACAAACAATAAATGCTGGAGAGGGTGTGGAGAAAAGGGAATCCTCATACACTGTTGGTGGGAATGTAAATTGATACAGCCACTATGGAGAACAGTAT
>NC_041231.1:55460206-55483672 GCF_002837175.3 Physeter macrocephalus | reverse complement strand
GACCAGCTAGAAGGGTGGGATAGGGAGGGTGGGAGGGAGGGAGATGCAAGAGGGAAGAGATATGGGGATATATGTATATGTATAACTGATTCACTTTGTTATAAAGCAGAAACTAACACACCATTGTAAAGCAATTATACTCCAATAAAAATGTTAAAAAAAACCTAACCTGTTGGAAAACACTGGAAAAGAAGAGCAAACTAAACCCAAAGCAAGCAGAAGAAGGAAATAATAAGAATAAAGCAAAAATTAATGAAACAGAAAAGGAAAAACAATAAAGAAAATCAGTAAAACCAAAAGTTGGTTTTTGGGAAGGTCAACAAAATTGACAAACGTTTAGCTAAAATGACCAAGAAAAAAAAAGACTTGAATTACTAAAACAGGAATGAGAGGGCAGTTATTACTCCAAGCTTATGGAAATACAAAGATTATAAAGGACTACTATAAGCAACTATATGCCAGACTTCCCTGGTGGTCCAGTGGTTTGGACTCCGTGCTTCCGGTGCAGGGGACGCAGGTTCCATCCCTGGTTGGGGAACTAGGATCCCACATGCTGCACAGCATGGCCAAAAAACCCCCCAAAAACCCAAAACAACTGTATGCCAAAAATTAGGTAACTCGTATGAAATGGAAAAATTGCTAAAAAGACACAAACTACTGAAATTGACTCAAGAAGAAATAGAAAATCTGAACAGATCTTTAACAAGAGATTGAATCAGTAATTGAAAATTACCCACAAAGAAAAGCACATGTTCAGATGGCTTCACTGATGAGTTCTACCAAATAGCTAAAAAGGACTTGATATCAATTCTCTGTAAACTCATCTAAAAAATAGAACAGGAGGGAACAACACCTCCCAGCTTTTTCTATGAGGCCACCATTGCCCTAATGCCAAAACCAGACAAAAGACACCGCAAGAAAAGAAAACTACAGGCTATTATCTCTTATAAATATAGACACAAAAGTCCTCAACAAAAATACTAGCAAACTAAATCCAGCAGCATAAAAATAAAAATTACATACCATGACCAAGTGGGATCTATCCCAGGAATACAAGGTTGGTTTATATCCCAAAATCAATTAATATAATACAACTTATCAATAGAATAAAGGACAAAAACTACATGATCATCTCAATAGATGCAGAAAGGCACTTGACAAAATTCAGTACCCTTTCATGATAGAAAAAACATTCAACAAACTAAGAAGGGAGGGGAATATCTTCAACCTGATAAAGAGCATCTACAAAAATCCCATAGCTAACATCCCACTTGATGGTGAAAGACTGAATACCTTCCCCTAAGATTAAGGATGTCTGCTCTTGCCACTTCTATTCAACATTGTACTGGCAGTTCTCTCCAAGGCAATTAGGCAAGAAGATGAAATAAAAGCCATCCAGATTGGAAAGAAGTAAAACTATATTTGCAAATGATGTGATCTTGCATATAGAAAATCCTAAGAAATCCACTAAACTGATAGAACAGTTCAGCAAGTTTGCAGTAAAACATTTTTACTGAAGTGACAAAAATCTGTGCAGAAATTAAGTAGGTCATCTCTTCTCATTGTAAAACTTTTCCCTAGGATTCCATTTACACACATGGTTTCAAAGGCCATCTTGACATGGATGACTCGCATTTTTCTCTTCAGTCCAGACCCTTTCCATTCAGCCCATCCTCCTCTCCACCCCCACCCTCTCTCACCTGCACAAGTGAAATAGCACCCTACATGGTCTCTCCACGTCAACTCTTGCCCTGGTGCCATCCATTCTTCCTACTCTCAGGGTGAGCTTCTCAAAATGCAAACCTGATCAGTCTTTCTTTTTTGGATTAAAACAAAACTTGGCCCCATATCAGTTTCCCCAGCGTCATCTCAAACTACTTCTACCTTGGACTCTGGGCTCCAGTCACTCTGTTTCTTGACACATGTCCCACTTTCTCTGCCACTCATAGTTTCTCTGTACATGTTATTCTCTATCCAGATGCTCTTTCTTCTCCCCTTTGCCTAGTTAATTCTTACTTATCTTTCAGATCCTCCTACACCAAGTCAAAAATCTCCTAATATATGCCCTCATAATACCTCTGTCCTTTAATCTTATCACTTACCAAAATCGCAAATTCACATTTCCTTCATATAATTATCTGCTTAATGACTCTCTCCCCCATTGGATTTTAAGCTCCCTGATAGCAAGGACCTGTTTCTCCTCACCGTTCTATCCTCAACAGCAAGGACAGTACCTAGCATATGGTAGACACTCAAATTATCTGTTGAATTAATGAATCTTTTCCTGCGGTCTTTACCCAAACACAGTTAATTTGCATTCAGTTAATGTGAAGATTTTTCTGTTTCAAAAGTGTTTTAAAATTACAGTAGCAGGTCTCTTTTATGTATAAGATACACATCAAATTAGTCCAATGTAAAACTAAATGTTTTAAATTTGAGTTTGACTTATTTTTGAATAAGCCTATGGAATTTTTAATAACTCCAAATTCTCTCTCTTCAAATGTCTTAACACATCAGTTTAGCTGCACATTTCTTCTTCCTCCTTCCATCACTGTAGAACATAAATACCTAAATGTGAAAAGTGGTAGTTAAGCATATATTTAGTAAAGAAAAGAATCCTATCATAAATAGGTTCTAATTCTTCAATGGCTCTATTATAAAAGTTGGAGCTCAGCAAATGGAGTTTCTTGAAAGCAAATTTACCTATAGTTCTCCATTGCGGAAGAAGGGAGAAGGAAAGAAGGAGAAGGGAGAAACGGAGGCATTTCTGGCAAGTGTTAACAAGAAAATATGCCTGGTGCTGTCGTTACTTTCTCCTTATCCAATGATATTTCTGTCTTAAATTTTCTATGACACACATCAAGCCAGATAGGCACAAAATTTTGATCCATATCCATCTGGTATTCCACGTAAGCAGTTATAATGGGGTGAAACTCTAAAGCCTCATGGGTTGCAGAGATATTTCTTTAAAAGGAATTAAAATTGGTACAATAGTATACATTGTTCAAAGGTTAATACTAGCTCCAATTTATTCTACTTGCATTCTTTAAAATCACCTTAATTTTCATGACTCAATGTCAGGCCAAAAAGTACTACAGTAAAGAATTAACAGGGACTTCCCTGGTGGTGCAGTGGTTAGGAATCTGCCTGCCAATGTAGGGGACACGGGTTCGAGCCCTGGTCCGGGAAGATCCCACATGCCATGGAGCAACTAAACCCGTGAGCCACAGCTACTGAGCCCGTGCTCTAGAGCCTGCGAGCCACAACGAACCACAGCTACTGAAGCCCGCGTGCCTAGAGCCCAGTGCTCCGCGACAAAGAGAAGCCAGTGCAATGAGAAGACTGTGCACCTCAATGACGAAGTAGCCCCCGCTAGCCTCAACTAGAGGAAGCCCTCACGCAGCAACGAAGACCCAATGAAGCCAAAAAATAAATAAATAAGTGAATAAAAATTTTTTAAAAAAAGAATTAACAGTGGATTGGCTGCTAATAGGTATGGGATTTCTTTTTGGGTGATGAAAATTTTCAGAAATGAGAGAGTGGTGATGGTTGATGACTGTACTAAAAACACTTGGATCGTGCATTTTAAAATGGTAATTTTTACATGAATTTTATTTCAAAAATTAAGTGATCACTAGGAGCCTTTAAAGTTAACAGTTTTCCCCTCTCTCTCTGAGCATATGGAGAAATAAGACAGACAGTCATCCCTAATTAGGAGCAAAGAGTTCTACAAGCTGGCACTTAGGACAAAGAAAACCCAGAATTCTAAGATACTATCTGGAGGTTTTTCCCTTGCTTTCTCCTTTCCCTAACCACCATGCTTCTTTTTGTCAAATCTTCTCTCTGCACCCAATATTGTTTGCTAAATAGCGATGACATTTTAAAATATACAAAGTATCCTAAATCAGCTGAGGGTTTTTCTCCTTCATCAATCTAATTTGTCCCAAGCTTGGATTTACTAGTAACCCCTCATGGATGTGAGAACATGCTAGCTTCTTTTCTTTTAGATCCTTCTGCACCAAGTCAACGGGGTTTTGTTCCAAAATCAAAACACAGCTGAATTAGCTTTTTGAAACTGAACTGATCTAAGGCTGTGATCCTGCTAAGTTTAGGGAAGTATTGAAAGCTGAATTCGGGTTGAAAAAACAAACAAAACGATGGGTCAATTCTCAGAACCCACAAAAATCTGGTCCTTACCTATTTCCTCAAGCTTTTTAAAAATGTTTTTTATTTTTATTATATTTTGAATGTATTTATTTCATTTATTTATATTTGGCTGTGTTGGGTCTGTTGCTGTGCGTGGGCTTTCTCTAGTTGCTGCGAGCGGGGGCTACTGGGCTACTCTTTGTTGTGGTGCGTGGGCTTCTCATTACAGTGGCTTCTCTGTCACAGAGCACTGGGCTCTAGGCACGCGGGCTTCAGTAGTTGTGGCACGTGGGCTCAGTAGTTGTGGCCTGCGGGCTCTAGAACACAGGCTCAGTAGCTGTGGCACACAGGCTTCGTTGCTCTGCGGCATGTGGGATCTTTCCGGACCGGGGCTCGAACCCGTGTCCCCTGCATTGGCAGGCGTATTCTTAACCACTGCGCCACCAGGGAAGCCCTCTCTAGCTTCTTGTTGAAGGAGAGCCTCACCTTGAACTTTCCGCTCCAGCCACTCTATCATTTATCCCATTTCCCCTGCGACTCACAGGACCTTTGCACGTGCTATTTCCTCTCCCCAAGACCTTCTCCTCTCTCTTTTGCCTAGCTGACTTCCACTCATCTTTCAGATCTTCCCGGACCAAGCCAAAACGCCAAGGGAGTCTTGTAATCACTGGCCTTGACATTCGGAGCACAGTTAATAGACGTGGGAAATTATGTCTCTGCAGAGGAGGTTCCAGGGCACCCTAGACGTGATTTCATTTAAAAGACCTTTCAAGGAGATCTTGGAAAGCTAGAGGCGGGCTTGCAGGACCAAAGCACAGGCTTTCTCTTGTGCATTAAGGAGTGGTTCAGGGGCCCTGTGGGGGTGTTTGGGCGCGCGGGGGACTCGGTGAGCTGCAAGAGGGAGGCGGGGTCGCAGGACAGCTGCGCTCCTTGTTTCCTCCCAGGCTGGTCGTGTTCCGGGCTCGTCTGAGGGGGCAGCCCCGGCGAGCTTCACTTTCCCCACCGAGAACCCACGCGCCACCCCGGGCCCGCCGCCTCGCGGGCACTCCCCGGACACTCACCCTCCGCCCGCACGGAGAGCCCTGGCAGGCCGAGCAGGAGCAGCGCCGCCGCCCAGAGCCGGGTGCGGGAGCCGGGTCCCTTGGCAGCCATGGTCCGGGCGTCCATGGGCGGGTGGCTGGAGCGCGGGCTCTGGCTGTGCGGCAATCGGGGGTGCCTGCGCCACTGCGCCACGCACGCCACTCGGCTCCGCGTGCTGTGCTCTGTTCGCGCGTCGCAGGCTTCGCGCCCGGCGCGCAGACAGGGAGGAGTACGGAGAGCCAGGGAGGCTGGGGATGCCAGATCCGCAGCACTGGGGCCCCGATCTCCCAGGGGGTCCAGTACTCGGCGCCGGGGAGGCGGCTGTAGCCGGGCTCCGCCTTCGTGCTGGGCACCTGGAGGCCTCGGTGCCAAAAGAGGCTGCGCCGAACGAACGGCGAGCTCCCTGGGCGCCTCCGGGGCAGAGGGGAAGGGCGCGTGGAGGCGGGGAGAGCGGAGAGCCCGCTGCAGGGAACCCCCGCCTGCCTGGGGACCCTCTGCGAAAGGGTGACGCAGTCTGAGAGGCCAACCCACCCCACACACCCCCGCCCCGGGAGGACCGTGAAAAAACTGATGCCTAACTCTGTACTCTGCCTCTTGACTTTGCAGCTGGCGTCCTCCTGCACAGGAAGAACATTTTTACGAAAAAGAATGCTCTAACTTGCCAACCTCACTCTGAGGAGTGAAAACGCACGGAATAGCGAGACTCCCCTTCCCTAAAAGGCCTGACAGTCATTCACATGTGAGTGTAAATTAATTTACTTAACTATTCATCTTGCAACAGCTAGCTGGTAACCTGAGGAGTGAGAATTCACATGTCTGGGCTGGAGGGGACCTTTGAAAGCCTGATTATTGCTGAGAATGGAGGGGAGGGGGCAGAAGGCACCTGCAGGAACTACGCATTGATTCCTTCAGGAGCTGTGCCTACTATCGCTTTTAGAATAGTCAATTGGATATTACTACCGAATCCTAATGAAATTTTAAAGTTTGTCTTTATTCAGACCTGTCCTGCCCTGTCCTAATTTGGGTAGATAGCATGCTCTAAAGGTTTGTTTGGTACAACTGCTTTAGAGAACTGTTTGACTGTTTCATATAAAGTTAAAATACACCTCCTCGAAAACACAGAATTCCACTCCTGGGTGTATATCCAAAAGAAATGAAAACATATGTGCACAAAAAGATTTATACCCAAATTTCATAGCAGCTTTATTCACAATAATTAAAAACTGGAAGCAACCTAAATGTCATCAACTGACAAACAGAAAAACAAACGGTGTCATGTTTATGCAATAGAATACTCTTCATCAGTAAGAGGAAGGAAATACTGATGCACTCAATAACGTGGATGAATCTCAAAAATATGATGAGTGAAAGAAGCTTTAGTAAAAGAGTTCATACTGTATGATTTCCTTTCTCTCTCTTTTTTTTTTTGGCCACACCTCGTGGCATGCGGAACGTTCCTGACCAGGGATGGAACCCGCTCCCCCTGCAGTGGAAGCGCCAGGGAAGTCCGTGTATGATTCCATTTTTATATGAAGTTCACAAAGGGGCAGAACTAATTTGTGGTGAAAACAATACCATGGTTGCCTTTGAGGAGGTGGGAACACACTTCTGATGTAATGGGAACATTCTGTATCTTGAATGAGGATGGCGGTCACCCGAGTGTATACACTTCTCAAACCTCACTAAACTGTACACTTAAAATCTGTGCATTTTGTTGAATGCTATTTATACCTTAATAACAAATATTTCAAGACTAATGAGCTCAGTTCTTGCCCTGAAGAGTAAATAAGTTTAACAGAAAAGAGTTTAATGAAAGGACCACAGACAGAAATATGGGCAGGGTTGAGAGAACCAGTAAGGGATGGTAAAGCCCTTGGGACTGTCAACAGCAGGAAGGGTTACCACCGTGAGGCCTGAAGGTATGAGGGGAGTTGGAGGTGTTATCAAAATCCAGCAGGAGCATGGTCATGAAAGGCGCTGCCTGAAAGGAGAGGTTAACCACAGGTAGAGGAACGCAGCTGCTGCCAGTGGTCTGGTAGGGAGGAAGAAATACCCCAACCTCTCTCTCCTTCTACCCTTTGGATTCCTCCTGATGCCTCCTGGTGGCTGAACCATTTGACAGGTGGACGGCAGAGGAGCACAGGTGCCACAGTCCTCAGAGGTCATTCTCCCAGGGTGCAGAGTCAGGCAGGGGAGGGTAGAGAGTGGATCTGGAGAGGCAGTTGGAAAACAACCAGCACAGTCCATTTATTCTCTTCTTTCATTTGGATGAACATAATTTGGAACAAAACAGGGGAAGCACAAAGTTCTGTCAGTTTCTGTATGATCTGGGAATATGTCAATTCAAAGTCTCACTTGGAGCTAAAACAGTAATATTAACCACCATCACTGGTTATTTTCACATAAGTGCTGTTTCACATAAAGAGAAACGGCGAAAAATAAACCCTTATCATAAAATGTAGATACCACAACCCTCGTTCCCGTCACTGGCCAAGACGTATTATTTGATAATCATTGCAATATTTCCCTTCCACCCTCAGAGCATCTTGGCCGACATGACTTTTTTTAACGGGTGGGAGGGATCCAAACCTTCATTCCTTCTGAGGACCTATCTTTATTAGTTTGCCATGGTTTCTCATTGACTGTTGCTATTGGACAGATTCCTGGGATCTAGACATAGTCACCCATACCCGCATTTTGTAGAAGGAACCCACTTTCCCCTTGGTAATCAGGATCAATCACCAGCCAGTAGAGTGACCTTCTCTTCTGTTGGAGAGCAATATTAGCTTCCAATTTACTGGCAGATGCCTGTGTGTTTACTGGTGGAAGTATGTCTCCTTTGCCCACCCAAACCTCCCAATTCACCAATCTAAAGGCTGTAGGGACAGAATATGCAAAACTTTGGTAGGTGGGTTATTATATGTAATAGAAGGAAGGTCATTCCCACTTCCACTTGTTGGTTCTTAGACGGTGTATTCTGTCTGTAAGAGAAATGACACCGTATATTGGCTGCTGGCTTAAGGCATATACTGTATCCTGGGCGAGTGCCCTAACCTCTCAGGGTATTGGCTCAGCTAGTACCCTGTGACCTCACCTTTCTATCAAGCCATCTGCTTCTGGGTGATGGGGCATAGAGTAAAACTCATGGGCATGATGCCATTGCCATACTGCCTTTGCTGAAAAATCAGTTTCTTGGTTATAGATGATGTAATGTGCGATCCCATGGCAATAGATGAGGCATTCTATGAGTTCACGATATCATGCTGGTAGATGCAAGGCAGGCAAAGGAGGAAAAATCATATCTAGAATAAGGATCTATTCCAATGAGAACAAATAATTGTGACCCCTGTGAAAAAAAAAGGGATCCCATATAAACAACTTTCCCCCCACATAACAGGAGGGGCCAGCTAGGGAATGATGTCTTGTGGGGACTCATGGTGGCCTCTGCTGTTGGCACATTGGATGCTCAGCAGTGGTGGTAACCAGATCAACTCTGAGAAAGAAGAGAAGTTTGTGTTATTGCATTCCTGCATGGCCCCCATCTCTGCCACCATGACCCCTACGTACATGGTTCCATTACACAAGCGCAGATGCGGCTAGAGACAGAGGTACCTGACAGCCAGAGAATGGGTCCAGTCCTCCAAGGTGCTACCTGATTATTAGGGGTAACTTCTTCATTTAATTCCTCTTGTGCGGGGGGTGTGGCATAGGCTACATACACATTGCCAGGCTGCTCATTCCAAGATGTCCAGACTGACTTTGTTTTTTCGGCTGCGGGGCGGCATGTGGGATCTTAGTTCCCTGACCAGGGATCGAACCCATGCCCCCTGCAGTGGAAGCACGGAGTCTTAACCACTGGACCGCCAGGGAAGTCCCCCCATACTGGCATCTTATTATCAGTTTTTCAGTGTTGAACTAGCTGTCTCTGACCAGCTAATTTAGGCATTATCCATAAATTAGTACAGATCCATGAATAAGGCCATCTCTCCTTTCATGAAAACCAAAGTTCCACATGTTGGGAAGATTTTCTTTTGCTCCTGGTTTTTTCATTGTGGTAAAATATACATAACATAAAACTTACCACTTTAACCATGTGTAAGTGTACGGTTCTGTGGCATTAAGTACATTCACATTGTTGTGCAACCTTCACTCCTGTCCGTCTCCAGAACTTTTTCATCATCCCCAACGGAAACTTTGCACCCATTAAACACTAACTCCCGTTCCTCCGTTCCCTCCCTCTAGCTCCTGGTAACTGCCGTTCAACCTTTTGTCTCTATGAATTTGACTGTTCTAGGTACCTCATATAAGTGGAATCATACAGTGTTTCTCCTTTTACGTCACGGCAGTTTTTTAGTTCTATACAAGAGTGGAGATGGCTAGTGCCACGCCATGGACACTCAGGTACAGAGCAGGCCCAAGTTTTTCCCTCCTGTGTTAAGTAAAACTCCCCATGAGTCCATAGATGTGGGTTGAGGTACAGGTAGCAAAGCGGCAGAAGCAAGTGCCCTGGAATCTGAGCCACCTGCTCATGTAATTTACTTGTTCCTTCCAGGCCTGCTCTTGTATACTCCATTTCCATTTGACAGTGGAATTCCGCTGTCTAGTTTAAAATGCCCCATTCAGGTAAAGTCTCATACTCACATGGTCAAGCAGCCAGTCTCTACCAGGGCCCAATTGCTAGGTAGGAACTGCTTATCAAATGGAGAATAGATGATTATACTCTAAAACTCTAGGGGTCTACATCACCATTCTACTATGTGGTTTGCCCGTGCTTCATAAGGCATCCCTACCTACATTTAAAGTATTGTGTCTTTTATGGCATGAGGCCAAAGTGGCAACACAGTTTGCTCTGCAGCCTGGATACTGCATAGTTCCCTATTGCTATGGACTGCTTTCAAAACTGTAAGCCTTATGAGTTTCCACATAGTAAATGGTCCCTAAACCATTGTATCTTCTTTTTGCAAAATTTATTTTATTGAAGTATAGTTGATTTACAATGTTGTGTTAGTTTCTGGTGTATAGCAAAGGGATTCAGTTATACATATATATATACACATTCTTTTTCATATTCTTTTCCATTATGGTTTATCACAGGATATTGAATATAGTTCCTGGTGCTATACAGTAGGACCTTGTTGTTTATCCATTCTATATATAATAGTTTCCATCTGCTAATCCCAGCCTCCCACTCCATCCCTCCCCCAACCCCCCACCCCAGCAGCCACAAGTCTTTTCTCTATGTCTGTGAGTCTGTTTCATAGATAAGTTCATTAGTGTCATATTTTAGATTCCACCTGTAAGTGATATCATATGATATTTGTCTTTCTCTTTCTGACTTACTTCACTTAGTACGATAATCTCTAGGCCATCCATGTTGCTGCAAATGGCATTATTTCATTCTTTTTTATGGCTGAGTAGTATTCCATTGTTATATATACCACATGTTCCTTTTTTTTTGGGCCGCACCGTGCAGCATGTGAAACTTCCCCCATCAGGATCGAGCTCTTGCCCCCTGCAGTGGAAGCACAGAGTCTTAACCACTGGACCACCAGGGAAGTCCGTACCATATCTTCTTTATCCATTCACCTGTCGATGGACATTTAGGTTGTTTCCATGTCTTGGCTATTGTGTGTAGTGCTGCTGTGAACATAGGGATGCATGTATCTTTTTTGAATTAGTTTTCTCCGGGTGTATGCCCAGGAGTGGAATTGCTGGATCATATGGCAACTCTATTTTTAGTTTTATGAGGAACCTCCATACTGTTCTCCATAGTGGCTGTACCTACTTAGTTCCCACCAACAGTGTAGGAGGGTTCCCTTTTCTCCATACCCTCTCTAACATTTGTCATTTGTAGACTTTTTCAATGATGGCCATTCTGACTGGTGCGAGGTGGTACCTCATTTCTCTAATGATTAGTGATGTTGAGCATCTTTTTATGTGCCTGTTGGCCATCTGTATATCTTCTTTGGAGAAATGTCTATTTAAATCTTCTGCCCATTTTTCGATTGGGTTTTTTGTTGTTGAGTTGATGAGCTGTTTGTTTATTTTGGAAATTAAGTCCTTGTTGCATCATTTGCAAATATTTTCTCCCAGGCGGTGGGTTGTCTTCTTGCTTTGTTTATGGTTTCCTTTGCTGTACAACCGTTGTATCTTCTTATCCATTGTGGTAGTCTGTGGCTATCAGTTTCTCTCTAGATAAAGTCCTGACATAAAACAGTGAAAATGTGCTACTATTCTTGCTGGCTGAAGGAATTAAAAATGAACCATTTACTGGGTTAATAACATAACAGGTGCCAAAGCCTGTATTTATGTATTCTAGTAATGACAATATACCTGGAAGAGCAGTTGCAACTGGCATCACCACCTGATTAATTTGAAGATAAGCTACTAATATTTTCCGATAATTCCATAATATTTTCCAGCTTTTGCTCTGGCAAACAGGAAAGAAACATAGAATGACCAAAAATCCTGGTTTACACCTCCTGTTTACACCTCTTGTCCCAGGGTCCCATCCAATTTCATACCTGACCCAGATTTTTCATTTTCTAAAGAAGTGTTTTTAACACTAGAATTAACATAAGCCAGAATGGTGGTCCTCAATTTTGCACTCCTAGCTTCTGCATGTTTTCATCTAGTAGTGGGTGAGATGCATGTGCAATTCTCACTTGAAAACATGATTATACATGAACGATAAGCAGTGACCCATCTCATTTTCTGATGCCACGTAACCAACTTCTCCCTTTCAAGGACAGTATGCAGAATGATCAGTGACATAAATCAAGTGTGCTCAGACACAAGGAGCTAGGGACAGCTCACTCCTTATGGTCTCTGGTCTTAGTGGGAAAAGTATTCAAAGCCTTGCCAGCCACTCAGTTTACTAGGCAGTTCTTCAGTGACCTGTAAGATCCATGAGGCCACCAGTCAGTAGGTCAGGGAGAAAAGTGAGCACTTAGTAGGTAGTTTGAGTGCTTTTGCTGCATTATATGTCCGGGTATGAGAAAGAAACTATAAGTAACCTCTCGAACACCTTGTGACTATACAGTGTAGGTCACTGTGTTGTGATTCTATTTATGGGTTCTTTCCTTTCTCCGGAGAATAAGTTTCCAGAGGGCAGGGGCAGTGTCTCACCATCTCTGTATCCCAGCGTCTACCACAGCCCCTATCCCAGTGCCTGGCACATAATAAGTCCTCAATGAATGTCTGATAAATGAATGAGTGCATACTTTCCATGGTATTGTGGGCACTCTGTTTCCCTCAGCCCACGTACTTGAATGCTTACTCATCTTTCTTGACTCAATACTAGCATCATCTCCCTCTGAGAAGTCTTTTTTGTGACTAGTCCAGTCTCTCCACTGACGATTCTCTCCTTTGTACTCCCCATGTACCCTGAAGAGTTGCCTCAGTAATCATGGCTCTTTAATGGAACAGTTGTTCTACAGATCTGTCTCTCCCACTTGTCTGAATGTCCCTGAGGACAAAGACCATGTGTTTTCTGTGTTTTTATCTCTGGTGCCTTGAGAAGTGCCTGGTTCATGGTAGGTTCCCAACCTCTGTTTGATGAGTTCATCATACACCAGACCTGTGGGGTTAACTCATCCAAGGACCCCAAGTAGAGAGCATGTCAAGGGCCATGGAGATGGTCTCAGTAAAATAAGGAACTTGCCAAGGGATTGCATGGATCTCTTCTTAACATCTTTTTAGGGCAACCATGTCCATTTATGTTCTATCTTTGGTAGCTAGTATAGTGCCTAGCATATAGGGGGCATTTAATTAAGCTTCGATGAGCAGGAGGATATGAATAAATGAGCCTCAAAAGCAATATATGCCAGCCAATGTAGATTTCAAACTTGATGGATCCAAAGCAGTCTCACAAATCATCTGCCTCCAGTCCGAAGCCACATAACCGAAAAATCACTGCATAATGTAGCATTTACACGCAGGCTGCCTTCAGGGCTACGGAGGTTGTGGGCTGGGTCCTGAGTAAACACAGCCTACACTGAAAAGCCACTGTGGGCTCTGGGAGTTCTTTCAAGTTCCTCTGGGTTCTGAACTTGATTTGCAGCTGGAGCCAAGTCTCTACCAAGTACCCACCTCTTTTCGGCAATTGAATTATTAACTAAAAGAAAACCATCCAGAGTGTAGCAGTTAGCAGTGGGCTGCCAATGGTAGGGAAATTTTATTTTGTTTACTCAGAGTGTTTGCACCTAATCTATTGAAGAGTAGGAATGAGCCTTCAGAAAGCAATTCAGAAGACCTGGTTCTGAAGGAAGACAGACTTTGGACTTGGTAGGGAGGCAGTTCAGGGCAGCCAAGGAGTGGCGCTGCAGTGCTACCCCTCAGGACAAGACTGATTTCCAGGTGGGTGTTATCCACAGCTTCCTTCTGTGCTGGCTTTTCAGGGACCCTGGGAGGGCCCCAGGGCTCCAGTCTCCCAGATACCTCCTGTAATCCCTGATTTGAATTCTGCATCATTCACTGAAGTCTTTGGTCCTTGTTGCGATGCAAATGCACAGAGAGGGACAACTCTGGAAAGGAGTCTGAGTTTAAGTCTGACTTTTGCAACTAATAACCCTATGAATACATCACTTTACATCTCTGGGCCTCGGTTTCTTTACCTATAAAATACAGATGAAAGTGCTACCTAACATACCGGGTTTTTGAGATTGGAATTACTTTGTTTTCTTTTTGTTTTTGTTTTTTTTTGGCCACACCTTGCAGCTTTCGGGATAAGTATACTGAAGTTTTCTATCATGTCTAACCTTAAGATCCTCACTTCTTTAAACCTCACAGAGTAACCACTGAACTCTGTCCTTTGCTTTGGGAAAGCAGGGCAAACTGACCATCTCTGCTGAATTCCCTGTGGAACTCTCAGCCCTTAAACATGATGACTGCTATTCCAGGGACTATTCATCCTCGATCTTGCTCAGGTAGCCCATGTATTAATAGTAGACAGTCCTGTTGTGCCCATTGGTATACCTGTACTTGTCAGGCAATGTACCCAAAACTTCATTTCCGGAAGAATGGTCATCATGTACATGAGACATGGTGAGAATGCAGAAAAACCCAACGCAATGATGTGACATGTTAAATATCCCTCATCTTAGCCAATATGTTGATTTTGCTTTTTACTGAAGTATAGCAAAGACACAGACATTTAAAAATTTACTTTGAGAGGTAGTGTGATAGAAGGGCCCGAGATGCTTGGCTTCTTCTCTTAGTCTGTCATCAGCCTATTGGACTAATCATTCCTTTGCCCTCCATTTCTCATTCAGTAAAGTCCAGCAATGAAGAGATGGCTTCTAAGGAGACTTCCATTATTCTCTTTGGCTCCAGTGGGCCCTTTCCTCATGCATGGCTGTTTTCTGTGTTTAGAATGCCTTCTGTTGGCCAAGCTGGAGTCTCTACCTCACACTCCAAATTTGCCAGAGCATGGGACCAAATGCGGGCCCTGCTGGAAAGAGGGTTGGATGGGGTTGTCTTGGTCCTGCCACACAAGGCTCTCTGGAAAGGGCAAGAGACTCCAGCAGGAAGAGGAAAGAGGTTTATGTAAGCTTCCCAAGGGCTATGAAAAGAGTCATAAAGGGTCCCAAAATAGAAATGCATCCACAAAGGACACGGGAGCTCAAACAGGTGGAGGGGAGAAGACTTAATGCCAAGCAAATTCGTGCATTTTGATTGCTAAGTGTCTAGTGCCAATTTCTGAAACAAAACTGTGTTTGCAAATTTAAGTGGTAGTGGGACCATTACCTTGAAGTGGGAAGAAAATCCATGGACCCACTAGGAGTTTGGGGACAGGGATAATTATCCCCATGAAATAATGTTCAAAGGAACAGTGGAAGGTAAAAACAAACTTGTGCTTTGATCACAATCCATTTATCACCTTTGTTCAACGTGCCAACTCACATGCTTTAAATATATATATTTTTATTCGTTTGGAGCCTCAGTTTACTGTCTGAAGATATATATCAAGCTGTGTGCAAATATTTTCTCTTTTTAATATTATGTACTGGAAGCTAAAACCACTCACTGCAGAGTTAGCAAATCAACAGCAATTAGGTTAAGTCATCTACAAATAACAGTAGGAATGTACACAGGACAATTTTCCAGGCATTTAACTAGAATTGACTTGGATCCAGATAGGTAGTGGGGAAAAGGGGAGAGTTATATTTTGTCTTTCTCCTCCATTCCCTACAGTGGGCATCAGGGTGGTGAACAGAAAAACAAGTGAGTTCTGCCACTTGGTAGTACTGTGAACGTGGGCAAATTGCTTAGCTCTCATTCATTCAACAAACAAGTGATGGGGAAACAAGAAGTTGAGAAGCAGTCTCGAGGAAAATTCAAGTTGGAGGAGGTTGACAGCTGAAATCTAGGGATGATGCTGGGTTGTGATCAAGAGAGGACAGCCAGAGCACATGGGAGATACTATATAGGCATATAGCCACTGAGGGACCCACCAGACATTGAATTAATGCCAGAAGGGCATACCTGCTCTGGGAAGACTTGCATTATCTGCATCTTGTGTTGCTAGGCGTGCCATCTGCTGTCTTAGTGCCTGTTTATTTTTTATGTCATCCATAAAAAAGGTGTTTAAGCTTGCTTTAATTTATTTTTAAAAAGTAGGAATAGCCTTGGGAGAATAATTAGAATCCCACTGGTTTTTGTCAGCATATTTTCCTGTCTACTGACTTTTAAGAGGGCCCTGCCAAATAGTCTGTGTAAGAGTAAATGAACAAATAAAAGGATTGCTCTGTAGCTATTTGGACTTGGTTTTTAAGGAACTTTATCTTCCTTCAGATGAAAAAATAAATTCTTAACTTCAGCTTCTCCAGATTCAACAAAAATGCACAATGTGTGCCTGCAGAAGCAGAAAGGGGAAAAAGATGGAAAGAATGACTCAGTATTCAGGGGAAAAGGTTCTGTTATGTGAATAGAGGGCATTGTATGGATTGATTAGGTGGTGATATTGACCAAATTATTAGGGAAAAAAATGGAGGAGTAGTAGGATCTTTTGAAATACTGCAGAGGAAAAGCTATTATCAACACAGTATGTTAAAAATAATCCCTAAATGCCAAAGAAGTTGTCTGGCAAAATGATACTCGCTTATCCAGAGGTCTTCTGTTCTTACTCCAAAATGTCCTTTTCATCAGTATAACTCTAATAATTCTTGAAATTTAAAATTACACGAGTCAAAATAAGTTCATTCACTTATGAAAAATCAAAACATTATATAAAAGCCAAAGTATCCTTTGGCAGCCAGCTCTGTGAAAGACAAACCCTCGCCCTACCAGAGATATCCACTGTTATGAGTTCAGTGGATACTATTCAGAAAAGAATGAGGCAGATCTATATGTTCTATTAATATAGAAGTCTCAACGTACTGTTGAGAAAACAAAGTTACTGAGTATACATTATACTATTCTTGTAAAAAATTAAAATACACTCGAGACAATACTATATTGTATTTATATATCTACAACATACCCATGTAGTTCTCTCTATTTATGTCTATACTATCTAAATCTAAATCTCTACATCTAGTGAGTAGAAAAGGTTTAAAGGAATTTTCTCTTCTGGTCATGGTGAAATAGATTAGTTTCTTCTTGAGGATAAGGGACATTTAAAAACCTGTGCAAAATTTGATAACATGTACTTAAAGGCATTAAGCACCCAATAAGATAGTGAATAATTGTTAGACTCTGATCTATGGAAGGGCAGGTGCTCAGAGATATCATAGAGATTAAGACCCTTTTCCCCCTGGGGGATTATTTACTCATTTTAGAGGGGGCTGCTGAGAGGATGAGAAACTGAATTGTTGTTTTCATAGCCTTGTCAGGCTAAGGAAACTGGAAAATGACACACTGCAACCATGAAGGGGTGTTTCTTTGCTTTGTGTTGGGACCTCAATGCTTCACATTAGTAATAAGGTTATACAGAAAAAAGGCTGGTTCTTGCAGAAATTGCAACTCAGCTTTGAATAATCTCAGTCATGAATTTGGTTTAAAGTGAACTCATGTTACTTGGGCATGCATGTGCCTACCAGAAATAAATATATGTTCTCTGGAGGAAGAATACTTCATTCTGGGGAACAAATTAGTCTACAAACAATTTTGCAAGTAGATATCTGATCTACAATTAAAACAGGCACATGAGAGACAAAAAGGAAAAAAAAAAAATAATGAAAACCAGCAGAAACAACAGATGATAAGAAGAGACCCCCAGAGAAACCAGATATTGGAGCTATCAGATTCAGACTTTAAAAAACCTATTCATTATATTCAGGGAGATGAAAGACAAGTCTGAGAAATATGGCAGAGTACTAGAAACTATAAAAATATAAAAATGTAAAATCTCCAACTAAAAATTATAATTGAAAAAAATAATGAATATTTTTAACAGAAGAGTAAACATTGCTGAACAAAGATTTAGTGAACTGGAAGATATGTTGGAAGAAAATATCTAGAATGAAGCATAAAGAGACAAAAGGAAGAAAATATAAGCTAAAAAAGAAAATAATAGATATAGAGAATTCTATGTGAAGATCAATCATATGATACCTTAAGTGAGAAAAGGAAAGGAGAGGAAGAATGGGGCAGAAAAATATTTTAAGAGATTATGGGGGACTTGCCTGGTGGTGCAGTGGTTAAGACTCCGAGCTCCCAATACAGGGGGCCCAGGTTTGATCCCTGGTCAGGGAACTAGATCCCACATGCATGCCACAACTAAGAGTGTGCATGCCACAACTAAGGAACCTGCCACAACTAAGGAGCACACATGCTGCAACTAAGGAGCCTGTGAGCTGCAACTAAGGAGCCCGCCTGCTGCAATTAAGACCCGGCACAACCAAATAAAAAAAAAAGAGAGAGATTATGTCTGAGAGTTTTTCTCAGTTGATAAGATATCAAGTGGTCCAGTGGTTAAGACTCTGCGCCTCCACTGCAGGGGGCATGGGTTCAAACCCTGGTCAGGAAACTAAGATCCCACATGCTGTGTGGCATGGCCAAGAAATTAAAAAAAAAAGATATCAAGCCACAGATCCTAGAGGACAAACAAAGCCATGCAGGATAAACACAAAGAAAGCTATACCCTAACCCTAACTCCTAATGTGATGGTGTTAGTGGGATTAGTGCCCTTATAAAAGGGACCTCAGAGAGCTTTCTCACCCTCTACCCACCATGTGAGGATACAGTGAGAAGACAGCAGTCTGCAACCTGGAAGACAGCCCTCCCTAGGACATGACTGTGCTGGCACCCTGATCTCAGATTTCTAGCCTCCACAACTAGAATAAGTAGAAATAAATTGTGAGAAATAAATTTTTGTTGTTTATAAGCCAGTCAGTCTATAGTACTTTGTTGTAGTGCACCCAAACTGATGAAGAAGACAGCGGGGAGGAGGAACTATCAGCTAAAATTAGACTTTGAGGACTAGTTTCTTTTCTGTCTTATTATTATTATTATTATTTTGCCTGCACTGAGCGTTGCCAGGGAAGTCCAAAGACTTTGAGGACTTCTGATGCTGACCAAGATGGAGTATGCCTCCTACAGTCTACCTGTGTTTTATTGCAGTAAAATACTGTGGACAGGGACTTCCCCAGTGGTCCAGTGGTAAAGAATCTGCCTTCCAATGCAGGGGATGCGGGTTCGATCCCTGGTCAGGGAACCCACATGCTGCGGGGCAACTAAGCCCATGCGCCTCAATGCCAGAGCCCGGGTGTGGCAAAAACTACAGAGCCCATGTGCTCTGGAACCCACACGCCACAACTACAGAGCCCACGCGCCCTGGAGCCCATGCGCCACAATGAGAGAGTGAAAACTTCCATGCCACAACTAGAGAGAAGCCCTCGCACTGCAGCAAAAATCCTGTGTGCTGCAACTAAGACCCAACGCAGCCAAATAAATAAGTAAGAATGAAAAAAAAATACTGTGGACAGAATAGAAAAAGCAAGTATCAGAGAACTCTGAGAAAGCACTGGACAAAATTCAATACACATTTAGTAAAACAAGACAAAACAAAAACTCCCCAAAGCTCCCAGCAAATTAGGAATAGAAGGAAAGTTCGTTAACTAAATAAAGCTATAAAAACTCTACAGCTAACATCATGCTTAACGATGAGATATTGAATACTTTTCCCTATAACTCAGAAATCCCAGTCCTGATTATCTGTCCAAGTGAGTTGAAAACTAATGTTCACACAAAAATCCGTATGTGAATGCTTTTAGCAGCTGTATTCGGAATTGTCAAAGACTGGAAACAACCCAGATATCCTCCAACAGGTGAATGGATAAACAAAACTGGGGTATGTCCATACAATGGAATACTACTCAGCAGTAAAAGGAATGGATTATTGATTCACATAATGACATGGATGAATCTTAAATGCACTCTGCTAAGTGAAAAATCCAAAAGGCTCTATACTGTATGATTCCATTTATATGACATTCTTAAAAAGGCAAGACTATAGGGATAGAAAATAGATCAGTAGTTGCTAGGGGGTGGATGTGGGAGAAGAGGTTGACTATAAAAGTGTATAACGAGGGAATTTGGGGGATGATGGAACTGCTTTATATGGTTCTGTGGTAGATATACAATTTTATGTATTTGCCAAAAGCCATAGAACTATAAATCAGGAGGAGAAAATTTTACTGTGGGCAATTTTTTAAAGTCAACCACCAACATGGAATTCAGAGTATGACAAATGAATCTAATTCTATATAACATATTTATTATATTCGACATAACCACACTGAATTGGGTGGGTAAAAAAAGTTGCTTACCTGCGTAACTTTGGAAAACAGTGTTTTGAATGAATACTGAAATACTCAAAGACAAAAAGAACTGTAGGAAAAAATATACTCTAGTTGGTAAATTTGTTTCTTACAAGGATGTGTATTCTTAATCCTGAAACTATTTTACGTGTATACTAGAGTTGAAAAAATAAGAACATGTCTTGTAGATAATGATAACCAAGTTTCTCACTGCTGGAGAAAGAATTTACTGTATGCCAAGGAGGAATGTCTGTGGTGCTAGACTGAAATCCAAAGCATCAGTATAAACTCACCATTTCTTTTTATACATATACAGAGAGGTAACACAGAGTACATGGGTTAGCACACACACAGACATACCTCATTTTCACTTCGCTTTATTGTGAAGATGTTCACAAATACTGCATTTTTTACCAATTGAAGTTTTGTGGCAACCCTGCATTGAGCTAGTTGCTCACTTCATGTTTCTGTGTTACATTTTGGTAATTCTCAAAATATCTCAAACCCTCCAACAAAAAGATTATGACTCACTGAAGGCTCAAATTATGGTTAGCATTTGTTAATAATAAAGTACTTTAAAACTAAGGTATGTACATTGTTTCTTTAGACATAACTGCTATTGCACACTTAGACTACAGTATAGCATAAAAATAACTTTTATATGCATTGGGAAACCAAAAAATTCATGTGACTCACTTTATTTCAATATTCACTTCATTTGTTACACTTGATTAACCAATGTATTATTATTAACTAAAGTCCATAGCTTACATTAGGGTTTACTCTTTGTGTTGTATAGTTCTATGGGTTTGACAAATGTATGTCATGTATCCACCATTATAGTATCATACAGAATAGTTACTGTTTTAATAATTCCCTGTGCTCCTCACTCTCTCTCCCTTCACCTCTTGAGTCCCTGGCAACCACTGATCTTTTTACTGTCTCTACCTTTTGCAAAATGTCCTATACCTGGAGTAATATAGCATGTAACCTTTTCAGACTGGCTTCTTTTACTTAGAATAGAATTTAAGGCTTCTCCATGTCTTTTCATGATTTTTAACTCATTTATTTTTATGCTAACAATATTCCATTGAATGGATGTACCACGGCTTATCTGTTGACCTACTGAAGTACATCTTGTTTGCTTCCAAATTTTGGCAATTATGAATAAAGCTGCTATAAACTTTGTATGCAGGTTTTTCTGTGGACATAAGTTCTTGACTCATTTGAGTAAATCTGAGTAAATACCAAGGAGCACAAAATGCTGGGTCCTATGGTAAGAGTGTGTTTAGTTTTATAAAAAACTACTAACCTGTCTTCCAAGTGGCTTTACTATTTTGCATTCCCACCAGCAAAAAAATAACAGTTCCTCTTGCTTTACAACTTCACCAGTGTTTGGTACTGTCAGTGTTTCGGATTTTAGCCATTCTAAAAGGTATGTAGTGTTATTTCGTTGTTATTTTTTAAAATTTTATTTACTTTTGGCTGTGTTAGGTCTTCATTGCTGCATATGGGCTTTCTCTAGTTGTGGCGAGTGGGGGCTACTCTTCCTTGCGATACACGGGCTTCTCATTGCGATGGCTTCTCTTGTTGCAGAGCACGGGCTCTAGGTGCGCGGGCTTCAGTAGTTGTGGCACACGGGCTCAGTAGTTGTGGCTCGTGGGCTCTAGAGTGCAGGCTCAGTAGTTGTGGCACACGGGCTTAGCTGCTCTGTGGCATGTGGGATCTTCCCAGACCAGGAATCAAAGCCATGTCCCCTGCATTGGCAGGCGGACTCTTCACCACTGTGCCACCAGGGAAGTCCCTATTTCATTGTTATTTTCATTTGCAATTCCTGTATGATATATGATGTTGAGCCGCTTTTCTTTCTTTTTTAAAAAAATAACTTGAACATTTTATTATCTAATTCCAGAGATGTTTGCCATACTTTAACTTGGTCTTTAGAAGCAAATAAGGCACAGAAAACTTGAGTAGCTTATTTTAAAAATTTCATCATGATAGAAGGGTAGTAGCCCCTATATCCAAGTACGTATTCATAATTCCATTTCTAGATTTCTGAAATACCAAAAACTCTGAAAACCAAACGTTGTTTTTCTTTTCTTTTGTTTTTTAAATGTTTAGCATGAAAACTAAGTTGGCAGCAAAACTTGACCCAAATAGACAGGGTAATTTTAATCCTCATTTATCACACTTACTGTGACTATTCATTCATATATTTCACTGCAGAAATATTAATTTGTTTAATTACAGGGGGCTGCCCCAGACCCCACTCAGAATGTATATATACATACAGTATACTTTCAACAAACAAAAAAATAAAATAAACATAGACACACTTTCTGAATTCCGAAAAGTATTAGTTTGGTTATAGTTAACAAACTTCACATTTAAAAAAATATAAATTAAGAGGTGATTTAAGGAACCTCCATACAGTTCTCCATAGTGTCTGTACCAGTTTACATTCCCACCAAAAGTGTAGGGGGGGTTTCCTTTTCTCCACACCCTCTCAAGCATTTATTGTTTGTATGTGGATTTTTTGATGATGGCCATTCTGACAGTGTGAGGTGATAACCTCATCGTAGTTTTGATTTGCATTTCTCTAATAGTTAGTGATGTTGAGCTTCTTTTCATGTGCTTTTTAACCATCTGTATGTCTTTGGAGAAATGTGTATTTAGATTCTCCACCCATTTTTTGATTGGGTTGTTAGTTTGTTTTGATATTGAGCTGAATGAGTTGATGTATATTTTGGAGATTAATCCCTTGTCGGTTGCTCTGTTTGCAAATATTTTCTCCCATTCTAAGAGTTGTCTTTTCGTTTTGTTTATGGTTTCCTTTGCTATGCAAAAGCTTTTAAGTTTAATTAGGTCTCATCTGTTTATTTTTGTTTTAATTTTCATTACTCTAGGAAGTGGATCGAAAAAGATCTTGCTGAGATTTATATCAGAGAGTGTTCAGCCTATGTTTTCCTCTGAGAGTTTTATAGTATCTGGCCTTACATTTAGGTCTTTAATCCATTTTGAGTTTATTTTTGCTTCCAATAGTTCTGCATTTTTTTTCTCAAGATTGCTTTGGCTATTCAGTGTCTTCTGTGTTTCCATACAAATTGTGAAGTTTTTTGTTCTAGTTCTGTGTAAAATGCCCTTGGTATTTTGATAGGGATTGCAATGAATGTTTATATTGCTTTCTGAAGTTCGGGAGCCTGCTTCCAATAGTTCTGCATTTTTTTTCTCAAAATTGCTTTGGCTATTCAGTGTCTTCTGTGTTTCCATACAAATTGTGAAGTTTTTGTTCTAATTCTGTGAAAAATGCCGTTGGTAATTTGATAGGGATTGCATTGAATCTGTAGATTGCTTTGGGTAGTATAGTCATTTTCATAATATTGATTCTTCCAATCCAAGAACATGGTATATCTCTCTATCTGTTTGTGTTATCTTTTATTTCTTTCATCGGAATCTTATAGTTTTCTGCATACAGGTC
>NC_041231.1:55447008-55457915 GCF_002837175.3 Physeter macrocephalus | reverse complement strand
GATGGTTTCAGGATGATTCAAGCACATTACATTTATTGTGCACTTTATTTCTATTATTATTACATTGTAATATATAATGAAATAATTATACAACTCACCATAATGCAGAATCAGTGGGAGCCCTGAGCTTGTTTTCCTGCAACTAGATGGTCCCATCTGGGGGTGATGGGAGACAGTGACACCCAAAGTGTGTTGCTTATGTCCAGTGTACTCCGTAATCCGTTTTGGTTGCTGTCACTGCAGAAAACCCTGCTTCACAGAGGTAGGATGTTGGAAATGGAAGCAGGCTTTTCAGTGCTTTTGTGGTAGTCTCAGGATATTCTGCCTTAACTTTAACCCAGAACGTATGGAGATTTGAAGTTGTCTCAAACATACTTTTAAGGTCACCATCATTTGTGATCTCAAGCAGTTGATCCTCTTCTAGCACAGACAAAGTCAATTCACCTGGCTTTTTCACAAATGGGTTGCAGATCCATTCCTTCCCAGTTCGGGGGTATTCTGTGGTTGGGAAGTAATGCTCAAATTCTTTTGAAAGCTGAGATAGGTGATCATGCACCAGCTGGGAGAAAGAAGGCCCTGGCTCAGTCTCTTTCAAAATCTCTGCTAACGTTTGAAACATGTCAAGAATCCCAAAGTTCACTTGTTTTCCCCATAAATCCAGTTTGGCTTTGAATGCAGCCACTTAATCTGCCGACTTGAACACAGTTGTTGTTCTCCCCTGAAGTGACAGATTCAGTTCGTTAAGCAGGTTGAATATGTGACACAAGTAAGCAAGTTTTGCGACCCATTCTGTGTCACTGAAATGTGCTGCCAGTGGTGACTGTTCTTCCAAAAGAAATCTCTGGAGCGGCTCTCATAACTCAAAAACTCTGGTCAGTGATCTACCTTTAGAAAGCCATCTCACTTCTGTGTATAAGAGAAGATGTGTGTGCTCTGCGTTCATCTCCTCACAGAGCTGCACAAGCAGATGTGAGTTAGGGCATGTACTTTAATGTACACGCAGTCAAACCTCTCTGCTAATGATAATCTGTATTTGCAGCTGCTCCCCAGCGCTAGTATCACTGCCTCAGCTCCACCTCAGGTCATCAGGCATTAGATTCTCATAAGGAGCGTGCAACCTAGATCCCTTGAACGCGCATTTCACAGTAGGGTTTGCATCCCTCGCATGCGCAGTTCACCGCAGGGTTTGTGCTCCTATGAGAATCTAATGCCACCGATGATCTGACAGGAGGTGGAGCTCAGGTGGTAATGCAGGCAATGGGGAGCGGCTGTAAATACAGATGAAGCTTTGCTTGCTCGCTCGCCGCTCACCTTCTGCTGCGTGGCCCCGTTCCTAACCGGCCATGGACTGTTACAGGTCTGTGGCCCAGGGGTTGGGGACCCCTGGGCTGGAGGGAGGACTCCAGAATGGTGCTTGCATCAGTGTCGTTGTGGTAGGACAGGCTCCCCCAAATGGCTACCAGCAGCATCTGTGTCCCCAGGAGGTGTCTCAGTTGCTTTCTGCCTCTTTGGGAGGTTCTCCAAAGTCAGCAAATGGATCTGAACCAGGCTCCTTTGAAATTCCTGCCTCTCAGCTGAGTCTTGGAGTAGTGAGAGTTTGTGTGTGCCCTTTAAGAGCAGAGTCTTTGTTTCCTACAGCCCTCTAGCTCTCCTATGCAAGCGCCACTGGCCTTCAAAGCCAGATGTTCTGGGAACTCGTTTTCCTGGTGCAGGACCCCAGGCTGGTGAGCCCAATCTGAGGCTAGGATCCCTAACTCCTTGGGGAGAACCTCTGCAATTATGATTATCCTCTCATTGGTGGATTACCTACCTGAGGGTATGGGTCTTGGCTATATTGCATCTTTGCCCCTCCTATCCATCTCATTATGGTTCCTTTTTCATATCTTTAGTTGTGAAAAAATCTTTTCTGCTGGTCTTTAGTTTGTTCTCATAGATAGTTGTTCTGTAAATAGTTGTGATTTTGGTTTGCCCATGGGAGGAGGTGAGCTCAGGGTCTTCCTACTTTGCCATCTTGGCCACCCTTGATTATCTTTTCATATGCTATTTGCCATCTGTATATCTTCTTTGATGAAGTGTCTGTTCAGATCTTTTGATCATTTTTAAGTTGGGTTGTTTGTTTTCTTATTGTTGAATTTTAAAAGTGCTTTGTATATTCTGGATACAAGTTCTTTATCAGATATGTGTTTTGCAGATACATTCTCCCAATCTGTGGCTTATTTTTTAATTGTCTTAAACTGCCTTCATTTTTACTACTTTTTTCTTCAACATATGACATGGCTGTGGAGAAATTGGTATCCTTACACACTGTTGGTGGGAATATAAAATGGTGCAGCCACTTTGGAAAGCACTCTGGCAGTACCTCAAATGCTGAAACAGAGTTACCTTATGACCCAGAAATTTTACTTCTAGATATATACCCTAGATATACACTCACGAGAAATAGAAACACGTGTCTGTATGAAAATGTATTCAGGACTTCCCTGGAGGTCCAGTGGTTGAGACTCTGTGCTCCCAATGAAGGGGGCATAGGTTTGATCCCTGGTCAGGGAAGATCCTGTATGCCACATGGCACGGTCAAAAAAAAAAAGTGTTCATAAATATTCATAGCAGCATTATTCACGACAGCCAAATGATGGAAATGACCATCAGTGAACAAATGGATAAGCAAAACTGTGGTATATCCTTTCAAGGAATATTATTTGACCATAAAAAAGAATGAAGTACTGGTACATGCTACAACTTGGATGAATCTTGAAAATGTGCTAAGTAAAAGAAGCCAGTTTCAAAATCCTAATTATTGTATGAATACATTCATATAAACTTTTAGAAAGGGAAATCTATATATTATACAATGGAATGTTATTCAGTGTTTAAAAAGAAGAATATCCTGCTGTTTGTGACATGGATGAACCTTGAGGATACTATGCTAATTGAAAGAAACTGGACACAGAAAGACAAATACTGCATGATCTCACTTATGTGCATTCTAAAATAGTCAAACGCACAGAGGCAGAGAGTGGAATGGTGGTTACCAGGGGTTGGGGGTAGAGGGAAATGAGATGCTGGTCAAGGGGTACAAAATTTCAGTTATGCAAGATGAATAGGTTTTGGATATCTAATGTATAACAATGTGAATATAGTTAACAATACTGTTTTGTGTACTTGACATTTGCTAAGAAGGTAGATCTTAAGAGTTATCACTGAAAGAAAGAGAGAAAGAAAAATAGTGGTAACTATGTGAGGTAATGGGTATGTTAACTGAATTGTCATTATTTCACAATGTATACATATATCAAATCATCACGTTGTACACCTTAAATATGTACAATTTTAAATTGTCAATTATACCTCAGTAAAGCTGGGGAAAAAAGAATAAATGGATTCAAAGTGAAAAGTTCCAAAGAGGGATATATCATATTGATACAAAGACAAATTTTCAAGATTAATTAAAGTTGAGAGTATGTATGAGCAACAACAGAGCTTTAAAAAAAACACAGCTTGGGCTTCCATGGTGGTGCAGTGGTTAAGAATCCACCTGCCAATGCAGGGGACATGGGTTCGAGCCCTGGTCCGGGAAGATCCCACATGCTGCAGAGCAACTAAGCCTGTGTGCCACAACTACTGAGCCTGCACTCTAGAACCCTCAAGCCACAACTACGGAGCCCACGTGCCACAACTACTGAAGTCTGCGTGCCTAGAGCTGGTGCTCTGCAACAAGAGAAGCCACCACAATGAGAAGCCTGCACACTGCAACAAAGAGTTGCCCCCACTTGCCACAACTAGAGAAAGCCCACGTGCAGCAACAAAGGCCCAACTCAGCCTAAAATAAATAAATTAATTAAAAAATTTATAAAAACAAAACAAAACCAAAAAACCACACAGCTTTATTGAAATATAACTCACATACTATGCATTTCACACAAACTGTACAACGCAGTGGTTTTTAGTATATTCATAGATGTGTGCAACCATCACCACAGTCAACTTTAGAACACTTTCATCACCTCAAAAAGAAACCTCGTACCCTTTAGTTATTATCTCTTCCTCCACCACTCCTACCCCAGCTGTGAACAACCAGCAATCTACTTTCCATCACTACAAATTCTCTTCCTCTTCACAGGGCTTTCTGGTGTTGATTGTTGAGGGCTACAGTTGTCCATTTGTTTAGGGAGAGTAAGAAACTTGGATCAAAAGTCTTATTGGGGCTATATTTAAGTGTGGGATGTCTATTAGACATTCAAGGGGAGATGTCAGATCTGCTGTTGAGTATGTCTCTTCATAGACTTAAGGGGCTGTATTTGAGGATATCTAAAGTTCCTGTCAGCCGTATTAAAAACATCCAACAAGTTGCTGAATGATTTAATAAATTAGAGTGTATACATACAATGCTATGACATGAATTGGCATGCAAGGATAATTTTTAAATTGAAAAAAGTAGATAATAAAAGTGCGTATGGTTTGCTTCCATTTCCAAGAATACAAGGTATTATAATAATATACATTTTGTTGCGGGCTTGGAAGCAGATAGACTAAAATATAAGCAGTGGTTATATCAGGTGCTGAAATTTGGTGTGGTTTTATTCTTTTTAATTCGTTATTGTTTAAAATGTCTCCAGGACTTCCCTGGTGGCACACAGGTTAAGAATCTGCCTGCTAATGCAGGGGACACAGGTTTGAGCCCTGGTCCGGGAAGATCCCACTTGCCGCGGAGCAACTAAGCCCGTGCGCCACAACTACTGAGCCCGCGTGCCACAACTACTGAAGCCTGTGCGCCTAGAGCCCGTGCTCCGTAACGAGAGAAGCCACCGCAGTGAGAAGCCTGTGCACCACAACAAAGAGTAGCCCCGGCTCACCGCAACTAAAGAAAGCCCGCGTGCAGCAACGAAGACCCAACGCAGCCAAAAATACGTAAATAAAGAAATTTAAATAGATAAATAAAATGTCCCAAATAATCATGTGTTACCTGTGTAATCAAGGTAACTTAAGGTTTCTTAAACAAGGTAAGTCCATAAAGCTATTTCCCATCAGGTCAGTCTGCGCTGGGTCATCTGTCAGGTGAAGGATGTCAAGGTGATCAGGGTGATGAGGGACAGATGCAAAGGCGGAAAGCCAAAGAGGCCCCGCCCAAGAGCCGAGTCGTGGGGGGCGGGGGGCGGTCCAAAGGGCACCGCCCCTGCGCGTCATGTGCTGTCCGTCAGCCAATGGCCGCCTCTGAGCCCACCTAGGGGACGGGGCGGGGCGCCCAGTTGGCGTCACCAGGACAACGGGCGTTGCCGGCGCCGTGTGACTCTGGGCTGTGGGCGCGCTTGTGGCTCTTCGGCCATGGTGAGTTTGGGGCCCTCGCAGCCCGGCCGCCTGGCCCTTCCCCGCCCGGGCTGGGTCGCAGGGCGGCCGCCTTCTGGGCTGGGGCGGGCGGCGCCAGGGTCTCAGAGAGGCCGGGCTGCGGCCTGCGGGGCTGCCGGTCAGGGCAGGACTGGGCGGACCCGCGGGAGGGGGACCCCTTGGAGAGCCGGAGCGCCCTCCCGCTGCGCAGGGCCGCGTTCTCACCTTTGAGTGCCTGGCTGGGACCCCCCAGCCGGCCGGTCGCCGGACAAGCGTGACGCTGTTTGGCCCCGGCGAGCCTAGGAAGCCACTCAGAGAGGGTGTGGTTAGAAAAAAAATAAAAAAGGATATGTATGAATATCATATGCCATATATATTCATACCAACGCTATATTGCAGTCTACGTGCTTCCTGTCTTGTTTCTATGCAGTTATGTTAGCAATATACAAATGGGTATTTCTTTGAAATTCATCATTCTGACAGGTTTTTTAGCATGTGGAAATTTAAATTTGTAATTTTGGAGATTCCTCCCTCCTTTTTAAAAATGGGGACATTAAGCTGGAGTTTTTTCGTGCATGCAGCACCCTCACTCAGGGATTCAATTCATAATTAGTGCGTGGTAAACGTCTTAAATCATTACCTTTATTCAATAAACTTGAGAGTGAATGGACATTCCCACCTGGTCCCCATTAAAGCACGTTTTTTTTAAAACCTAATCTGAAGACTCAGCTCAGGTATTGGCTTGAATAGGCAGGATTCAGGGGATTGCCAACCAGATGTGTGAATTCTCCAGAAGCCTCCAAAGGGTGTGAAAGAAGAGAGGGGCTGGATTCTCTGATTGGGGACACACCTTTGGTATAGAATATTTGAGAGGGTGTGGGGGTGGGGAATAAGAAAATGCCTAGTTTGAGAAACAGTTTCTGTAACTGTTCATAATTTCGTGTAGATTTGCTCCTTATCTGCAGGGGTTAGTGGAAGAGCTAATAAGCTGAGGGTGCAGGGTGCTCCCCAAGTGGCAGTCAGCCTTCTGGAGAGAGAAACTGCCCATTGGAATCCTGGCTAGCTCTGTTTTCTCGTAATAATTAAGGTAGTAAGGGAATGTGGATGATCTGTATCTCATTGACTCTGGAAAAACAACTGCCAGGTGTGTGGCCTGTTGATAGCAGGAAAAAAAATCACCCACAAATTAACAGCAGTGCCTTCTTTATTTTGTGTATGTTTCTTTCAAATTCTGAATTGCTTTAAGTGAAAATGAATGGAGCCAGCAAGAGTTTCAGGAAATGAATTTTACAAAAATCTAAGTGTTTTAAATGTTGCAGTGCCTTGCTTTTACATGTTATCTGTGTGAAAAGCCCTTATGATTATAGGAAGGCGAAGAAGAATATTCAGGAGTTACATATTCACAGCTTTCTCTCTGAAGTCTCATATTCCTCCTGTTGTCCATTTTCCTTTTCTTCTCCTTTGTCTACCCCTTCCATCCTGACCCACAGTCCACCTTGATTCACTATCGTAAATTTTAGAGTTTTATTTACTCTAAAATAAAAGCATTTTATTGTACTTATGTACTAGTGGTTGCTTTGCTAAACTTAGAAATGCTTTGCTTTTTGTATATCTTTAAGCATTAAGAATTTAATTCATGGAAGGGATTTAATTGGGTGGTAAGATGATGCCTGGGCTCCAGGGGAAAAGGGGAATGGTTGGTATAGCAGCGGGGATGAGGAGGCTGCTTCTGTAATCCCCCAAACTGTATTCGAGATCATAACATAACCCTTCATTAAATGCTTGAATCTAAACATACAGCTTTAGCATTTGATATTTATGACTTTGCACATGAATTTTGGAACTCTGCTTACCTATTTCTCAATGAAAGTTTCTTCAATTAAGCCACTTGTTTCTATTGCCTCTAAATAATGAGAGCTGACATTTATTGTGTACATTTTATGAGTGAGACATTTTTATAAGCACCTTACGTGTCTGTCTTAACCATCACAACCACCTTATGAGGAGAATACCTTTTCCCCATTTGAGAGATGAGGAAATTGAGGCACAGAGAGGTAAAGTAACTTGCCCCAGTCACCCAGCCAGATTTCAAAACCAGGCATCTTGTCTCAGAACCTGCTTATGGGACTTCCCTGGTGGCGCAGTGGTTAAGAATCTACCTGCTAGTGAAGGGGACACGGGTTCGAGCCCTGGTCCGGGAAGATCCCACAAGCAGCTAAGCTCGTGTGCCACAGCTACTGAGCCTGCGCTCTAGAGCCCGCGAGCCACAACTCCTGAGCCTGCGTACCACAACTACTGAAGCCCGTGCGCCTAGAGCCCATGCTCCACAACAAGAGAAGCCACCGCAATGAGAAGCCCGCGCACCACAACGAAGAGTAGCCACCACTCGACACAACTAGAGAAAGCCTGTGCGCAGCAACAAAGACCCAATGCAGCCATAAATAAGTAAATTAATTAATTAAAAAAAAAAGAACCTACTTATGGTTTTGGATTATAATGTATAGTGTATCATTATATGTTCCTCAATATATATGCTATTTATATGTTAGGAAATTAGTTTTCTCTCTTACTTGGATTTTAATGTTTTGAGCACTTATGTATATAAACACTTGTATTTTGTTGTTCTTGGCACTGGACTGGACGCTGTAGAACAGAGTAGGCACTCCTAACCTTCTCTCCTCTCCTCTTTCACACAGATGAGATGAAGAGGCATCAGTGAAGACAGATTATTGGATTAGGGTTCATACTCATGGCTGTAATAGCATTTAAAGTTTCTCCTGTCATTTCAGTTTGTGCTCAGGAATTGGCACCTGCTTTTGTGAATCACAAAGACCAGCATTTAAAAAAAATTTTATTGAAGTATAGTTGATTTGCAATGTGGTGCCAATCTCTGCTGTACAGCAAAGTGGCTCAGTTATCACATACATTCTTTTTTAAAATATTCTTTTCTATTATGATTTATCCCAGGAGATTGGATATAGTTCCCTGTGCTATACAGTAGGACCTTGTTGTTTATCCATTCTATACATAATAGTTTGCATCTGCTAACCCCTAACTCCCACTCCATGCCTCCCCTAACCCCCTCCCCCTTGGCAGCCACAAGTCTGTTCTCTATGTCCGTGAGTCTGTTTCTGTTTCATAGATAGGTTCACTTGTGTCATGTTGTAGATTCCACATATACATGATATCATATGGTATTTGTCTTTCTCTTTCTGACTTACTTCACTTAGCATGATAATCTCTGGTTGTATCCATGTTGCTGCAAATGGCATTATTTCATTCTTTTTTATGGCTGAGTAGTATTCCATTGTATATATGTACCACATCTTCCTTATCCATTTATCCATCAGTGGACATTTAGGTTGTTTCCATGTCTTGGCTATTGTGAGTAGTGCTGCTATGAACATAGGGGTACATGTATCTTTTTGAATTATAGTTTTCTCTGAGTATATGCTCAGGGGTGGGATTGCTGGATCATATGGTAATTCGATTTTTAGTTTTCTGAGGAACCTCCATACTATTTTCCACAATGGCTGCACCAATTTACATTCCCACCGACAGTGTAGGAGGGTTCCCTTTTCTCCACACCGTCTCTAGCATGTGTTATTTGTAGACTTTTTAATGATGGCCATTCGGACTGGTGTGAGGTGATACCTCACTGTAGTTTTGAGTTGCATTTCTCTAATGATTAGTGATGTTGAGCATCTTTTCATGTGCCTACTGGCCATCTGTATGTCTTCTTTGGAGAAATGTCTATTAAGGCAGCGGTCCCCAACCTTTTTGGCACCAGGGACTGGTTTCATGGAAGACAATTTTTCCACTGTGGTTGCGGGGGGCAGTGGGATATGATGGTTCAGGCGTTAATGCGAGTGATGGTTAGCAGCATGTGAAGCTTCGCTCACTTGTCCGCTGCTCACCTTCTGCTGTGTGGCCCCGTTCCTAACAGGCCACGGACCAGCAGTAGTGGTCTGCGGCCCAGGGGTTGGGGACCCCTGTATTAAGGTTTTCTGCCCATTTTTCTTTTTTTAAAAAAGATTTTTTTTGATGTGGACCATTTTTTAAAGTCTTTATTGAATTTGTTACAATATTGCTTCTGTTTTATGTTTTGGTTTTTTGCCCACGAGGCATGTGGGAATCTTAGCTCCCTGACCAGGGATCAAACCCGCACCCCCTGCATTAGAAGGTGAAGTCTCAACCACTGGACTGCCAGGGAAGTCCCCTTCTACCCATTTTTCGATTGGGTTGTTTGTTTTTTTGTTGTTGAGTTGTATGAGCTGTTTGTATATTTTGGAGATTAAGCCCTTGTTGGTTTCATCATTTGCGAATATTTTCTCCCATTCTGTAGGTTGTCTTTTCTTTTCTTTCTTTCTTTTTTTTTTCCTATGGTTTCCTTTGCTGTGTAAAAACTTGTAAGTTTGATTAGGTCCCATTTGTTTATTTTTGTTTTTATTTCTGTTGCCTTGGGAGACTGACCTAAGAAAACATTGGTATGATTTATAAGACCAGCTTTTAATGTAAAGCCATTTAGAATTGGGGGATGAAACTATTTTTAAAACTAAAATTTTATTTTCTGAGATTTTTCCTAATAAAAAATTTCACATTTATTTTACTTGTATATGCTAAAACTGTTACAAAGACATCAAATAACTATTTAAACTTTAATTCATATGGCTTAAAATATACGTTGGGATACCTCTTGTCATCAGGTTTTTGTTATTGCTTACCACTTTAGCTCGTAAGGCAGATTTACTTTTTGGAAATAATAAAATAATGTATCATACAGTTTTCCCATTTTAATTCATTTTATTTGGATTTTCTCCCTATTTTGGCCTTTCCTTTCTGTATTTGCCTGTGGTTAGGACTTCTCAGAGGTGTTGAGAAGCACAATAAAATATATTTTATTTTACAGGCAGTTTTGGTCTCTTTGCCATCACATGGTATAGTTAAGAGGGATTATATAATGAGATCTGTGTTAATAGATATGACAAGACGTTTCTGTATGCATTAATTTTTCTACTCTTGTGAAAATTGGTCTCGCTTTTGGCTGCACTGGGGTGGGGGACACATGATTTTTAGTAATTGTAACAATAACTTGCTTTCATGGAACCATTCCACTGTGCCCAGTTTTAGGCTGATCACTTCACGTTTATCTCATTTAACCCTTCTAACATCGCTATGAGATTAACATCATTGTACCCACTTAACAGGCCTAGTTGATTAGGCAGTTTGCCCAAGGTCACATAGTTGGTGAGTGGCAGAGCCAGGATTTGAACTCAACTAGTCTGTCTCCAAAGTCTGATGTCTTGGGGCTTCCGTGGTGGTGCAGTGGTTAAGAATCCGCCTGCCAATGCAGGGGACACAGGTTCAAGCCCTGGTCCGGGAAGATCCCACATGCCACAGAGCAAATAAGCCTGTGTGCCACAACTACTGAGCCTGCGCTCTAGAGCCCATGAGCCGCAACTACTGAGCCCGTGTGCCACAACTACTGAAGACCACATGCCTAGAGCCCGTGCTCCGCAACAAGAGAAGCCACTGCAATGAGAAGACTGCACTCCGCAATGGAGAGTAGCCCCCGATGGCAGCAA
>NC_041231.1:55407053-55446967 GCF_002837175.3 Physeter macrocephalus | reverse complement strand
GTGTGCCCCACCTACTGAGCCTGCGCTCTAGAGCCCATGAGCCGCAACTACTGAGCCCGTGTGCCACAACTACTGAAGACCACATGCCTAGAGCCCGTGCTCCGCAACAAGAGAAGCCATTGCAATGAGAAGCCCGCGCAGTGCAACGAAGAGTAGCCCCCGCTCGCAGCAACCAGAGAAAGCCTGTGCACAGCAATGAAGACCCAACGCAGCCAAAAATAAATAAATAAAAATTGTAAAAAAAGTAAAAAAAGAAGAAAAAAAAAAAGAAGTCTGATGTCTTAACCATCGCACCATGGCTTCTTCCCAAACTAAAGATTGTGCCCAGTGCCTGGCATGAGCATACTACCCCAAGATTAAGAGTCTTGGTGTCTTGTCAGCTGAGTCAGCAAGCTCTTTTTCTTTTATGACAGACTCTCTATTATGATGTTGTGTAATGACATCCTGAAGGATTTACGTGGCTTTTTTTTTTTTTATAACAGTACAGACCACCAAAGCTCAGATATGGGCAGCCATGGGTTGGGCTACACTTTTACTTCTGCCTTCCCTGTCTCATTTTGTGTCTCGCCTCTACCCTGTGTAGTGTCTACCTCAGCCACTGCCACTTCCAGCACTGGGGTGGTTGGAGCAGAGGGGTCTAGGGAAGCAGAACAAGGCAGTCATTGGGAAAGCTTTTGTGGGGTCACACTCATGGTTCAAACCCAGCTTTTCCAGTTCTCAGTGCTGCCCGTGTAATTGTGTCTTTCCATTAAATTTTCTGTCTCATGGTTTTCTAGCCAGCAAATATTTGTGTGTCCTACTATGTGCCAGTCACTGTTTTAGGCAGTGGGTATCCAGTAGTGAATGAAACAGGGAAGCCTCTGCCCTCTTGTAGTTTATGTTCTAGCAGTGGGAAGACAGATAATAAACATACAGATAAGGTGGTGAAGAGTGCTTTGGAGAAAAAGAAAGCTGAATAAGAGGAAGTTTTGCAGGATGGGTGAGTGGATGAGAAGTGGGAGGACTTGCTTTTTATGTAGGTGGAAGGGAAGGCCTCTCTGATAAGGTGACATCTGAGCAGAGGATATGTCATGGGAATGCCTAGAGAAAGACCATTTCAGGAAAGGACACAAGTGTAAAGGTCCTGGGGTACTGCCTGGTGTGTTGGAGAAACAGCAAGGAAAACAGTGAGGCTGGAGTGAAGTAAGACAGGAGCATGGCAAGAGGGAAGACCAAGGTAGTCAGTGAGACCAGATCGCCTAGGACTTATAAGCCATTTAAAGGAGTTTGCCTTTCCCTTTGAGGGAAGGGGAAATGATTGATAAAGTTTAAGAAGAATGACAGAATATGACTTATATTTTATAAAAGGACCAGTCCGTCTGCTCTGTGGAAAATACATGTGGTGTAGGAGGGAGGGGAGAAAGGACAAGAACAGAGGAGACCAGAGAGGACATTATTGGTGCAGTCATCCATAGGATTGGCTGTGGAATAGAAAAGAAAAGGAAATCAAGGATGGTTCAGTGATTTGAGCCTGAGCAATAGGAACAGGTTGTCATTTGCTGAGATGAAGACTGTGGGAGGAGTAAATTTAGCATAGGGATGAAGAAAGGAGTTGGTTTTGGACCTGATAAATTTGTGACCCTTATTAGACATCTAAAATCGAAAGGCACCTAAAGACACACAATTTTGTTTTCAGAAACAGTGGGATATTTTAAAAACACAAACTTAATTGAATCTTGAAATCATTAGATTTGGAAGAGACTTTTGAGTTTCTCTAGTACAGTCCTTTCATTTTACAAATTAGAAATACTGAGAGGTTAAATCCCTTCCCCAGAGTCAAATAGCCTTTACTACCTGTTGTGCAGTGCAAAGAACCCTAGACTTGGAGTCAGGAGATACAAGTTTATACTGTAGTTTTTCTGGGGTTTTTTTTGGTTGTTTGTTTTTAGTGCTAAACCTTGGGCAAGTCATTTATCTGCTCCAAGTCTCTTTTTCTTCTATCAGAATGGATAATAAAGACTTCTACTTTCTGTTAGGACTTGGAAAGTTGCAAAAATTAGACATGCTGTTTCTACCCTAACAGTGGGAAAAGATAGAGAAGCTAGAAAACCACAGTTCTTTAAAAACTCTCTAGAGAGCTGAGGACACAAAGAAATCTAAATGAATTAAAATCCAGAATGTAATGTGCCCTTTCCAGAAAAAAGGAGACACATAGGTAACTTTCATCCATGGTGGGGACAGCAGGAGGAAGAAGACTCTGCTATAGACAGCTTGGAGAAATCAGCCAAACTTTTACTGCATGGGGGCTGGAGTGACATTTGGAACCCTGAGGAGCCCCAGCCGCAGAGCTAGGCTGCACCTACCTCTCTTTCCCATGGGCCTTCACTGAGTACATGGATGTAGACGTGGGCTGGAGGCTGGGGCCAAGGGAAGAGAGCTGAGAACATCCTTGAGGTGGGCGGAGCCTGCTGAAGACTTGGGGCAAGGCAGGAGAGTCAGCAGAAACCTCTCTGCGGCGCTAGGGGCTTTCGCCAGGTGTAAGGCAGCGTCACAACGGATGGGGCCCGCGGGAGAGCTGAGAAATGTCCCTCTTTGGCTATACAGGTTTTCAGTCAGGACAAGGCAAAAGGCTTTCAGACGGTGGAGTTAGAGTAACAGGGCAGAGAGAGAGCTCCTTAAGGAACGGACAGTAGAGGGTGCCTCTGCAGAGCAAAGACCTCCCCAGCTGGCAGCCAGAATGTAAAACAAGAGAGTGCTCGCTAGCAGCCTGGTTGTACAGCTCAAAGAGATCTGTGAAGTTTTACTAGTGCTCAGACCCCAACTTCTCCTGAAGGTGAGGTTCTGATGTCACCCTAAAAAAATTTTAAACCATTCTTGAACTGAATCTGACTAATGCTGCAACAAATCTGAAACCTAGGTCAACTAGAGATTAAAAGGATTCAATACCCGCCTCCCGCCCCACAGCAACCTAGTTGAAGGAGGAACTGCCCTTTATGGAGGTAAATTACTTTAAAAAAAATTCAGGTGTAATTGACATATAACATATTAGTTTAAGCTGTACAACAGAATGATTTGATATTTGTATATGTTGCACCATGATCACCACAATAAGTCTAGTTAACATCTGTCACCATACATAGTTAGAGAATTTTTTTTTCTTGTGAGGAGAATTTTTTTTTTTTTTTTGCCGTACGCGGGCCTCTCACTGCTGTGGCCTCTCCCGTTGCGGAGCACAGGCTCCGGACGCGCAGCCTCAGTAGCCATGGCTCACGGGCCCAGCCGCTCCGCGGCATGTGGGATCTTCCCGGACCGGGGCACGAACCCGTGTCCCCTGCATCGGCAGGCGGACTCTCAACCACTGCGCCACCAGGGAAGCCCAGGAGAATTTTTAAGATTTACTCTTCTAGCACTTTCAAATATGCCATATAGTATTAGTAACTATAGTTACCATGCTGTATATTACATCACCATGACTTAATCATGTTATAACTGGAAGTTTGTACCTTTTGACCCCCTTTACCCATTTTGCCCACCCTCCCATTCCCCACCTCTGGAACCATAAATCTGTATACATATGAGCTCATTTTTTTTTTTATGATTACACATATAAGATCATTTGTCTTTCTTTCAAAGTATTTGTCTTTCATTGTGTGACTTATTTCACTTAGCATAATGCCCTCAAAGTCCATCCATGTTGTTGCAAGTGTGAAAAATTTCCTTCTTTTTTATGGTTGAATAATATTCCATTGTATATATCTACCATATTTTCTTTATCCATTCATTTATCGATAGACATTTCAGTTGTTTCCATATCTTGGCTATTGTGCATAATGCTTCAGTGAACATAGGAGTGCCTATATCTTTTGCAACAATGTTTTTGTTTTCTTCAGAAAAATACCCTGAAGTGGAATTCCTGGATCGTATGGTAGTTCTATTTTTTAATTTGTTGACGAACCTCCGTACTGTTTTCCACAGTGGCTGCATCAATTTACATTCCTACCAACAGTGCATAGGGTTCCCTGTTTTCCACATTCTCACCAACACTTGTTTATTTGTTGTTTTTTTGGTAATAGCCATTTTGACAGGTGTGAGGTGGTATCTCATTGTGGTTTTGATTTGTGTTTCCCTGATGAGTAGTTATGTTGAGCACCTATTCATGTACTTGTTGGCCATCTGTGTGTCTTTGGAAAGATATCTTAGATCCTTTCCCCATCTTTTAATTGGATTTCTTGTTGGATATTAACTTTTTATCAAATATATGATTTGTAAAATCATTCAGTAGGTTATATTTTCATTTTGTTGATGGTTCGCTTTGCTGAGCAGAAGCTTTTTAGTTTGATGTAGTCCAACTTGTTTATTTTTGCTTTTGTTGCCTTTTCTTTTGGGGTCAAGTCCAAAAAATCATCCCCATAACTTATGTCAAGGAGCTTACAGCCTGTTTTTTTCTAGGAGTGTTATGTTTTCAGATCTTACATTGAAAGCCTGTCATCCATTCTAAGTTAATTTTTGTGTATGGTATAAGACAGGGATCCAGTTTCATTCTCTTGCATGTGGCTGTCCAGTTTTCCCAGCACCATTTATTGAAGAGACTGTCTTTTCTCCATTGTATATTCTTTCTTCCTTTGTCATAAGTTAATTAACTGTGTGTGGGTTTACTTCTGGGCTGTCTGTTCTGTTCCATTGATCTGTGTGTCTGTTTTTCTACTAGTACCATACTTTTTGATTACTCTAGCTTTGTAGTATAGTCTGAAGTCAGGGAGCATGATTCCTCCAGCTCTGTTCTTCTTTCCCAACATGGTTTTAGTTATTCAAGGTCTTTTGTGTTTCCATACAAATTTTGAGATTATTTGTTCTAGTTCTATGAAAAGTGCTCTGGGTATATTTTGATAGGGATTGCATTGAATCTATAGATTGCCTTGGGTAGTATGGTCACTTTAACAATATTAATTTTTCCAATACAAGAATACAAGATATATCTTTTCATCTGTTTGTGTCATCTTCAATTTCTTCACCTTATAGTTTTATAGTCTTTTAATGTCATAGTTTTCCAAATACAGGTCTTTTACCTCCTTAGGTAGGTTTATTTGTAGTTATTTTATTCTTTTTGATGAGATGGTAAATGGGATTGTTTCCTTATCTTTTTTTTTAAAAAAGATTTTATTTATTTTTGGCTGCGTTGGGTCTTCGTTGCTGTGCGTGGGCTTTCTCTGGTTGTGGCGAGTGGGGGCTACTCTTTGTTGCGGTGTGTGGGTTTCTTGTTGCAGTGGCTTCTCTTGTTGCGGAGCACAGGCTCTAGGCACGCGGACTTCAGTAGTTGCAGCACGCAGCCTCAGTAGTTGTGGCACGCGGGCTCTAGAGTGCAGGCTCAGTAGTTGTGGTGCATGGGCTTAGTTGCCCCGCGGCATGTGGGATTTTCCTGGACCAGGGATTGAACCCGTGTCCTGTGCACTGACAGGTGGATTCCTATCCACTGCGCCACCAGGGAAGTCCCTGTTTCCGTATCTTACAGTTCGTTGTCAATGCATAGAAATGCAACAGATTTCTGTATATCAATTTTGTATTCTGAAACTTTACCAGATTCATTAATAAGCTGTAGTAGTTTCTGGTGGCATCTTTAGGATTTTCTGCACTTAGTATCATGCGAACAGTGACAGTTTTACTTCTTCCTTTCAAAATTTGGATTTATTTCTTTTTCTTGTCTGATTGCTGTGGCTATGACTTCCAGTACTCTGTTGAATAAAAGTGGTGAGAGTGGGCATGTAATTAACCCACCTAAATGCTTTCAGCTTCTCACCATTGAGTATGATGTTAGCTGTGGGTTTGTCATATATGGCCTTTAGTATGTTGATGTATGTTTCCTCTAGGCCCACTTTCTAGAGAGTTTTTATCATAAATTGATGTTGAATATTGTCAAAAGCTTTTTCTGCATCTGTTGAAATAATCATATGGTTTTTATTCTTCAGTCTGTTAACGTGGTGTATCACATTGATTTTGCAGATATTGAAAAATTCTTGCATCCCTGGGATAAATCCCACTTGATTATGGCATATGATTCTTTTAATGTATTGTGGGAATCAGTTTGCTAATATTGTGTTGAGGATTTTTGCATCTTGTTCATCAGTGATATTGGCCTGTAATTTTCTTTTTTTGTGATATCCTTGGTTTTGGTATCAGGGTGATGCTGGCCTCACATAATGAATTTGGAAGTGTTCCTTCCTCTGCAGTTTCTTTTTTTGGGGAGGGAGAATAGTTTGAGAAGGATACGTGTTAACTCTTCCCAAAATGTTTAGTAGAATTCACCTGTGAAGCCATCTGATCCTGGACTTTTCTTTGTTGGGAGTTTTAAATTACTGATTCAGTTTCATTACTGGTAATTGGTCCGTTCATATTTTCTGTTTCTTCCTGGTTCAATCTTGGGAGACTGTACATTTCAGAGAATTTGCCCATTTCTTCTAAGCTGTCCATTTTATTGGCATATAGTTGTTTGATCACTGTTGTCTTATGATCCTTTGTATTTCTGTGGTGTCACTTGTAACTTCTTTTTCATCTCTGATTTTATTGGGTTTTCTTGATAAATTTGGCTAATGGTTTATCAATTTTGTTTATCTTTGCAAAGAACCAACTTTTAGTTTCATTGATCTTTTCTATTTTTTTAGTCTCTATTTCATTTATTTCTGCTCTGATCTTTATGATTTCTTTCCTTCTACTAACTTTGGGTTTTGTTTGTTCTTTCTCTAGTTCGTTTAGATGTAAGTTTAGGTTGTTTGAGATTTTTCTTGTTTCCTGAGGTAAACTTGTATTGCTGTAAACTTCCCTCTTAGAACTGTTTCTGCTGCATCCCATTAGTTTTGGATCATCGTGTTTTCATTTTCATTTGTCTGTAGGTATTTTTGATTTCCTCTTTGATTTCTTTAATGATCCATTGGTGGTTTAGTAGCATATTGTTTAGCCTCCATGTGTTTGTGTTTTTTGCATTTTTTTTTCCTTGTAGTTGATTTCTAGTCTCATAGCGTTGTGGTTGGAAAAGATACTTGATATTATTTCAGTTTTCTTAAATTTACTGAGGCTTGTTTTGAAGCCTAACATGTGGTGTATCCTGGAGAATGTTCCATGTGCACTTGAAAAGAATGTGTATTCTGCTGCTTCTGGATGGAATGCTCTTTATGTATCAGTTAAGTCCATCTCGTCTAATGTGTCATTTCAGGCCAGTGTTTCCTTATTGATTCTCTATCTAGATGATCTGTTCATTGATGTAAGTGGGGTGCTAAATTACTATTATGTTACTGTTGATTTCTCCTTTTATGTCCGTTAATATTTGCCTTATATATTGAGGTGCTCATGTGTTGGGTGCATATATAGTTACAATTGTTCTGTCTTCTTCTTGGATTGATCCCTTGATCATTATGTAGTGTGCTTCTTTGTAACAGTCTTTATTTTAAAGTATGTTTTGTCTGATAAAAGTATTGCTATTCTGGCTTTTTTTTGATTTCCATTTGCATGGAATACCTTTTCCATCCCCTCACTTTCAGTCTTTTGTGTCTTTAGATCTGAAGTGAGTCTCTTGTAGGCAGCATATATATGGGTCTTGTTTTTGTATCCGTTGAGCCACGCTGTGTCTTTTGATTGGAACATATTACAGTTAAGGTAATTATTGATATGTATGTTCTTGTTGCCATTTTGTTAATTGTCTGGGGTTTCTTTTGTTTTGTCTTTTTCTTCTTCTTTTGTTCTTCTCTTGTGATTTGACTGTTTTTAGTGTTTTATATGGATTCTTTTTTCTTTTTTTGTGTGATATCTATTTTTGATTTTTGGTTTGTGGTTACCATGAAATTTTTATATAGCAATCTATATATATGTGATTAAGTTGCTGATCTCTTACTTTCAAATGCGTTTTAACAACCCTGTCTTTGTACTCTTCTCCCCTCACAATTACTGTTTTTATATCATATCTTTTATCTAATTGTTTTGTGTATCCCTTAACTGCTTAAGTGATTTTGATAGTGATTTTATTACCTTCGTCTTTTAACCTTCCTACTCACTTTATGTGTGGATGATTCCCTACCTTTACTGTGTGTTTGCCTTTACTGATGAGCTTTTTCATTTCGTAATTTTCATATTTCTCGTTGTGGCCTTTTCTTTTTTCACCTGGAGAAGTTCCTTTAATATTTGTTGTAAAGCTGATTTGATGGTGCTGAACTCTTTTAGCTTTTGCTTGTTTGTAAAGCTTTTGATCTTTCTATCAAATCTGAACGAGAGGCTTGCTGGGTAGAGTATTTCTTGGTTGTAGGTTGCAGGTACTTCCCTTTCATCATTTAAAATCTATCATGGGCTTCCCTGGTGGCGCAGTGGTTGAGAGTCCGCCTGCTGATGCAGGGGACACGGGTTCGTGCCCTGGTCTGGGAAGATCCTACATGCCGCGGAGCGGCTAGGCCCGTGAGCCATGGCCGCTGAGCCTGCTTGTCCGGAGCCTCTGCTCCGCAATGGGAGAGGCCACAACAGTGAGAGGCCTGCGTGCTGAAAAAAAAAAAAAAAAAAAAAAATCATGCCCCACTCCCTTCTGGCCTGCAGGGTTTCTGCTGAAAAATCAGCTGATAGGCTTATGGGAGTTCCCTTGGATTTTATTTGTTGCTTTTCCCTTGCTGCTTTTAAGATTCTCTCTTTATCTTTAATTTTTTGTCATCTTAATTACAATGTGTCTTGGTGTGTTACTCTTTGGGTTAATCCTGTATGGAACTCTCTGCCCTTCCTGGACTCGGATGACTGCTTCCTTTTCCAGGTTAGGGAAGTTTTCACCTGTTATTTCGTCAAATATGTTCTCAGCTCCTTTTTATCTCTCTTCTCCTTCTGGGACCCCTATAATGTGAATATTTGTACACTTGATATTGTCCCAAAGGGCTCTTAAACTGTCCTCATTTCTGTTTATTCTTTTTCCTTTTTTCTGTTTAGTGGCAGTGATTTCTACTACTCCATCTCTCAGCTTGCTGATCCATTTTTCTGTATCATTTAGTCTACTGTAGATTCCTTCTAGTATATTTTTCATTTCAGTTATTGTGTTCTTCATCTTTCTCTTTTTTTTTAATGTTTTCCCTTTGTTAAAAACTTTTAACTTTTTACTCTGTGCATCCATTCTTGTCCTGAGTTCTTTGATCATCGTTATGATCATTATCCTGGACTCTTTCTTGGGTAGATTGCGTGTCTCCACTTCACTAAGTTCTTATTCTAGGGTTTTATTTTGTTCCTTCAATTAGAACATGTTCACCTCATTTTGCCTAAGTTGCTGTTTGTATTTTTATGTATCTGGTGGGTTAATTACATTTCCTGACCTTGGAGAAGTATTCTTCTGTAGGAGATGTGCTATGCATCCTAGCGGTGCACTCCCCTATCATGGCCAAGCTGTATGTTCTAGCAGTTCCCCCTATGAGGGCTGCATGGTTCCTTCTGTTGTGGCAGGCTGACTGTGTGGACAGTCTGGTGGGCTTGGTTGGCCCCTACTCTGGTTGGTTGCCAGGCCATGCTTTGGCCATGTTTTGGGAGGCTGTTGGCTACTGGTTGGTGGAGCCTAGTCACGAGGCAGCTGACTGCAGTACCCCAGGGGGCCCTGGGGCTAGTCCTGGCTCACTGGTGGGTGGAATCAGGGTCCAGAAAACTTTGGGGCTGTTGCCCACCTACTGATGGGTGAAGCCAGGTATTGGGATTAATGTCGGACTACTAGCAATCACAGTTGGGTCCTGGAGTCTGGCTGTAGTGCCCAGGGATAACAGAGCTGGTGTCAGATAACTGGTGTGTATGTGCGGGGTGGGGGTGGGGGTGGGGTTTCCTGACACAGTTGAGTATGGAGTCCAGGGTGTTGGGAAGCTTGTTTTGGCCTGCTAGTGGGACGGGTCGGGGCCCAGCTGGTCCCAGGGTAGGGTCTGGCCTGCTGTGGGCAGGCTGGGTCTGCAGGCTGTGGGATTGTGGCTTTCTTACATCTGGTGTTTGCCCCCTGGTGGGTGAGACTTGTCCAATGGCTAGAATAGCCTTCTTGGAGGGCAGGGCTGGTGCCTGCACATTGGTGGGTGGAGCTGGGTCCTAGCCCTCCGGTGGGCAGGGCCATGTTCAGAGGCAGCTGTGGGCTCAGGAAGTTTTAGGCAGCCTGTCTGCTGATAGGTGGGGTTGTGTCCCCATCCACTTAGCTGCTTTGCCTGAGGCCTCCCAGCACTGGTGCCTATAGGCTGTTGGATGGGCCAGGTCTTGGTGCTAATGAGCTAGAGGGAGGGTTCCACAATGGTGCCTGGCAGCACCATTGTCCACGCAGTAGAAGGAGCTCCCAAGAAAGGCTGCTGCCAGTGTCTGTGTCCCCAGGGTGAGCCACAGCTCCCCCCCGCCTCCCTCCAAGGAGACTCTCCTAGGCCAGTAGGTAGGTCTGGCCCAGGCTCCTATCAAATTACTGCTTTTGCCCTGGGTTCTAGAACAAGTCAGATTTTGTGTGCACCTTTTAAGAGCCAGGTCTCTGTTTCCCCCAGTCCTTTGAGCCTCCCGAAGTTAAGCCCCGCTGACCTTCAAAGCCAAATGCTCTGGGGGCTTGTCTTCTTGGTGCTTGACTTCTGGGCTGCAGAGCCCGATGTGGGGCTTAGAACTCTCACTCCTGTGGGAGAACCTCTGCAATATAATGATTCTCCAGTTTGTGGGTTGCCCACCCCGTGGTATGGGACATGATTATATTGAGAGTCTGCCTCTCCTACCCATCTTGTTGTGGTTCCTCCTTTAATTGTAGAAGATCTTTTTCTGGTAGATTCTGGTCTTTTTCATTGATGGTTGTTTTGCAAATAGTTGTGATTTTGGTGTGCTCGTGAGAGGAGGTGAGCTCAGTGGATAGCTCAAGGATAGCTCTGCTATCTTGGCCAGTCTCTCCTCCCTTTCTCTGTCAATTTTTTCTTTTCAGAGAAACAGCTCTTAGTTTCATTGATCCTTGTAAATTAATTATTTTTTTATGCACAATGTTTGGTGTGAAATAACAAATTATGAGACATGTAGAGAAACAAAGAAATGTGACCCATGATCAGGAGAAGAGCTAAGAGAAACAGTCAGTGATGGTCCAGATGTTGAACAGTTGGAATGGATGAACAGTTAGAAGATTTTAGCAGGAAGATGGAAGACTATAAAAAGACCGAACTGGGAATGCTAGAAGTGAAAGTATGAATCAGACATTAAATATTTATTTGATGGACCTAATAGCAGTCTGGACATAGTTGGCAAACCCCAAGTAGAATAAGTACAAGCTGAGGAACATTGCTAACTTAACGCTATTAAATCTTCCAATTCATGAACGTGGGATGTGTTTCAGTTTATTCAAGCCTTCTTTAATTTCTGACAACAGCGTTTAGCATAAGTTTGCAATATATAATGTCAGGCACTTCTTTAGTTAAATGTATTCCTAAGTTGTTGTTTTTTTTTTTGGCTGTTTTGGGACCTTGTTGCTGCACACAGGCTTTCACTAGTTGTGGTGTGCAGGCTTCTCATTGCAGTGGCTTCTCTTGTGAAGCACAGGCTCTAGGCACGTGGGCTTTGGTAGTTGTGGCACACAGGCTCAGTAGTTGCTGCATGTGGGCCCTAGAGCACACAGGCTTCAGTAGTTGTGACGCGTGGGCTCAGTAGTTGCAGCGTGCGGGCTCTAGGGTGTGCGGGCTTCAGTAGTTGTGGCGCGTGGGGCCAGCAGTTGAGGCTCTCGGGCTCTAGAGCACAGGTTCAGTAGATGTGACTCGCGGGCTTAGTTGCTCCACAGCATGTGGGATCTTTCAGGACCAGGGATCGAACCCATTGTCCCCTGTATTGGCAGGCGGATTCTTAAACACTGCACCACCAGGGAAGTCCCTTAAGTATTTTTTTTTTTTTTGCTGTTACAAATGAGATTGTTTTCTTAATTTCATTTTCAGGTTGTTCATTGGTAATATATGGAAATAGAATTTATTTTTATATGAATATATTGTATATTTGTATATTGTATCTTGCAACCTGGCTGAATTCCTTTATTAGTTCTAATAGTTTTTTTGTGTCTCTTTTTTAGAATTTTCAGTATACAAGATTATGTCATCTGTAAATAGAAGTTTTATTTCTTCCTTTCCAGTCAGCATGCCTTTTATTCATTTTCCTTTCTAAACGCCTTGGCTAAAATCTGTAATATAATGTAGTGTAGATATGGCTGTGTGTTAACTCTTCTCTAAATGTTTGCTGTTTTTATTAAATGGTAATAGGGTATAAATTATTTTTATATCCATCAGTGTCGAAGAATGGTGACTTCATGAAATTACTATCATAATTGTAGGACAGTGATTGGGGCTGTTTTGATCTACAAAATGTGTGTCTTTTTTTTTTTTGATTGAGGAACATTTTAATAATATCCCCTTTTTTTTTCCTGTAGGTTTTCTCAAATAATGATGAAGGCCTTATTAACAAAAAGTTACCCAAAGAACTTCTTTTGAGGTAAGTGTAGATAAACTTTAAAGATTTCAGATATGATTCAGTCATCAAGTTCCAAGACAATCTTCTTTCTCACTATGAGTCCATAGCTTAGAAAAACAGACAGAATTAGCCTAACTGACTTTTTGTTTTTGTTTTATAGAATGCTGTTCAGCTTGTTGTTAAATTTTACTTGGTCTAATCCAGAATGTACTAAGTATGTACGTAGCATTGGTCTGGATTCTTTTTGTAATGTGGTAAGTATTGTAATAATCCTCAGTAGGTGCCACTGTTTGGGTATTAGTAGGTTATCTCAATGTAGTCAGTAACGCGAGGAGAGATTATTAAGGTTGTGGGCTCCTGAAGTCATAGACATTTAGATGTTTTCTGATCAATAATCACACTATATGTTCTTACTGAGCACTTAAAATGCTCTCAGCCCAAATATTGATGTTTTTATTCACTTATGAGAATTATGTGCTAAGTGACACTACTATAGAACAGGCTTTTTGTGCTTTATTTTTAGCATTACTGAATATACAGTTAATGGTACTTTGCTTGTCGTTTTGGGAAGTAAAGCTATCAACCAACATTTTTTGAACCTAAGGCACTGCAGTTTCCTTTAGTACTCTGCAAGCATCAAGCAAATCTTATTTAATTTTGTATGTTATATTTTAATTGTTAACAAACAATTAATACATGTATACATGGTAATCTTTGAGTGGCATTTCCCAAACTCTTCATATCACTGATATTTCACAAAACAAAACAAAAAAAAAACCAGGTTTTGTGATCAAGTAAGTATGGGAAAAACTGGGTTAACAAAACCAGTTTCTTTACTACATGACCTCTCAGAGCCCTAATAGGCTAATATGCATGGTGATGATCCCAGATGAATAGCTGTGGCATTTCAGATTTTCTGACCATGGAATGCTTTTAATATTCCTTGGAAAATTTTTTGGGAAATGCTGATATATAGTAAGAGATTGAGCAGCTTACTATAGTCCCTGGCTGTGCTAAATCTCATTTTAACATTTAGTGGATGAGTATGAATGTGTGTTTTGTTTACATGTTGGAGTCCATCACAGAGTTGCTCTATAAATGCCATGGATTGCTCACCTTTTCCACCTTGTATGTTAGACTTTTGTCCTTGAGTCAGGAATGGGGTGAAGGCTTAGGGTCTTTGTGGTGGTGATCACATTTTAGGGGCTTCAGTGTGGCATTTCATTAGTCATCAGGTGTGGTTTGACACTGTTGCTGTGAGCTCATTCTACTCAGTTAATAAAAAAGAAAATTAATTCATGGCAGGATCATATGAAAAATACAAGTTATGTTTTATTTCAACAAAATAAATATTTGTTTAGTTAAGAGAGAATGTTCTTTGGCATTTTAGACCGTTTTAAAGTTAAGTGGTAACAAGGAAGGAATGATATGTTTATCACATAAACCCACAGGGTCTTAATCAAGCACCGTAAGCTGTTAGAACCAGCGTGGTTAGGGTGGGCTGGCTGTTACTATGCAGCAGTTGGCGATGCCATCCACAACAGACCACAGAGTGAGTGATATTTCCCAGAACTGTGCAATGTTTCATTCTTGGTCTGAACATTTTTCTAGCACAGACATCAAACTGTAATGTGAATATGTCATTTTTACCCTGGGGACTCATAACCAGCTTCAGGCTGACCCACGTTAGTCATTTAACACTGGAGCGTGATTAAACTCCACCCTTCTCCTGAATACTGCTGCTGTTTTGACTCAAGGCCGCTAACTTAATATTTTTTCCCTTTTGGTAGGGTTAGCTTTTATGCTGTACTCAGCCATGGTGCTGTTTCTACCTACTGATCAAAAAGGGCTGGGTGGGGGGCAGGGCGGGTGTTGGAATTACGTCACTTTCCGTGCTAGTGTGATTTCTGAGCTGCCGTTTTAGAAATATTAGTTCTTTTAAACATCCATGATGGACCAAGCTTTCAAAAATCCTGGAGTTATAGTTTTTGAATTATGCTAAGGCTCATACATAGATCATTTTTAAAAAAGAATTGTCATTTGGGAGCAAATGTTCATAGATTTGCATTCCCACTTCTGTTCTAATTTTGGAGTCTGTAAAGGGAATTTAAATTTTAAAGTACTGCCACAACAGGTCTTCTCTGACTCTTCAGTCTCAAAACTAACTCTAGCCATATATTAATTTTTGTTGGTCTTTAAATCATTTCTGCCATTTTACTCTCAGACTTTCTATTCTCAATAGTAGCAGCTCTCCCCTTTCCTGGCTACCCTTTTTAAGCAAAATTTTGAAGAAGGGTTTGAGCCAGGTTACCAAAGCAGACATCTTCATCGTTCGTTAATTCCACAACAAAGTGAGTGAGTGCTACAAATTCCCCACCTCATGGAGCTTAAGTGTTGATTGATTTTGCTAAGATAAATGATGTCTTCATACTTTCAGTCTGTCTTAGGCTTACATTTTTACTTCATATAGTAGACTTCTTTGTGACAGAGCAGACTGTTGTTCCTTTTCTCGTTGAATTCCTATTTACTTTCAGTCTTACTTCATCAATAGGTGTGAATTCCTTGAGTTTATGATAATCTTATTTGCTTGCAGCCAAGGTCATTTTCTCTTCTGCCATTTTTTACTGCATCTGTTACCACCCTCTTAAATTCTCTGCTAGCTTCCATTACTGATCATATCAAGTGAAGCTTCAGCTTACCCTCTGGAACCGTTAACAAACCTGGAACTATGTGATTTTTAAATTTTTTAATGTTTATTTATTTTTTATTTATTTATTTTGGCTGATCCTGGTCGTAGTTGCAGCACTCAGGATCTTCGTTGCGGCATACGGGATCTTTTAGTTGCAGCATGCTGACTTCTTAGTTGCGGCATGCATGTGGGATCTAGTTCCCCAACCAGGGGTCGAACCCAGGCCCCCTGCATTGGGAGCGTGGAGTCTTATCCACTGGACCACCAGGGAAGTCCCTGGAACTATGCACTTTTCATCTCTCTATATCACTTTGAATCCACTCAGAAAAAATCTGAGTTTTTTAATCTGATCATCTTATTGCTAGTTTTAAGACTACCCGATATTATTAATTCACAGGTCCCTTCTGCTACCCATTTTTAGTTTGTTATTTATCAAACTTTTACATTTGCTTTTTCTATCCAGCTTTCACTTATAAATTAAAGATATTCGAGTTCTCCCTCTCTACCTTTCACTCTCACACTGTTCAACAAATAGCTTGTAATTTTTCTGTTCCTGGAGAGTCAGTTATATAATGCTTATAACAATGGGAATATATAGTTTGTTGTAGTCTCTATATCTGTTAGTGAGTTGGGTTCTCCTTGCATGTATTTGTCCTCGTTGTTATTGTCTTTATTACTTTTGGAGCCAAACTTGCTTGAGATTTCAGCTCTCCCCATTTACTAGTTGTGTGACCTTAAAGTGACTTCACTCTCTGGGCCATAATTTCCCATATCTGTAATAGTAATAGTTCTTACCTTAGGGGGTTGTTGGCTGGTTCTGAGTACCTGGCGTTTAATAAATGTTAAATAAATGTTATCTCTTATTATTATTTTAAAAAATATTTATTATTTATTTATTTGACTGTCAGGTCTTAGTTGCAGCATGCGGAATTTTTCAGTGCGGCACGCAGGCTTCTCTCTAGTGGCGGCACGTGGGCTCTCTAGTTGTGGCTCTAGAGTGCACAGGCTCAGTAGTTGCAGTGTGCGATCTCATTAGTTGCAGCACATGGGCTTAGTTGCCCCGCAGCATGTGGGATCTTAGTTCCCCAACCAGGGATCGAACACGCATCCCCTGCATTGGAAGGTGGATTCTTAACCACTGGACCACCAGGGAAGTCCCTCTTATTATTATTAATTAATATCAATTTTGGATCTCTGAATACTTAATAAATACTGTTGACAGTGCAGTTGGTTTTAATACAAACAACTGACAAAAGCAAGCTGTCCTGATATGGATCTTAACATATGCTACTGCTAACAGTCTCAGTACAAAACCTGATTGCTAAGTAAGTTAATGTAGCCCGGTGCTTCATTTCATCAACTTACACTAATTCAGTCTCAATGGAAATTGCATACTACCATCTGACATTAAACTGACAACTACTGGAGCTTGAGCAGAATAGTGGTGGTATTATGACAACTGTTAATTATTTTGTATTATAAAAAAGGCAGTCTCTTGGAAGGAACCATTCCTCTTTTGAGAAAAGTCTTGTATGAACAAATATTGGCTCACAACTCAGATTATAAATTTTAATATTAATTTGTTTGACCTTAAGTTTTTACTTCTGTTATGGTTGCTCTCAGGTGCTAGTGATGAAATGAAAATGCATGTAAACTTCATAGCAATAGGGAGTGCTACATGCAGTAAATATTTTAAAATGTTCTCATAATAAATAGTAAAGAAACCTCTTATTAGACATATTTTTAAAAACTAAATCACCATTATCTATATAATTTTCTTTCCTTTTAAAATGCATGTGGGGACTTCCCCAGCGGTCCAGTGGTTAAGACTCCCCGAGCTTCCAATGCAAGGGGTGTGGTTTCGATCCCTGGTTGGGGAACTAAGATCCCACATGCTGTGCGGCATGTCCAAAAAATTAAAAAAAAAAAAAAAAGTATGTGGATCCATGACAAAATTAAATCCTGATCATATTTGTTGGCTTGATGAAGGAAGGTTTGATTGCCTCAAACAGGAGAGGTGAGGCTAATCATTTTGGGCAAATGGAATCAACCACATATTTACCTATAATTTGGCAGTTTCACTAGTTTGCTAGGGAAAATTATAAAATGACAGTAAAATTACAAGCTATTTGTTGAACTGTGTGAGAGTGAAGGATAGAGAGGGAGAACTCGAATATATTTTAATTTGTAAGTGAAAGCAGGATAGAAAAAGCAAATGTAAAAGCTTGTTAAGTACAAACTAGAAATGGGTAACAGAAGGGATCTGTGAATTAATAATATTGGGTAGCCTTAAAACTAGCAATAAGATGATCAGATTAAAAAAAAACTCATAGATTTTTTTCTGAGTGGGTGTTCTTGCCTGCTGGTTGGTTGCAGCATTCCATGGACTTTTTCAAGGACTGGTACCTACACCTCCTGCTGCCTGTGATGCCTTATATATATTCCAAGGCAGCCTAACAGGTAAGATGATCTTTTGGGGGTACATATTATGAATTCATGTTTAAACATCTATGCAGATTTTTCTTTTTCGTTAAAGAGGTTTTTTTGGTTTGTTCATTTTTATTGTTGTTATTTATTTATTTTTTACCTTGCATGAGGCAATATGGGACCAAATTAATGTGTGTTGAAATCAGAAGCTTAAAGGCCCTTCCTCTGTATACTATTATGTACTATTTTAGGGGTGACATCTAAGTCCAAATCATGGCAGAGGCAAATCTTCCTTAGTCTCGGTTGGGGTTATGCTTATACATTAGAACTCTGATGATGCCTTTGGATTTTTAAATCTACATTGAGGTGGCATGAAACACCAGTAGAGCTCCACAGATAGGAAGGATAGAACTAGTACATTCTAGTCCAGAGCTTTATCCCTGGAAAGTTATGTTAGAGACCTGTTAATTTAAAAGCTGTGAATTCAGTAGTTAAAAACAAAAGATTGGGAAGTTTGATTCTTTGAATAGTAAAATTTGGCAAAATATAGCATACCAAAGATAAACAGCATAGTGGTAGGTGAAATAATTCGAATACACATTATAAGCAAAGGCTATCTTCTTCAACATACACACACACACACACACACACATATACATCAGTTCTTAAAAATTATTAAGAATGAGGTGGATTAGCTCTTAGAAAAAGTTTGAAGAGGGTCTGAACAAAGGAAGAAATACAAATGGCCAATAAATGTATGAAATTCCACTCGCTCCGAGTGGAATTGCTGGGGGTCGTAGACTGTACACGTATTTAACTTCATATAGTAATGTTGTTTTTCCAAAGTGGTCTTATCAATTTGAGTTCATACAAACAATGGCTAAGAGACTCAGTTGAGTTGTTCCTTTCAAAAATTTAGTGTTTTTACATGTCTTAAGTATAGAATAGCATCTCACTGTGCTCTTGATTTGAATTTCCATGAATTGTAGTAATGTTGAGCATCTATTTGTATGTTTATCAGTCACATGTATTTCCTCTTCTGTGAGATGCTTGTATATATTTTTTGTTTATTGGGTTGTTACTGGTTTGTAGGAGTTGTTTTCTTTCCCTTTCTTGTTTTTAATACTGTATCCTCTACATCTTTTCATCCAGTTTTTTCAAATAGTGTCTCCATTTAATAATCTTTATAAGAGGATAATTTGGGGTTTTAATGATTAAAACAAGTATTTTACTCACTGTGATTATTATTATTGTGATTATTATTTCAATTTTCTATTTTTTAATTTCTTTATCTTACTAATTTTGCTTCTCTCTTCCTTAAAACCTTTCCTGTTGCCTTTAGTGTAAAGTCCATGTAAATTGTTATGACTTAAATTATTCTCCCAGAACTGTCCACTTATTATCTCTTACTCTATCTCATCTCTCACTCTTTTCCAACTTCCTTGTAAACTCTGGCAACTCTGAGTTACTTCCAGTCCCTGAAAATGTCATTCTCTAATTTGTTCTCTCCCATGTTCATTCTCCTTCTTGAAAGTGCCAATCAATCTTTTTTTTAAATTTATTTTTTATTGAAGTATAGTTGAATTACAATGTGTTAATTACTGCTTTACAGCAAAGTGATTCAGTTATACATATGTGTACATTCTTTTTCATATTCTTTTCCAACATGGCTTATCACAGGGTATTGAATATAGTTCGCAGTGCTATATAGTAGGACTTTGTTTTTTATCCATTCTATATATAATAATTTGCATCTGCTAATCCCAAACTCCCACTCCATCCCTCCACTCCCCTCCCGCTTGGCAACCACAAGTCTGTTCTCTCTGTCCCTGATTCTGTTTCTGTTTCATAGATAGGTTCATTTGTGTCATATTTTAGACTCCACATATGGACACCATATGGTATTTGTCTTTCTCTTTCTGACTTACTTGCCTTAGTATGATAATCTCTAGTTGCATCCGTGTTGTTGCAAATGGCATTATTTCATTCTTTTTTTATGGCTGAGTAATATTCCATTGTATATATGTACCACATCTTCTTTATCCATTCATTTGTTGATGAGCATTTAGGTTGTTTCCATGTCTTGGCAATTGTGAATAGTGCTGCTGTGAACATAGGGGTACATGTATCTTTTTGAATTGTAGTTTTGTCTGGATATATGCCCAGGAGTGGGATTGCTGGATCATATGGTAATTCTGTATTTAGTTTTCTGAGGAACCTCCATACTGTTCTCCATAGTAGCTGCACCAACTTGCATTCCCACCAACAGTGTAGGAGGGTTCCCTTTTCTCCACACCCTCTCCAGAATTTGTTATTTATAGAGAAAGTGCTAATCTTTTGCTCACCCCTTTTTTCACCTAATTCAACCTGAGGCTCTCCCTAAGTTTAGGGCCATGTTCTCTCCCTCTTGAGTGTGTATATAGGTTCTTTAAACATGTTATAATTTCTTATGTTTGTCCTGGTTTTTATGTTGCATAACACAGTAAATCTAATATTTTTTTTAAAAAATTGAGATTTTATATATATATATATAATTGACATAGGTGTACGATATAATGATTTGATATTTGTACATATTGCACAGTGATCACCACAATAAGTCTAGTTAACATCTGTCACCGTACATAGTTACAGAGCTTTTTTTCTTGTGAGGAGAACTTTTAAGATTTACTCCCTTAGCAGCTTTTAAATATGCAGTACAGTGTTATTACCTATAATCACCATGCTGTATGTTACATCCCCATGACTTATTCATGTTATAACTGGAGGTTTGTACCTTTTGACCCCCTTCACCCATTTTGCCCACCCTCCCACCACCTCTGGCAACCACAGATCTGTTTTCTGTATCTATGAGCTCAGTTTTGTTTTGTTTTTTTATCTAGATTCCACATATAAGTGAGATCATATGGTATTTGTCTCTCTCTGTGTGACTTATTTCACTTAGCATAATACCCTTGAGGTCCATCTGTGTTGTCACAAATGGCAAGATTTCATTCTTTTTTATGGCTGAATAATTTTCATATATATATCTGTATCTCACATTTTTTAATCCATTCATCCATTGATAGACACTTAGGTTGCTTCCATATCTTGGCTGTTGTAAATAATGCTACAGTGAACATGATGGTGTGTATCTGTTGGGTTATGTTTTCATTTTCTTCAGATAAATACCCACAAGTGGAATTGCTGGATCATATGGTAGTTCTATTTTTAAATTTTTGAGGAACTGCCATACTGTTCTCCATAGTGGCTGCACCAATTTATATTCCCACTAATAGTACCCAAAGGTTCCTTTTTCTCCACATCCTTGCCAATACTTATTTCTTGTCTTTTTGATAGTAGCAATTCCAGTAGGTGAGAGGTGATATCTCACTGTGGTTTTGATTTTCATTTCCCTGATGATTAGTGTTGTTGAGCATATTTCATGTACCTCTTGGCCATTTGTGTGCCTTCTTTGGAAAAATGTCTATTTAGATCCTCTGCCCATTTTTTTTTTTTTTCGGTACGCGGGCCTCTCACTGTTGTGGTCTCTCCCGTTGTGGAGCACAGGCTCCAGACGTGCAGGCTCAGCAGCCATGGCTTACGGGCCCAGCCGCTCTGGCGGCATGTGGGATTCTCCCGGACCGGGGCACGAACCTGTGTCCCCTGCATCGGCAGGCGGACTCTCAACCACTGTGCCACCAGGGAAGCCCTGCCTTTTCATTTTGTTGATGGTTTCCTTTGCAGTGGAGAAGCTTTTTAGTTTGATGTAGTCCCACTTGTTTATTTTTGCTTTTGTTGCCTTTGCTTTCGGTGTCAAATCCAAAAAATCATCTGCAAGGCTTAGGTCAAGAAGCTTACCCTCTATGCTTTCTTCTAGGACTTTTATGGTTTCAGGTATTACATTCAAGTCTTTTCATCCATTTTAAGTTAATTTTTGTAGTTTTAAGACAGGAGTCCAGTTTCATTCTTTCAATATGGCTGTCCAGTTTCCCCAGCACCATTTATTGAAGAGACTGCTCTTTCCCCATTATATGTCTTGGCTCCTTTGTCATAAATTAATTGACCATATATTTGTGGGTTTGTTCCTGGGCTCTTTATTATGTTTCATGGATCTATGTATCTGTTTTTATGCCCAGAACATTGTGTACATTAGTATATATGTGTGTATGGGAGTATGTGTATTGGGCATGTTTATTTGTATATGGGAATGTATCTGAATGTATACTTATGTGTGTATATGCATATGTATGTCTGTGTGTGTGAGAACATTCAAGGCAGAGGAAACAGCTTGCAAAAAATCATGCTGTATTTGGGGAGTCTTGCACAGTTTAGTTTCCTTCTACTCTTGGCCCATATATATATTTATTTGTGCTTAGTTGGGAGTGCATGGAACATAGCATTTTCCTCTGAGCTTTTTCCTACCTAACTTTTAATGATTACTCTCCCCTATTACCACATACTTTTCATAATTACCACTTCAATGGCTGCTTAATAGTCCATGGAGTTTATAAGACATGATTTACTTAACCTTTTTGTTGCTTTTAAAAAATTTTAGATAATGCTGAAATAACCACTTAAAATTTTTTGTTTTGTTGAATTATTTCTTTATGATAACTTCCTGAAGAGGAATTACTGGATCAAAGGAGGAGAACATTTTTACAGCTCTTGATAAAGCCAGTGTTTCCAAAGGTGGTAACAGTTTTTTAAAAATATGTATTTGACATATAACATTGTATAAATCTAAGGTGTACAACATGTTGATTTGGCACATTTATATATTGTAATATGATTGCCATTGTAGTGTTAGCTACCTACGAACACCACATAATTACCATTTGTTTTTTGTGATGGGAATAATTAAGATCTAGTCTCCTAGCATGTTTGGTCTTAATACTACAGTATTGTTGTCTGTAATCACTATACTGTTTATTAGATCTCTAGGACTTATGTATCTACAAGTTGCAAGTTCGTATCCTTAAACAACATCTCTACTATTCCCCCTCCCCCCAGACCCTGGTAACCACCATTTTACTCTGTTTTTATGAGTTTGTCTTTCTTTTAGGTCCACATATAAGTGATATCGTACAGTATTTGTCTTTCTCTGACTTATCTTACTTGGTGTATTGTCCTCAGAATCCATCCATGTTGTCACAAAGGGCAGAATTTTCTTCTTTCTCATGGTAGTAATATTCCATTGTAAGTATTACCACATCTTTATCTGTTAATCGGTTGACAGGCACTTACGTTGTTTCCATATCTTGGCTCTTGTAAATGATGCTGCAATAAACATGGGAGGCCATATATCTCTTCAGTATCCTGTTATTATTTCATATACCCAGAAGTGGAATTGCTGAATCCTATGGTAATTCTATTTTAAATTTTTTCAGGAACATTCATATTGTTTTCTGTAGTAGCTGAACTAATTTACATTCCCACCAACAGTGTACAAGCATTCCCTTTTCTCTACATCCTCTTTTCTTCTTGATGACATTGGTTTTATTATTTTCTATTTTTTCTTTGTTTTCTTTTTTAACAATTTCCACTCCTAGATTTTTATTTTTATTTTTTTATTTTATTTTATTTTATTTTTTTTTGTGGTATGCGGGCCTCCCTCTGCTGCGGCCTCTCCCGTCGCGGAGCACAGGCTCCGGACGCGCAGGCTCAGCGGCCATGGCTCACGGGCCCAGCCGCTCCGCGGCACGTGGGATCCTCCCAGACCGGGGCGCGAACCCGGTTCCCCTGCATCGGCAGGCGGACGCGCAACCACTGCGCCACCAGGGAAGCCCCACTCCTAGATTTTTAAATCCCATTCTTTGTCTTTCTTTGGGTTAACTGTGTTTTCTTTAGCTTGCCTAAGCTGGACATTTAGCTTGTTATTTTTCAGCTTCCTCATCTAATAATAGATAAGTTCTTTGAGCGATAGTCTCAAAGCTCTACTTCTGTTGAATTTCACAAGTTTTGAAGTTTAGTGTTTCTTTTTACTATTCAGTTTCAAGTATTTATCAATTTCTATTATTACTTCTTTGAAACATTTTTTTCTTAAAAATGTTTTTATTATGAAGTATAATATATAGTTGGAGAACCACACAAAACACAAATATTAGACAAATACCCTAGCCATCACTTAGGTCAATAAATAAAACTTTGCCAGTCACCAAAGAAGCACCTCCATTTCTCATCAAAATGATAACTGCTTCCCTCTCCAGAAGTAACACTTTCTTGACTTTTATAGCTTTCACTGTATTTTCATTTCTTTATAGATCTATCATCCATATGTGCATCCCTAGTCATTACAGTTTAGTCTCGCCCATTTTTTTTTTTTGGCGGTTCTATAACTTTATTTGACAATCAGCAGTTAGTTCTCATCCATATCAACTGTCTGTAGATTTTTGAAAATGGTGACAAGTACATAGGTAACCAACATATAGAGCTTGTTTGGTGAATCTTCATCTTCATTACATTTTTCTGGACAACTGCACACAGATATGGTATGGGACAGTCGTTATTCCTTTGGCCCAGACGGCTTTGTTGAGCCTGGTGTCAAAGCATACATCTGGAGTTCCCATCTCCTTCATGGTGAATTTCTGGATTTCTTTGAGTGCCTCAGGGGCACGTTTCTTGAAACCCACTCCATGGATGTGCTTATGAATGTTGATAGTGTATTCTGTGGTCACCACCTTGTTGATGGCAGACTGGCCCTCCTTCTTGCCACCCTTCTTTGCAGGAGTCATCCTACTGGGCTCCAGTTGGAAAAAACAGCTAGTCTTGCTCATTTAATAAGTCTTTAAGTCTCTGATAATCAACAGGTCTTCTGTCCATCTCTTTCTGTTCTACACGTTTTATCTGTTGAAGAACTTAGGTTATTTGATATGTATTGTGGAAGTTCCCACAGTCTGGGTTTTGCTAATTGCAGCCTCATGGTGCAATTTCAGCATGTTTCCTTTATCTGTATTTCTTGGAAATTGACAGCTGGATCCAGAGGTTTGATCAGACTCAGGTTCTATCCCTTTAGTAAGACTGTGTGGTGGTGTGTTCTTTTATTAGGAGTTACACAGTGTTTGGTTTCCTTTTTTTGTGCTGGCATCTATGTATGCTTATTGCCTAGATCATTAACTTATTGGGGCTGCAAAATGATGATATTCTGATTCTTCATTTATTAGTTGGAATGCTTTTTAAAAAATTCTTATTGGAGTATAGTTGATTTACAGTGTTGTTAGTTTCAGGTGTATAGCACAGTGAATCAGTTATATATCCAGTCTTTTTTTTTTTTTTTTTTTAGATTCTTTTCCCATATAGGCCATTACAGAGTACTGAGTAGAGTTCCCTGTGGTATACAGCAGGTTCTTATTAGTTATCTATTTTATATATAGTAGTGTGTATATGTCAATCCCAATCTCCCAAATTATCCCTATGCACCTTATCCCCTGGTAACCATGTTTGTTTTCTACATCCATGACTGTACTTCTGTTTTGTAAATAAGTTCATTTGTACCCTTTTTTTTAGATTCCGTGTATAAACGATATCATATGATATGGAATGCTTTTTTATAAAGAATTACTTCACTTCTGTTTGATTACACAGTGCTACAGTTTATATAGAAGAAAGGCAGGATAAATGCTTGATGTTCTTTTCCTTTATTTAACAGTTTTCAAAATAATGAGATATGTGAAGGTATGACATTTGAGAAACAAAACGTTTTCATAGTTTCAGCTAATCTCCCACAAGATATATATTAATTGCAGAGGGAAAAAATGTAACTTTATAATGGGGCACTCTGGCAGAAATCATCTTAACCAAGTAATCAAAGTTGGCATCACCACTAATAGGACAAATATACACCATATGCCTCCTGATGTAATGCACAAGAAGAGCACAATGTCATTTCTGTGGCATTCCTGACAGAAATTATAACTTGAGTCTAATCATGAGGAAATATTAGACACACGGCAGAACATTCTACAGAGTAACTGGCTATATGCTTCAAAAGTAGCAAAGTCATGAAAGATAAAGACTGAAAAAATGTTTAGATTAGAAGAGACTAAAGAGACATGGCAAATAAATGCAATATGTGATCCTGGGCCAGGAAAAAATTGTTTTTCTTTTGTTTTAAGGACCATTAATGGGACAATTGACAGACTTTGAATAAGATCTATAGATTATAGTATTGTGTTGGTGTTAGTTTTCCTTGTTTTGTTAATTGTACTGTGTTTCTGAAAAAGAACGTCCTTGTTTTTAGGAAGTACGTGAGTATCTTAGGGGTAAATGAACATTGTGTCTACAATGTACTCTCAAACATTTCAGACACAATTACATATATGTAATTACTACATCAGACCCAGATGATTTAATTGGTGAATGCTACCAAACATAAGAAAGAAATGATACTAATTCTCTACGTTGTCATCCAGAAAACAGAAGCAGAATAATTCCTAACTTATTCTGTGAAGCTAGCATTACCCTAATACCAAAACCAGAAAAAGATATTATAGAAAGGAAAAGTACAGAACAATATCTCTCATGAACATAGATGCAGAAGTCTTCAAAAAAAGTTAGCAAATCAGATTGAACAATGTATAAAAAGAATTATACACTATAACCAAGTGGGATTTATTTCATGCATGCAAGGATGCCTCAACATTCAAAAATCAACAAAACCAATCACATCAATGATCTAACAAAGAAAAAAATCCTATGGTCATATTAGTAGATGCAGAAAAAGTATTTGGCAAATTTTAACACTCATTCATGATTAAAAGTCTCATCAAACCAAAAATAGAGGGGAACTTCCTCTACTTGATCAAGAATATCTACAAAAAAATCCTTAAGGCTAACAGTGTACTTAACGGTGAGAAACTGGTTGCTTTATCCCCAAGATCAGGAACCAGAAAATGATGTCCCCTCTTACTACTCCTATTCATCACAGTACTGCTGAAGTCCTACCTAATACAATTAGATAAGAAAAGAAAAGAAAAAGTATACATTAGGAAGGTATACATTGGTTTTGTTTGTAGATTACGTGATTGTGTATGTAGAAAATCCAAAAGAATTGACAAAATATTCCTGTAATTAATAAGCAGTTATATAACGTTGCAGGATACAAGGTTAATATGCAGAAGGTAATTGCTTTCCTATTGCCATTTCTGGTATTGTTCACCAGCAGTGAACAACTGGAAGTTAAAATAAAAAACATTACCATTTACATTAGCCTCAAGAAATGAAATACTTAGGTATAAATCTAGCAAAAGATCTATATGATGAAAACTCCAGCTACAGTGAAAGAAATCAAAGAAGGTCTAAATAAGTGAAGAGATGTTACACATTCATGGATAAGAAGACTCAATATTGTTAAAATATTAATTCTTCCCAAGTTGATCTGTGGAGTCAACACAATGTTGATAAAAAATACCACCGAGTTATTTTGTGGATATTGACAAATCTGTTTTAAAGTTTGTATAGAAAGGCAAAAGACTCTGAAAGGCCAGTGCATTACTGAAGAAGAACGAAGTTGGAGGACTGACACTACTGACCTATGAAGACTTAGAGTTTTAGAGATCAAGACAGGGACTTCCCTGGTGGCAGTGGTTAAGAATCCGCCTGCCACTGCAGGGTATATGGGTTCGATCCCTGGTCCGGGAAGATCCCACATGCCATGGAGCAACAAAGCCCTTGCACCGCAACTACTGAACCTGTGTTCTGGAGCCTGCAAGCCACAACTATTGAGCCCGCATGTCACAACTACTGAAGCCCGTGTGCCTAGAGCCTGTGCTCCGCAATAAGAGAAACCACCGCAATGAGAAGCCCATACACCGCAATGAAGAGTAGCCCCCGCTCGCTGCAACTAGAGAAAGCCTGTGCACAGCAACGAATACCCAGTGCAGCCAAATAAATAAATAAATAAATCTTAAAAAAAAAAACAAGACAGTGTGGTGTTGGCAAAAGAATAGACAGCTCAATGGAACAGAATAGAGAGCTCAGAAATAGAGCCACACAAAGTCAGCTGATCTTTGACAAAGGAGAAAAAGCAATTTAATGGAGAAAATATATATTTTTTCAACACATGGCATTGGAACAATTGGCCATTTATATGCAAAACCAGAATGTAAACATAGACGTTACACCTTTCGCAAAAATCGACTCAAAATGAATCATAGGCCTAAATGTAAAACCCCAAACTATCAAACTTTCATAAGAAAGCATAGGAGAAAATGTAGGTGACTTTGGGTTTGACAGTGAGTTTTTAGATACAACCTCAAAAGCATGATCCATGAAAGACAAAATTGATAAGTTGGACTTTATTAAAATTAAAAACTTCTTCTCTGAGAAGGACATTGTTAAGAGAATGAAAAGCCAAGCCACAGATTGGGAGAAAATATTTGCAAAGACATGTATGATAAAGGACAGATGTCCACAATATACAAAGAACACTTAAAATCCAACAAGAAAACAGACCAATTTAAAAAATGGGTAGGGCTTCCCTGGTGGCGCAGTGGTTGGGAGTCCGCCTGCCAATGCAGGGGATGCGGGTTCGTGCCCCAGTCTGGGAAGATCCCACATGCCGCGGAGCGGCTAGGCCCGTGAACCATGGCTGCTGAGCCTGTGCATCTGGAGCCTGTGCTCCGCAACGGGAGAGAATCTAAAAATGAACAAAACATCTATGTGGAAAACTACAAAAATTACTGTGAGAAATTAAAGAAGTCCTAAATAAATAATGGAGTATATCATGTTTCTGGGTTGGAAGACTTAATATTGTCAAGATCTCAATTCTCCCCAAAGTTTCTATAAATTCAACATAATTCCGTTAAAATTTTATAAAGTTTTCTTGTGGAAATTGATATGCTGATCCTAAAACATAAGTGGAAACTTAAAAAAAAAAGAGTAGCCAAGAATTACTAAGGTAATTTTGATGAATAAAAACAAAGTTGGGGACTTCCCTGGTGGTCCAACACAGGGGGCCCAGGTTTGATCCCTGGTCAGGGAACTAGATCCAATACGCATGCAACTAAGAAGTCCACATGCCACAACTAAGAAGTCCGCATGCCACAACTAAGAAGTCTGCATGCCGCAACTAAACATGCTGCAGTGAAGATCCCATGAGCCGCAACTAAGACCCAGGGCAACCTAAATAAATAAGTAAGTAAGTAAGTAAGTAAGTAAGTAAGTAAATAAATAAATATTTTTAACAAAAGAGAAATAAAGTTGGGCTTAACGTTACCAGACCTCAAGAGCTTAAAGCTTCATGATTAAAACAGAGTCTTATTGGCACAGAGGCAGATAGACCAGCGAAGCAGAATACAAAGTCCAGAAGTACATCCATTCCTATATACCCCGTGTGTATTTATTTATAACCAATTTGCAATTTTAGTGCTTTTCTAATGAAGGGTGAAGTTAACACATTTGAGGTAGGAAGCAATTTCCAGGAAAAAAAAAAAAGTTTTGGAAGGGCCAGAACCTGATTTCTGACTACTCTTATTCCTTTAGCTATCTCTGTTTCTATTGCCAATGTTCCAGGCTCTGTCATTCAGGGTGTTTGTTTTATTCATTGGAACATGATTTGGGAATTTGGCTTAGTTTGGCAGTTTGGAGTCTTATCACGCTTATTTAAAAAAAATTTATTTATTTGGTTGTGCTGTGTCTTAGTTGTCGCAGGTGGGCTCCTTAGTTGTGGTATGCGAACTCTTAGTTGCAGCATGCATGTGGGATCTAGTTCCCTGACCAGGGATCAGACCCGGGCCCCCTGCATTGGGAGCGCAGAGTCTTAACCACTGGACCACCAGGGAAGTCCCTTATCATGCCTATTTAACTTGTGCACATTTAAGTATCTGTGTGTGTGTGTTGGGGGGATAATGTAAATAATGAAGGCAATCTACTTTTTCATTCAGTAATCATAATGTTGGGTAGTAAGCCAGAGATGAGAAATGTAAACTTGTGTTCCAGCTATTGATTCTCACTTGTGTCCAAATGTGTGAGCATCTTGTTTGAGTTAGTGTGATTCTAGTGTTTAAAGAGACATGTTTTTGGTAATTCCCTGGAGGTCCAGTTGGTAAGACTCCATGCTTTCACTGCCGAGGGCTTGGGTTCGATCTCTGATCAGGGAACTAAGATCCCACAAGCCACGCAGCTTGGCCATAAAGAAAGAAAGAAAGAAAGGGAGGAAGAAGGAAAGAAACATGTTTTCCATACAGCATGCTCACTCAACACAGACTGCTTCATCTGCTGTGCAGTTGAAGAAATAGATTCTAGTCTAATCCTGAGGGAACAACAGCTGTGTTAAACTTTCCAGGGCACTTTGTGTAGGGTCATGGGCTTGGGCTCTCAAGCCAGACTACCTGGGTTCAAATTCTGGCTCCGCTTTTCCTATCTGTGTGGCCTTGGCAGGTGCCCAGTGTTCCTATCTGTAAAATGGAGATCGTAATAGCACCTCATGGCATTGTTGTGACAATTAAAGAGTGACAGCTAGCACATGTAAGTGCATAATCAGTGTTAACTGTGATTATCAGTATTGTTATTATTACTGAGAGGTGATAGAGTATGTTGGTCTCCAAGGTGGTACATTCTTGAGGGATTTTCAAGAGAAACTTAGTTAACTCCTTTCTACCTTCAGCTTGTACTTTAGAACCCAATGCCAGTGTGTGATATGATTCTACTGTACCATACTCATTTCTCTATCTGGTCCTTGGTCTTTTCGTGAGCTGACGATCAGTTGTGGCTCATTGTGGAATGGTCGTATGGCACAGAACACAGACATTTGTGGTAGTAGGGCAAGATGTATTACCACAGAAGCAATGTAGATGTGCAGACACCCTGAAATATGTTTAATATATATAAGTACACATTTCCAGCCATCAGCATTTTCCTATGTACAAAGTTCCATTGAGTCTTTTAAGATCAGGGCAGCCCTTATGCTTCTGTCCTTTGCTTTTCTCTAGAAAATGATTGGAGCCTATATTGTAGAACAGTATGTACGCTGTCACTAGCCCCATGGTGCTGCCTGTGGGTGCTTTATTGTAGGGTGCAGTGCTCTGCTGTTTTACGGATCTACTATCTTCTCCAAGCCCATGGATTTTCCACACACTGCTGATTGTTACCTTTGGAGAATTTTGGAGAACTTTTTAGGTGGCTGTTTGCCATTTCACCTTCCACACACACAGGCACAGACTCTCATATTTACCTTCCGGTACTATGGGGATTGAGACCCTATTGTTGTCCCTGACCTCGTCCCCATCCACTCTTTGTCTCTCAGGAAAGCTACTCTTTGTTTTCAGCTGTGATTGCGGAGCACTGAGGCACACACAGCTATTTGCCACTGTGCTATCATCAGCAGCTCATCTCCACTGCCAGAATGTCAGGACCTCCCTCTGACCCTGCCATGCTGACAGCTACTGCTTCCACTGGGGGACTACTGGTGTCAACTAAGCTTTTGTTTGCTTCTCTCTGCTTTTCTTTTTCCCCATCTTTCCCATCTTCTGTAGTTTCTTGGCTTTTGCTCAGGAAATGAGCTCCATATTTCTGCCCTGTGAACAGATAGATAAAAAGTGAATGGGTTTTATTGTTGAGCTTTTCTTGGCCGTGTTCTTGGAGGCTCAGGCACCTGAGCCTGTTTTGTGCATCTACCACCAAAAGTGGGGTTTGCATAGGAATTAGAATGATTTAGCCCTCACTAGGCTCAATGTCTGGGAGGTGAGAGATTGGTCTTTTTTTTCTTTTTTTTTTAAAGTTGTCTCCCACAGCTCACTGATTGATGCTGTGTTCATCTATTTATTTATTTATTTATTTATTTGGTTGCATGGGGTCTTAGTTGCGGCCAGCAGGCTCCTTAATTGTGGCAGGTGGGCTCCTTAGTTGCTGCTCACTGGCTCCTTAGTTGTAGCATGTGAACTCTTAGTTGCAGCATGCATGTGGGATCTAGTTCCCTGACCAGGGATTGAACCCAGGCCCCCTGCATTGGGAGCTCAGAGTCTTAACCACTGCGCCAGCAGGGAAGTCCCGAGAGATTGGTCTTTGAATAGAACAGGTTATGATCTACTGTTCCATGTCCATGACTTAGAACAAGGGAAATAAAAGTTTAATGAATTCTGGTTTAAGGGGATTTGTGTAGTGTGTCTAAAACAGCTTTGGAATGTGCAAACATTTAATATGTCATAGTAGTGATGAACAACTATAGTGCATTTGTGTATTACGAATTGAGGAATCTTGAAAAAGTTATGACTATCCAGACGGCGCATTAGATTTTATCTTTCAAGTTATAAATATTCTAAAATGTTAACACCATCTCATTTTTGTGCTTTTTTTCCCTTTCTTCCTAGAATATTTTCCTTCTTGGATATAGTAACTTTGTGCCGATGTGCACAGATTTCCAAGGTAGAGTATTAACCAAATTTGTAATCAAGAAATACAAGTTTTATTAGAATGAGGATGAGTTCAAGTTAAAAATTAAAATGTCATCTTTTATATGTAAAATAACACAGTGTTATCATAATTCCACATTTGATTATCAGCTTAATGTCTATCATGAATTAACATTTGGAAATATAAAGGTTGAATCAAGACTTCCTTTAACAGTCTCAATAAATGTATCTTTTTCACCCTAATCTCTCCCAACCTCCCAGGCTTGGAATATCTTAGCCCTGGATGGAAGCAACTGGCAAAGAATAGACCTTTTTAACTTTCAAACAGATGTAGAGGTAAGTTAACCTTGTTTTAGACAAAAGACTTTTTAAAAAGATAAGTAAACTGCTCACTCTTTCCTGCCTTTTTATTTTGCTGCATTTAGATTTAATATTAAGGTGCCAAGGTGGAATAGAGAGGAAAAAAACCTTGAAGATATTTGCATACTTCAAGACCAAAATTCTGTTTGCATTTTACTTTTATCAGTAACAGACTTTTACTTTTCCCCCTTGATCATGTTTATAATCTAAGTTTTACCACTCAGCTTTTCAAAGCCTCACACCTGTATCATTAACACCTGGTTCAATGCTTTAATCTTAGGAGACTCTTGACAAATATTTATTGATCTGAAAACTCCATTGAGAATTCTAATTCAGCATCAGGAATGGAGAAATGGCAGAAGCAGGGACTCAGGAATGAGGCTGGAGTTACAAGATGTAACTCCAGCTCAGCCACTTAAGACATTTACTCTCTCAGTGCCTCAGTTTTATTATTTATAAAATGAAGTGAAATCATCCTTAGAGCCTTTATAATTCCAGGATTCTGGTGTATTTATCTGGAAATATGTAAATATCCTCATTTAAGAGTGGTAAACCAGATCAAATGAGAAAAGTTTATTTTAAAACAACTTTAATATTAAATACCAATTTATAACCGAAAAGAAACAGGGAAGTAATAAAGAGCATTGTACATAGTAATTGTTGAGAGTGCTGTTTTAAGGGTCTGGGGATGTTGAAGTTTATTATCTACTCAATGTTAGTAAAACCTTATTGATTTCTAGTTTAGCCAACTCAGTTACAATAGTGGAGTTGTATTTTAATTCAGTTACTCACGTAGCATGTTTATCACTTGTTTTTCTTTGTTTTTTTTTTTTAAAGAAGATGTTGGGGGTAGGAGTTTTATTATTTATTTTTGCTGTGTTGGGTCTTCGTTTCTGTGCGAGGGCTTTCTCTAGTTGTGGCAAGAGGGGGCCACTCTTCATCGCAGTGCGCGGGCCTCTCCCTGTCGCGGCCTCTCTTGTTGCGGAGCACAGGCTCCAGACGCGCAGGCTCAGTAGTTGTGGCTCACGGGCCTACTTGCTCCGTGGTATGTGGGATCCTCCCAGACCAGGGCTCGAACCTGTGTCCTCTGCATTAGCAGACAGATTCTCAACCACTGCACCACCAGGGAAGCACCTATCACTTGTTTTTATTGAAGTATATGCTTTGTTATCTTTTTCAATGGATAAGGAAATGAATGTGTTTAACAGTGAGATGGGCCCAAACATTTCCTGTGACTCACTTAAGCTGGTGTTACCTACAAGAACTAATGGCCAGTGGTGGAGGCCCTTCACCTCCTTCTCTAGGTTACTTGCTGCTTGCCGGGCTCTGGTCCCATCTCAAACCAGTGGAGCAGAAGCTCCTACAGGAGGTGGGGCTGAGCACAGCATTTCCCACTGCTCAGGTTGCTGTGCTCTGAGCTTGGAAGCTGGCAGGGGCCTCAGGGCTTCACACGCTCCCTGGAAAGATAAGCTCTAGTTCCTGGCTTGGACTCTGGTCCCTGAATCAGGAATTCTTTAATGCTCTTTCCAGACTTCACGATTGCAACAGTGCCCTACCCAAACATGCTGACATGTAATTCCCCTTCAAACTGATAATCTGTAGTTCATGGTTCATTGTGTTACTTAGTGATGTTGAGGAGAACATTAAATTCCAAAAATTATGGTCATTTCTTCTGGCCAAAGAGTCATTGTTTTAAAAAAATTTTTTCTGTGTTTTTTTAATTGTCTCCTCAGTTTTCTTTGATGATTTTTCCAAACTACAACTTTTTGGAATGCACATAAAAAACTTTTAAATTCAGATATTAAAAAATACTATTTCAGGACTTCCCTGGCGGTCCAGTGGTTAAGACTCCATGGGGGTTTTGATCCCTGGTCGGGGAGCTAAGATCCTGCAAGCCGCGCGGTGCAGTGCGGTCAAAAAAAATAAAATACTATTTCAAGTAAATGTCATTACCTTGTGCATTATTTGATTTCACAATTTTAGCTGACTGCTGACTACAGCTATATAAACACATTGCAGAAGTACTGAGTACTTCCACCAACGACAGACCAGTTTATGGTTTACCAGTTATGTAGAGAACTACATGTGAAAAATATAGTCTAATACTGTTTAGTTCCCCCTTTGGGCTACCACTTTGAATCCAGGTTGATTCTGAACCAAGTGTGGGGCCTCCCATAGACACTAACAGGACCCTCTGGATGCTTATACTGGGAAGCATCCCATGGATAAACTCATGGTCTCAAATTCATTTCTTTGGGATGAAAGTGGTGATTTATGGATCTGTTGAGAGAAGATAGAAGGTGCCAAGGATCAGAACTAAGAGTATTTACTGTGTGCCGGGCACTCTTCTGACCACTTTTTGTATATTAATTAATTTAATCCTCTCAAAAACACCATGTTGAAGAAACAGAGGCACAAAAAGTTTGAATAACTTACCTGAGGTCACTCACCTAGTAAGAAGAGAGAGTAGGTACCTTGAACAGTGGATTTCATGACTTGAATTTCAAAGAAAAGGCAGAATAGCACATGCAGGTGACTAATGTGCATTGGGCCTCTCCTTGAGCATCACTCTCTCCTAAGTAAGTGTGGTCTCCCTGATGTTTAGGCATTTTCCATGCCTTTAAAAGTTGAACATTTTGTTGTTAGTCTTCATGTCATTAAAGATTCTGTGAGGCCAAAAAGGAGAAATAACCAAGTAGTATGTTATCTAAAACTCACAAGTCCAAGGGTCTCTCCATTAGGCCTTATTTTTCTGTAAAGCCCTTCTTTCTAAAATGCATACCTACAACATACTATCTAATAGATGTTACACAGTGTCATTTGCATATGAAAAGGATTTACTCATTTTTTCCTCTTAGTTGGAAACAGTGGAACAGAAAATTCTGAATGTAATTTTTTTATTCCAGTACAAAAACTTTTACTCCAAAAAAGGAAGAATAGGAAGTTTGTATAAACGTGACTAACTTGAAATGAAGAAAATAGATGGTGTGCTCTATTTGTAGACATTGGTGTGGAGTTGTTTTTGCTGTTTTATTTAGTACTTAAATATTTATCTTGGATTTACAAGTCATAATGTTTTTCCTCCCACTGACAGAAATTTATTTTACAGGTGTCTGGAGTTTTGGTTCAAAAACTAATTATTAACTTAGATAAGACTCAAGAAAGCATAGATAAAGTCACCAGCAATATCAGAGTTTGGATTTTCAACTTAATTAAGTTATTAGTCAGGTATAATATGTGTGAGCCCTGCCTCTGTGATACTGTGGTTTGATGTGTACTAGTGAATTCTTAGTGCTTAGAGTTCAGTGTCAAGATTGCTGTTTTATAAAGTGAGGATAATAAGTATTAAAAATGAAACAGAATGGCCTTTTCAATGTTTTCTCCCTTGTGGAGGTGGTAATTGTGCAGAACATACAGCTTTTAGAGTCAGTTAAACCTGTTATAAACCCCAATTCTACTACTCACTATAAAATGTAACCTTGGCAATTTAACCATTTAATTTCTTTATTTGGAAAATGAAGATAATGGATCCAATCTGTATTAGTCAGGATTCTCCAGAAAAACAGAACCAGTAAGATACGTGTGTACTATTTATAATAGCCAGGACATGGAAGCAACCTAAGTGTCCATCGACAGATGAATGGATAAAGAAGATGTGGCACATACATACAATGGAATATTACTCAGCCATAAAAAGAAACAAAATTGAGTTATTTGTCTAGAGAATGGACTTGAGGATATGGGGAGGGGGAAGGGTAAGCTGGGACGAAGTGAGAGAGTGGCATGGACATATATACACTACCAAATGTAAAATAGATAGCTAGTGGGAAGCAGCCACATAGCACAGGGAGATCAGCTCGGTGCTTTGTGTCCACCTAGAGGGGTGGGATAGGGAGGGTGGGAGGGAGACTCAAGAGGGAGGGGATATGGGGATATATATATATATACATACATATAGCTGATTCACTTTGTTATACAGCAGAAACTATCACACATTGTAAAGCAATTATACTCCAATAAAGATGTTTAAAAAAAGTGTGTATATTAATATAGACATAGAGATTTATTATAAGGAATTGGGTCATGTGATTATGGAGGCTGAGAAGTCCCAAGATCTGCAGTCAGCAAGCTGGAGGCCCAGGAGAGCTGATATGTAGCTCCAGTCTGAGTCAGAAGGCCTGTGAACCAGCAGAGCCAGTGGTGTAAATTCCAGTCTGAAAGCTGGCAGGTTCAAGATCCAAGAGGAGTTGATGTTTCAGTCCAAGTCCAAGGGCCAGAAAAGACCAATGTCTGGCTCAGTAGTCAGGCAGGAGTTCTCTCTTAATCAGCCTTTTTTGTTCTATTCATGTCTTCAGTTGATTGGATGAGGCCCACCCACACTAGGGAGGGCAGTCTCCTTTACTCAGTTTACTGATTCAAATGCTAATCTCATCCAGAAACCCTTACAGACACAGCCAGAATAATGTTTGGCCAAATGTCTGGGCACCCTGTGTCCCAGTCAAGTTGACACATAAAATTAACCATCATAAGTTCACCCATTGTCAACTTGGCACCCATAGGCATGTCCTTAAACTATACTTAATTTCCAAATACGATAACAAAGGTCATAATTCCACCGAATATGATACAGCTATCCAGTGTACAACCCGAAAGACACTCAGCCCTTCCTCAGAAGAGGAGGTAAAGTCCTAGAGTCAATTTAACTCTTCTTGATATTCTGTGCCTTAAATACTTTGATGTAGAATTGACAGTACTTAAATATTTATGACATAAAGTCAGTACATATTGTGTCACATGATAAGGGGATAAGAGAGGGAAAAATATATATTTGTACCACACACACGCATTCATAATAAAATAGGGAGAAAATACTTATGACAATTATAGTCCTAATTTCTGTAACTGGTCATGTGGTCAGAGTTGGTATTTATAACTACCTCTGCTTCCCATTCTGTATTCTCTTTGTCTTCAGCAAGCACCTCAGCTGGTCGTGGTTCCTTACCTGGTAGAGTGACCCAAATCATCATTCCTGAAACCATGAGTAGTCTCCTTGGATTGGCTTTTAGTTTTCCATTGACTTTAATCAGAGGGCATATTAATACCAAGAGATATGCTAAGGGATTTCCTGTATTCCATACATACACTCTTCCTTACTTCAGTGTGGAGCAGTAGTCCATGTGGTTGTTGTGAATATTAAATGAGCCATAGCAGGTACAAGAAAGTGTTAAAATCATGCCTGAAAAAGTAGAAGTGCTTAATCAATGTTCATTTTCTTTTTTCCTCCTCTAATGTATCTGCCAGTACCAGCCAAAGTTCCCATTTTTAAAGCAAATGTGTTTAAATAGGGGATTGCTAAGAAGAATGAGGAGTAGATTTTATGATACATCTTCAAATTTTTAGAGTGGTAATGTTTAGCTAAAATAGAATTTCTTTTTTTGAGCAACATTGTTTTAGATCTCTGTGTTCCCAGCACAGCAGTGTTCCCCAAAAGCTTGACCTCAAAAAGCCTTGAAATTGATGGAGTAGCCATGAGCCCTGGCTAGGGAAGGCCTAACTCCAGAGTCAATCAAGGCTTTCAAAAAATAGTGTGTGATTTAAAAAAAATACTTAATGTTTTCATTGAAAATATTTTTTTAGTGCTTGCAGCCTATTTATACACTAGGAGCAGAAGTGGGATGTTGGAGGAATGTTCCAAAATATCTTCTGTTACACCTGGAAATATATATTCAGTTCCTAAATTTCAGGTTATTTTGCTGTTAGATAAGCAGCATGAAACAAGATTTTTTCCAACTTTCTCCACTGAAGGGTCGAGTGGTGGAAAACATCTCAAAGCGATGCGGTGGATTCCTGCGGAAGCTCAGCTTGCGAGGTTGCATTGGCGTTGGAGATTCCTCCTTGAAGTAAGTCAGTCCACCGTGACTCACTCTATTGTGGCAGCCTGTAGCTGACGTTTTCATCAGCAAAAATAAACCAAGCATATTATTTGCTTTTCTTCTGTTAAAATCTTTCTATGGTAATTTGCATAGAGTAGTGAGAATATCATGATTTTGGAGCCAACAGGCCTGACCTAGAAACCGAGCTCCAGTGTTGTCAGGGATGCGACCTTGGGACAAACACTTTGTTGTCAGTTCTGTCTTCTGCAAAGAGAAGGCAGTTATAGCTCTTTCATGGGAATGTCCTGGGTATCACATGAAATAACACGTATGTAGTACCTGCAGGCCACAGGTGCTGATTTAGGCACTGGAGATACAGTAGTAATTATAATTGATTAACTATAGTAATTATAATTGATTACCTGTGGCCTACATAATCATATTATGATATTAGTTCACCTCTCTTCCCTTCTTCACTTTCCCATCTTCCTAGGTTCCTTCTCATAATCATGGCTACCTTGTATAAATTATACTAATTAACAAAATAATTCTTTCAAAAAATTCCTTAGCATAACCTGGGATTTTGCTTAACCATAATGGGATGTGATTATCACATTCATTTTATAATAGTTTATAATAGTTGGATATACCCTATGCAACCAAATGATTGCCCACCTCTTACTGGATAGCCATTATTTATTGGAAATGTTATCACTCCACTGTTAAGGACATGTGCTTTGAGCTTTTCTGGAGACAGGACATAATACCTTTATGTCTTTATCCTTGTGGCCTCTTGTATTGCTTGAGGTTGGCTAAATTAGGACACACACTGCCCCTAGAATCTTGGAACGGACTGCCTCGTGGAGACTTAAGCATACCACAGTATAATCAGGCACGGACCTCCAGTAAGAATGTGCAGTGTACAGTGATTTCAGACAGTAGAATTTGTAATTGAAACATCTGCTGCACCATTGCTAAGAAAATCAATTCATAATATCAGTATATTTTAAGGACCAAAACATTCCCTCTGTGTTATGGAACACAGCGTTTTTAAAAAAAATCAATTCAGATCATCAGAATTTTCTGATACTTCAGAAGCTTTGTAAACCAGTGGAATCGATTGATTGTGCTTTAACAGGAAGCTTAAATGTACCGAATAGGTCCTAAGACGACTTGTAATAGAGAACATAAATCTAATAGTGGTTCCATTAAAGAAACTAAAATAAATGTGAAGATATGGATTGTCAGTGAGGAATATCAAAGAAACATATTCTCATCTTGGCACTTGGAATAGAGCCAAGATGAGGAAAAAACTATCTTATAAAGCGAAACTATAACAAAACTATCCTGTAAAGCTAAGAATGTTATTGGTTTACCATAAATTTTAGAGCAGAAATCTATGTTAATATCTATATAAATTTTTAATATGTGAGGCCAGATTACTGTGAGAAATAATGATAAGCATAATCACAGAATCATGATTCAGAGAGAATTTTGTTTTGCCTTCAATTTTTGATCGTAATCACCTAGAACCAGCTTTGGCCTTTATCCTGCCCCTGCGTATGTATTGTTTTGGTGTGAGTGGGTGTTATTTGTTTACAAGTGTTTGTTGAGCCTCTACTATACCAGGCACTGATTTAGGCACTGGAGATACAGTAGTAATTATAATTGATTAAAATTCGGTTCTAATGGATCTTGCATGTATGTTCTCTGTAACTCCTGCTCCATCATTATATATGAAGTCCTATGGATTTTTTTTTTTTTTTTTTTTTTTTTTTTTTTTTTTTTTTTTTTTTTTGCGCTGTATGCGGGCCTCTCACT